>NC_133529.1:24852062-25452062 GCF_048544455.1 Silene latifolia
ATAACCTTGGTTCATTTTTGTATAACTTTGGTTCATTTTTACTCTCATACTCAACCTCATCCACATACTCTACCATTTACTCTACAATTTACTCTCATACTCAACCTCATCCACATACTCTCTCAATCATACCCAGGCCCACAACCCACAACCCCTCGATCATCGATGTCGGACAATCAGTGCTAGTCGGAAACTCCGGCAACTCAACCGATCAGCTATACCTAAGTCGATGATGCTCTTCAGCTACCTTTGATGTAGAATTAGGTCGTTTAGAATGAACGAGTTTGAAATTACACTACTACAAAACTCGTTATCCACATCGAACATTTTGGTATATGGACATCGGATACACCCCCGATGTAGAGTTTGGTCATGCCCATTGTGAATTAATGTACATCGTATTTTAAACCGATGTCTATTAAAATTTGCACAACGGATTTCTATATATATGATGTCCATATATATTAATATACATCAGTGTATATGACACGTCTGTCGCGTACCTGTCAAAAATACCAACTGGCTCTAACTAATATAGCTAGGGAAGTCGGGTCGAATCCACAGAGAGGTAGGAAATTGTAGCTTAATCTAAGTTCGTCAAGGTAACCAAATGGGGGGTTTTTAATTGTGATTTACTAAACTAATAAGAAGGTAAGAGAGAAATAAACGCAAAAAATTAACAGTAAGAGATGGGAATATGCCAGGGGTCGGTCTACCGTGGCAGCTACACTATCGGGTCAACTGAGTCGATTAAACTATTGATAAGAAGAGCTATGGTCGTCACCTTTCGGTCCTTAAACCGCCCTAGGGTCTCCTAACTTAGCTTTCGCCCTAATTAGGTATTACCTATTGTAATTAAGCAAGCCTTCCCTTCCAATCTTTCGATCCAGGTCGGGGTTAACTAGATAAATTGGTCTCCTGCATGCATACATTCAACCTGATGACAATTAAATTGCCTAATACAATTCTTATCGCAAGGCTAATCTAGTCAAGTCGATCCTATCATATTACTACCACGGCTTCCCTAATCCTAACATATTAGGGATTTAGCTACGCATAATTAAGTAAACACAAACAAGAAGTAAAGAAGAATTAATAAACATTGAAAAGGAAGAGGAAAGGGAGAGGAAGAATTACTGAATTAGATCCGGAAAAGAAAGAACAAAGTAACAGTGTAAAAGTGATAGGGCAAGGAGTAACATCTGAAGTCCCAAGATCGAGGGAGTCCGAGTAGCAAAAGTATAGGAAGAAAGACAAATTCCAATCAACAGTAGCAAGGTATAGGGTAAAATGAACGAACGAATAGAAGAGAAAGAGTAACGTAGTCCCTCCCCTCTGTCTTATACGAACAATCCATCCTAAAACCTAATCTATGGACTAATTACAAAAGCCCATAAGGTAATTAGGCAGAAAAAGTCTTTAGAAGGACAAACCACTCGATCGAGTAGAATTAAACTACTCGATCGAGCAAACTAGCACCAACCCTCTCGATCGAGTGGAAATAAACCACTCGATCGAGCACTTCTTGCTTGTCTCCTCTTGTGTATACTCGAAAGTGGTCGATCGAGCATCCTTAGGCATATAAAGCATTCGATCGAGCATAAAATCTACTCGATCGAGCTGTTTAGCCCATGGTCCAGTGCATGTAGTGGCAAACTTATTCAAACACCTCCACAAGTCAATTCTATCCTTCCCCTCATTAAAAGCATAAATCAAAGTTAAAAGAAAGCTTTTCCCACGGACTTTAACAGTAATCTGAGCATGAACAAACTGAGGATTCTACTCCAGAACATGAACATCAAATAATTGTGGTTGCCATAACAGCCACACCCTTCCACCAACCTCCAGGGTTTCGCGATAGCAAGTTTCAAAACCATGTTTTCAAATTAGATAAAGCATTGTATGGTTAAAAACAAGCTCCTAGGTCTTGGTTCAACAGATTGTCAAAATATCTTCTTTAAAGCGGTTTTAAAAGAGGATCTGTCGACAAAACCCTATGCTTGAAATCTGAAAATTCTGATCTATTAGTTGTACAAATTTATGTTGACGATATTATTTTTGTATCAACTAATAATCATTTGAGCAAGTACTTTTTAGAATTGATGACCTCTGAATTCGAGATGAGCATTATGGGAGAACTCAAGTTCTTCCTTGGGCTTCAAATTCAACAAACTACTAAGGGAATTATGATACACCAATAGAAATACATCAAAGAGCTAATCAAGAAATTTGGTATGAAAAAGTCTAATTCTAAACCAACTCCTATGGTTACAGATAAGAAGTTGACTAAGGATGAAGACCGTAAGTCTGTTGATGAGACAACTTATCAAGGTATGATTGGCTCACTTCTTTATTTAACTGCAAATCATTTTGATATAATGTTTAGTGTATACGTATGTGCTCGATTTCAATTGTGTCCTAAAGAATCGCATATGATTGCAGTTAAGAGAATTTTGAAGTATTTAATTGGTACATCGAAATTATATGATCTGTGGTATCCTCTCGAGTGTAATTTTGATCTCATAGGGTATTCAGATGCAGACAATACAGGCTGTTCGCTTGATAGAAAAAGTACTTCCGGCATAGCTACATTTGTTGGACCTTGCATAATTACATGGGGATCAAAGAAGCAAAGTTCCGTTGCGTTATCTAAAGTTGAACCCGAGTATATTGCCGCTCGGTTGGTATGTCCTCAACTTTTATGGCTTAAGCAACAGTTATGTGATTAAGGGGTTAATGTTGGGTGTATTCCCATTTTATGTGACAATACGAGTGCTATAATTATATCTAAGAACCATGCGCAGCACTCGCGTACTAAACATATAAACATTAGACACAATTTTCTACGTGACCATGTAGATAAGGACAACATAAGACTGAAATTTTGTAGTACAGAAAAATAATGGGCTGACATTTTTACCAAAGCTTTGGCTAGAGAACGTTTTGAGATTTTACGGTTGGAAATTGGTTTAATTGGTGGCAACTAAACTTGTCACAAATATTTTATTTTCTATATGACTGACTAGATTTGACGAGATTGTATGCATGTGTCCGTATTTTTCGTTACAAGTTTATTTATGTTAAATGTTATATTATATTACAAGAATATTCCGTTTGCTAGTCATGTATATCTTGTGTCTTATTACGAACCATAATTTCGGTAACAATTTATTCCTTCATATTCCCTTCACCGAAATTTTTACCAAAAATTCTATCCTTTTACCTAATATTATCTTATCATATTTTCAAAAAGATTTACCCTAACAACTTTTTCTAATCTCTTATATATGATATGTAAATTAAAAAAAAAAAAAAACAAAAAATCTACTCATATCTTGTGATTACCTACTCCTACACGTTACCCTCACCACTTCCCTAATCCTACCAAAACACAAAATTAACATCACCATAAATACTCCCTCCTTTCCAACGCCCTATCACCATCACTAATCCCTCACACCTTTTCACTCAAAAATTAACCAACACTCAACCTTCATCATCATCATGTCTCCCAAACCCAAAACCCGGTTTCACACAACTCGGTCTTCCACTAAGGCTGAGACTCCTAAATCACCATGCAATCCCTCCAATCAATCTCAAACCACTTCCTCACCACCATCCAACCAAACTTTGCCCAATCTTAACCATAACCGTGCGGATATTGACATAAGTGAGAAGAGACGGAAGCTCTCAAAGGCGAAAGAGGTTGTTTTTGAGGAAGATGTAGTCGGAGATGAGGTCAGTGAGGTTGTTGTGCGCGATGGGTTTTATCGTACTCTGTTTCGGGAAGCTTTGGAGCATGCTACTCTTGCCGGGTTAGATAAAGTACGTCTTACCAATGATGAAAGAATTCGGATTAATCGTACTCTCCGATATCCTATCCATAAAGGTCGATATTATCCTTCTTCTTGGTACACGAAAATTGATGCCATCAAATTTTTTCGCGATTTCTTGAAATTTCAAGAATGGGAGAAAATTAGTCGGTTTTGGTCCGGTTTATCAGATTGAAGTCATTCAACTCTTTGCCTATGTTTAGGCAAACAATGGGGTCTTGCATACAACGGTGAATGGTCATGAGGTTGAAATCTCGATTAAGAATATCTGCTCGGCTTTCTCGGTTCCAAGAGATGGTTTGGAAGTTAATCCGAGTCAAGAATGTTGGAGCTAGTGTCCTCCACAGTTAGTGTGATAACGTATATAAATCTCTTATAGGTTCACAAGGGTATACTTAGTATTTTATCAGTTAATTAACGTTTACTTAATAACGGTTGGCTTGCTAGAAGTTTGACGTTATTATCATACTGATGGCGGTGATCAACTGGTCCCTAAAAGTCACACCTAAAGGATGTGTTTGAGAGATGTGATTGTATGAAAATATGATCACATTGATGCCTTATATGACTAAAAGGTTAGTCCATGTATTTGACTAAAAGGTTAGTCAATGTGATGATGAGACGATTATTTAATACAATTAAATAATATTAGCTGAGACGAATTAACTGTTAATTCATAAATTGAATATAAACTGTTATATTTAATTAATGTATATAATGTTAGTTTAAACGAATTATGATGTTAATTCGTAATTAAACGTAAACGGTTATATTTAATTAGCAAATTATAAATATGCTATATTTATAGTTAATGTATATATTATGCGAAATTGTCATAATAAATGTTTGATGACCGGTATTAATAAATCGAAAAACTGTTGTGTGTGGACTTATTAATACGGGACGACATAAATGACAATTGATAAATAATACACATTATATACATTTTAAAATCAACCTAAAATAAGAACATTTCTCTCCTTATTTTGGGAGTTTTGAGGAAAAAAGGGAGAGAAAAATATCTTCCCTATTCCTCCTCCTAATTTCAGTTATATTAGGAGGGAGAGGAAATCATTTTTACACACTTCTTTTGACCTAATTCTCACATCACACAAAAACCTAAAAATTAGAAATTAGGGTTCATCTTTTCTAGCAAAAGAGAGGCATTTCTCATAGCATTTTGGGTGCAACAATTAAGAAAATATCGATTTCGATATTGTTCTTAGGCCAAATTGCTAGGACCAAAGGTTAATTCTAAATCTCTATTATTTTGTTTATGCAATTCGTTTACGACTAGCAATTTCATATATCATAATTCGTTATAATCCGAAATTTTCTTGATGAAATATACCGATATTTCCCACAAGTGGTATCAGAGCATAGGCCACGAAATTATTTTATACTCCCTCCTATTCTAAATAACTCTCCCTATTTCTTTTTTCGTCTATTCACAATACTCTCCCTATTTCCTTATTTGGCAAACTTTTATACTTATTTTAATCACTCCACCCCACAACAATACCCCACAATACTCATACTTTATCTTATTTTAATCACTTTATCCCACAACAATCCTTATTTTAATCACCTTACCCCACAACAATACTTATTTTAATCACACAATATCTTCCCTCTCTCCAATCTCCTACCCCACTCCAATACTTTATCATATAATACTCCCCTCCCTTAATTCCCGTGCCCTCCATGAAATGGGAGAGTTATGTAGAATAGGAGGGAGTATGATTTTCATAAATGGATTTAAACAAAAAGATTTTTGAAAAGGAAAACAAATTTCGGCCGTGAGTTTTTTTTTTTTGCCGAGAGCAAATTTTTTTTTGCCGAGATGATTTTTGTTTTTGTTTTTGATGTTTTTGTTCCATTAGATTTATTCATATTGTTGTTTTAATTTGTTAACATGATAATATGATAAATTTTTAGATGTTTTGATTTAATAAAAAATTAAATTAAAATGTAAATGGAATTGTTTTGTTTAATGATGATTATTTGTTTTTGCTATATAGTTTTTGGCACACATGATGTTAAATTGTTGTTTAAGGATCATGATTCATTAATTTGAATGTTGATGATTATGCCAATCCTGTTCTAATAGCAACTTTAAACAAATTTGTTCAACTAAATGTTTTTTTTTGATAAAAAAAAACCGTTTTTTGTTTCGAATTATTGGGCTGTCAGCCGAGAGCTTTAAAAAAAAAAGGGGATGTTTTCGTTTTTTAATTCAACCGAGAGCTATAACAAAAAAAAAAATTTAAAAAAAAAACTGTATTTTTTTACGATTTTTGGGGCTAACTGCCAAAAGAGAAAAAAAAAACGGTCTTTTGTTTTTTGGGATGATTACCGAGAGCTATGAATAAAAAAAAAATTATTTATTTTTGGCCAATAATCTTTATACATTATTTATAATGTATGATTATTTGTTGTGAAAAAGTTCACAAATTAAAGATACCCAATTATTTTAAAGAGGTTTAAAATAATGTTGGATTAATTCATATCACTAGCTAATGTTAATTAAGATTGGAATTATTGTGAGTAATTGAGGAATTGTCACATAATTTTGATAATTATAAAATAGGTGGTTTGGATAAATTACTCTACATAATTAAGGAATTATGTCCTGAATGGTTAATTTATAGTTGATGCATTTTTATTTAGTTGTATGAATCGATTGAATGGTTTATTTACGGTTTTGTGCAATCGGTTGTAATTTGTATTACCTAGTGTGGCCTTAGTTAATTATGTTTTCGTAATGATGGAAACATAATTTTAATGTAATTTTGAGATCTCGTATCTCTTTTGGTTTTCTTTAATGTTATGGTTTTGAAATTAGAATGTAAATAGGTTTATTTTGTAATTTATTAATTGTAATTTTGAGAAGACTAAAGATGGAGATTGGATTGCTCACTCCCGCTACATGGACCAAGATGGAACATCAAGACAAGCTTCTCGGGTCCTAGGAAGGATTCCAAAGTTGTATTTATGTTCATTTTGGTAGATAGGCCACACTAGGACTTTATTTTGTTTTACGTTTTTCCATTCTTATTGCTTTTCTTCGCTTCATAGTTAGTGCATCATATTCCGCCTAAACCAAACCACCTACTTAAATGCATGAAAATTGACTCGTATAGTTTGATATTAGTCATCATGGACATAACGATGTCACACAATTTTAAGCCATCGTCTTAGTTTATTCATTCTCGCATGCTAGATATTAGTTCACTTAAAATGAATTAAAATAAAGTTGATGGGATCTTCCTCTAAAACTGAAATTGAGACTAGTCGTTATAGGCCAAACACCTATAAATCCCTTCTTCGTCGGTAGGCATATAGGACTTTACTCTTCATATGACCCCTTCTACGTTGGGCAAGTAGTTTGTGTTGACTTAGTTTACCTCAACATTATAATCCGAAGAGTTTCTCGAGATTATGATGGACTATAGATAGAATTTACAGAAATTTATCAACTAAGAATTCTAAATGTAGAATTAGCCAAAAGGTTGGCTTATCAATTTACAGATAATTGAGTCTTGGGATCATTTATATAATTCTTGAGGAAGGTCAATTGTATAAATGCTTGAGTTTTCGCGTTATAACAGTATTGCATTAGACTTACATCATAACGATGAGTATGCTTATTATATTTTTTTTCTTTTCGCAGTGTATAATTCGTTTTATGTTGATAATACTGCTTACAACAAATGGCTGGAAATAATGATATCCCTATGCCAAGTGCCACACTTGGACGCGAGTCCTGGCTCAAAGCTTTCATGGACCACATGAATCAGTTCACACGACTGAAGAATGACGGGTCCAACTTTGCGGACTGGGAGGCATCATTACGGAATGCTGCCATTGCTGACGGTAAGCTCAAGTACTTAACTGAGCCAATACCGCAAAATCCAGGCCACAATGCAAGAGCTAACGAGTCACTTGCATATAGTGACTTCGTCATGGAAGCGGGTGCGATAAAGAACGTACTCATTTTTGCAATGGAAACCAATTTGCAAAGACGCTTCATAGCCCAAGGTGCAAACAAGATTTTCACCACGCTCACTAATGAGTTCTCAAAAGCACCGAGAATCGTTACTTATGAGCATACATGTCGCTTCTTTGATGTGAAACTCCAGAAGGGCCAACCGGTTAGCCCACACATTCATAACATGATTGAGAATGTCGAGAAATTGAAGGCACTTGATTGCAAAATCAGTGAGAGCATAGTCATTGACTGTATGCTTCATTCACTTCATGATGGTTTTGTCCTATTCAGGGCAAATTAATACATGAATGACATGAAGAAAAGTCCTCGTGAGCTACACTCACTTCTCGTACAGACCGAGAAGGATATGAAATTGAGTGGGAGCATGAAGCAAGATATTCTCTTGATTTCCAACAAGAATAAGGGTAAGGGTAAAGCTCACGGTGACCTAACTGTAGGAAAGCCAAAGTTTAAGAAGTCAGGAAACGGTAAGAGTGGGCCTGGTGAGACTAGTGGCTCACAAGGCAAGGCAAAGAGCAAGGGCGGTGACATTGAGTGCCACCATTGTCACAAGACTGGGCATTGGAGGAGGAACTGTCCCGTGTACCGTGAGGGCATAAAAGCAGGCCGCGTCACTCCTGTTGGTATGTCATCTTATATTCATATGATTGAGATTAACCATGCAAGTTTTGGAACTTGGGTACTTGATACTGGTTGTGGTTCTCATATGTGTAATCATTTGTAGGGCCTAAAAAACATCACACCTCTCGCAAAGGGGGATGTGGACCTGCGAGTCGGGAAAGGAGCAAGAGTTGCTGCAGTCTCAAAGGGAACATATGTAATCCAACTCCCGCGTGGTTTTGAGTTATATTTATATAACTATTACTATGTACCCAGTTTATCTAAGAACATTACTTCTGTTTCCGTAGTTGATAAAGACGGTTTTTCATTTTCAATAAAGGACAATAGTTGTATTTTCTCTTTTAATGAAATGGTTTATGGAAAAGCAGTTTCCATGAATGGAATTTATATCTTAGATCAAACCAGAGATATATTACATGTGAATAATAAGAAATTAAAGGTTGGTGACAAAGATCAAACTTATCTATGGCATTGTCGAATGGGACACATAAATGAAAAACGTGTAAAGAAACTCATCGAGAATGGGACTATTCCCACATTTGATTTTTCTTCATTTGGCACGTGTGAATCATGTCTTATCGGCAAAATGACTCGAATTTCCTTCAAAGGTGTTGGAATGCGCGCTAATGACCTATTAGGACTCATACATTCTTATGTATGTGGACCTATGTCAATCACCGCAAGAGACGGCTATAGATGTTTTATCACTTTCACGGATGATTTAAGTAGATACAGATATGTCTACTTAATGAAGCATAAAAGTGAGTCCTTTAAAAAATTCAAGGAATACCTGAATAAGGTTGAGAACCAACTGGGAAGAAAGGTTAAAGCACTCCGTTCAGATCGGGGTGGCGAATATCTTTCAAATGAGTTTGATCAACACCTTAAAGACTGTGGAATAGTTTTACAGTTAACTCCACCTGGAACACCTCAATTAAATGGTGTGTCCGGACGGAGAAATCGAACACTACTTGATATGGTTTGATCCATGATGAGTCACATGGTAGTACCTGGTTTATTATGGGGTTTTTCTCTTTTATCAGCTGCTCTTATACTTAACCGAAGTCCGTCTAAAGCTGTCGACAAGACTCCATATGAAATGTGGAAGGGAACGATCCCTAACTTGTCCTTTATTCGGGTTTGGGGCTGTGAGGCTTATGTCAAGTGGAGACACGAGGATAAGCTCGGCCCGCGATCGGTCAAGACATACTTTATTGGTTATCCAAAAGGAATGTTTGGTCATTACTTCTATTCGCCTACCAAACATCGAGTTTTTGTTGCGGCTAGTACGAAGTTCTTAGAGAAAGAATTTCTCGAGAACAAGTCAAGTAATAGAACCTTCGAGCTGTCGAAGATTCAAGAACCAACAACCAAGGAACGGTTGGAGGAAGATGTTCCTTCAACTAATGATACGGTTAACATTCCCCAGGAACCTAGGAGGTCGGGTAGAGTCTCTAATCCTCCAGACAGATACATTGGTATGGTCGAGGAAAATGACGTTTTACTCCTAGAGAGTAATGAACACGCTACCTATAAAGGTACCATGACCTGTTCCGACTCCAAGCTATGGCTTGAAGCCATGCAATCCAAGATGGACTCCATGTATGAGAATGACGTATGGGATCTTGTTGATTTACCTAACAAGGTACGACCTCTGCAGTGCAAATGGCTTTAAAAAATAAAGCATTCTGTAGACGGGCAACCAGATACCTATAAGGCACGACTAGTGGCAAAAGGTTTCACTCAAGTGCACGGATTGCATTATGATGAAATTTTTGCACCCGTAGTTATGTTGCGTTCCATTCGGATAATCTTAGCGATTGCCGCTTTTCATGAATATGAAATTTGGCAAATGGATCTGAAAACCGCCTTCTTAAACGGTTATTTGGAGGAGGAGTTGTACATGGTACAACCCGAAGGTTTCACAGATCCTGAAAATCCTAAGAAAGTGTGCAAGCTTAAGCGTTCCATTTATGGACTTAAGCAAGCTTCTCGGAGTTGGAATCATCGTTTCGACCAGGTGATAAAAGAGTATGGCTTTACTCGATCGGTCGAGGAACCATGCTTATATATCAAGTCGAGTGGGAGCAAGATTGTTTTCTTGATATTGTATATCGATGACATACTCTTGATTGGGAATGACATTCCTCTCTTATCTTCGGTAAAAGGATGGTTGAAGAACCATTTCCAAATGAAAGATCTGGGTGAGGCACAATGCATATTGGGAATCCGTATCTATCGAGATAGATCACGACGGATGTTATCATTGAGTCAGGAGTCTTATTTAGATAAGATTCTTGAAAGGTTCAGCATGACCAACTCCAAGAAGGGGAACCTTCCAATGACGTCTGGGATGCACTTGAGCAAGTCTCGGTCACCCAAGACACCTGAAGGGGTTGAACGCATAAGTCGTGTTCCTTATGCATCAGCCATAGCATCAATCGTGTATGCCATGATATGCACACGTCCAGACGTGGCATATGCATTGAGTATTACGAGTCGGTACCAAGGTTATCCAGGTGAAACACACTGGATAGTTGTTAAAAATATCCTTAAATACTTACGGAGGACTAAGGATTGGGTATTGACTTATGGAGGAGATACTAAGCTATGTGCAATCGGTTACGCAGATGCTAGATTCCAAACGGATCGAGATGATTCAAAATCTCAGTCTCGATTCGTTTTTACTCTTAATGGTGCTGCGGTCAGCTGGAAAAGTTCCAAACAGGAAGTTGTAGCAGATTCTACTACTTAATCCGAGTACTATGCCGCTTCAGAAGCAGCAAAGGAAGCTATATGGATGTGTCAATTATTACAAGGACTAACCATAGTTCCTAGTTAGAATGACCCAATCACCATCTATTATGACAATAAAGGTGCCATCTTCCAGGCCAAGGAGCCTAAGTCTAGCAACAAGTCTAGACATGTACATCGGAAAGCTCACCTGATCTGTGATTACGTGGAGCAAGAGGAGATAGTGATTGACAAGATAGCTTCGGATGATAACATCGTGGATCCTCTCACTAAACCGTTGAAATACGATAAGCATGAAGGGCACGTTATTTCCATGGGAATTAAACGTTTTCCTGAGTTGTACTAGTTGCTTATGAATTCGATACATTTTCTTTTTCATATGCTATTTATAACTTCATCGTATTATTTCATATTTTGTTTTTCATGTGGATTGTACGACAACATTGAACGCCACAAAGTAAACTGAATTACATTATATTTGTTTTGGTCGGTAATCGCCTACATGAGCTGATAACTCTGGCTATTATATTGTGAAGTTGATTGATGGTGGGTTCAACGAGCCATAAGTCAAACTGTTGGCTGATCGATCACAGATGCGAGTTATAACGATACCTGATAGGACAAATTGTGACAACGTAATGGAGTCCTAAATGTTTAAAAACATTCGGTGCCAGGTCGTGGATTGGACGTCCATTGTGTTCCTAGAGTCGATTCTTTTGACTATCGACTGTCTCTTGAGATTAAGGCGGTTTTTGGGTGACTTTGGTTTCTTTCTCATGGTCGACCGTAACAGGAGGCTAAGCAGATTTTTTCTGGGTCATTTCATACTGTGCTTATTTCTGCAGGATTCGAGTTGAAGAAAATATCCAACCTTTATCAAGTTTAGTTATTTCTCAGGGCCACTCGAGGAGTTGTAACTGAAATGCATGACCATGCTCGAATGATGATTCGTTTATCAGTTAAGTTACTCTCTAGATGCTCATATTTGACCTTAAAATCATAATATATATGAAATAAATCCAAATTAAATTACAATAATTTCAAAATTTAAATTTAAAATTTTTGAACATTCTGTAATATTTCCATGACACTCATAATGTCAAAAATTATGGTTAAATTTTCGAATTAATTTTGAGAAAATATAGTTGCATTTTATCGGTTTTATCTCATAAAACATCTAAAGTATCCAAAAATTAATCCAATCAATTATACAACCTTATATCTGATTAGTGGGATATTTATGCAACCTAAAATAATTTTCTCATGCCATGCAATTCGTTTTAGCTATTTATGCTAAAATAGTAACTATTTATGCCATTTTTACACTAAAAATTCATAAATCATGCTAAATGAGATCATTTAATCTCGAAATTTACATATACTCTGTAAATTATGCATGTGACAACATATTAAGGTTTTATGGCCCAATTCAAAATTTAACTATTTTTAACCATTTTACCTCTTTTAATCAATTTTTATCTCATAAAAATCATAATTCATGCAATATTAATCCAATTAATACGAGATTTTACACACTATTTGTAAAATATGCATGTGAGATCATATAAAATTTTCAAGGTCAAAGAATAATTCTAACCATTTTTAGTCATTTTAACCTCTATTTATGCCATTTTTAGACTAAAAATTCATAAATCATGAAATATTAGTCACATTAATAAGATATTTTACATGCAATACATAAAATATTCATGTGAGGTCATACTAAAATACCATGGCCAGTAGTAAGGTTAACTTATTTTAGTGAATAAAATTCATTTTACTCATAAAAATGTAATAAAATCACTAAAAATCATTAAAATGAGCAATAAATTTCCATAAATCATAAAAATGACCTAAAAACATTTTAGGACCAGAATATATAACATGAAAAAATTTTCGTGGCTTTATCTTCATAAAACTCAAATTTTTAGTTTTATATGTTAACATTTTAACTCGGAAAAACAATAACCGATTATGCATGCAACATCCTTATGCTCTGATACCACTTGTTAGGTTTATATACCTGTTATTAGACTCCTCTAATAGTAAAGTAATTAACTTCTTAATTATTTGTTCTTTAAATCTAGTGCATGCATAACAAAATGAGAGATTTATGAGAAAACAATGTCCCTTACATTGTTAATTTTGGTTTTGTGGGCACAAGTAAGGTCTCCTACCTTCACTTGTTCTTGAGCTATGATGAGTATTAAGATGATCCTCCAAAGACTCCAAGTATAGAAGCCACTCCTCTTGATTGCACCCAAGATTATCCCTTATCTTTACTAAATAATATGTGCTAGATATTTGTTTAGTAGTTTACCTTAAAATTGATTACTAATACTCATATATTATACTAATAATATTAGTAATGTGATTGAACAATTTAGATTATCATTTCTCCAGTTTTTGAGAAATATAAAACAAAGTATGAGAGAATTTGCATGTGAACAACAATGAATGAATAGTGTGTTGAAAATAAGAGAACAATTCTCTTATATTAAGAGGAGGCCACGGTGGGAGCATGCAAATAGGCCAAGGAATGGCATATTTCTTTTTGCTTTTGTTCTTCACAAGAAATAGGTTGTGTAAGACAAATAAGAGTAGGTGTGTAAGACAGGTAGTGTACGCATGATTACATGCATTTTATCCCATAAAATAATCAACCACAATCTACGATAACTCCCTCCATTTCGGTCCACTTCATAAAATGGACTACCATTTTATTTTGTCAATTTGTCATTTGTCACACAATATGTTACATGTAGTATGTTGCATGTTATTAATTAATTTAATGCATATTTATCACATAAATATCATTTTATGAATTAATTAAATTACATACAATAAATTGACTAGTGATACTTTTTCACATAAATAAAATGGGTCATATAATTGTAATTCACAACATCTTGTAATTATAATTAACCATTCATTCTTATCTCTATTGTTTCTCAAACAATAAACAATTTTCGTAATAAAGCATTTTTATTACTAAAATAAATCTTATTTAATCCCATTACAATAAGATATCAATATTCTCTCTCACAAGTGAATTGTTCAATTTTAAGGAATTGATCAACTTGTATCGTTATACAATTAATCAACTTTGCTGATTAGGGCATCATCCTTTAGGTGTGACCTTAAGGGATCAATCGACCACCACCGTCCCACGATAGTAACGTCAAACTCTAGCAAGCCAATAGTTACCGATTAATGTTGATCAGTTGGCTATATAATGAATCATCCCTTACGTATTATTTATATGAGATTTAATTATGATATTAAATCATGTGATCGCACTATTGTTGAGGACACATATTCCAACAACGTATAACTTCACAAACTACTCTACTTTTAGTAAAGAGGTAAGTAAAGGTCGGATCCCAAGGGACGGGTATTGATATAGGATTTTCGATTGCAAGTGGTTGTGTCTAAGGGTGTCACAATTTGGGTTGAGGTAGGAGATCAACTAAACTAAATAACAATGTAAACAAAATAATGAAAGCAAGCAAGATGATTAAAATGAGATGTATACAATTAATTAAAGGCACTACGGTGTCATGGGTTCATAGGGGATTCATGGTATTTGATCATACAAACATGTTTCCTACTAGATGCAAGCACTTATTGTTGTGATGGGATCGAGTTAGTGTACATCTTACAATCCCTAAGAAGGTTTGGGTCCCGGAGCCGAATCGATTAGATTGTACAACACCTGCAAGTCGACTTAATCCTCCCTATCCAACTATATGCATGGTCTAATGAGACTCGAGTTGGTTTATGTCTTACAAGTCTCATTGAAAAGATAAGTGATAGGTAAAAAATGCAAGGATTCATAGGCTCACATTTCATCAAACATAACATGTGAATAAGTTGGAATCACAACAAGCAAGCAAATTAATTATGAAAACATATTAGATTAAGCATGAATGAACCCCCGTGTTGGTTTCCTCTAATCCCCATTAACCCTAGTTAAGGTAACTATTCACTCATTATCAAGTTTAACATGCTAACAAGGTTGTCAATCATACTAGCACGGCAAAACATGATGAACAAATGAAGATGATTAACAATAATTAAAAAGGATTAAGAGAGAATTATACCTATAAAAATGATTCCAAATACTAAAGCAAAGAATAATAGAAGTACTTGATCATTGATAGAAGGTCGTCAATCCTCCAAATAAACCCAAATAATCTCCTAATTAACCAAAATAAATGATGAACAATAGAGAAATGAAGGAATGATTAAGAAATGAGATTTGTATTAATGCTAAATTAAGAGTTGATTACAAGATTAAGAAAGTATTAAGACTTGATTAAGATAAGATTAAGATCTATTAAGATGACATGCTAATCTAGGTAGTATAATGGGGTATTTATACTAGAGATTAGGTACAAAGATCAGGGTTACTAAGGGCTTAAATGACTATTAAGACTGATAACTCATATTTTAGCGACATTTTACTCATACTTTAACCTTTTATTCGACTCGATTTTGTGTGCTTTTATCGAACTAAAGCTCATTTAATTTACTAATTATAATAATTTGTCGTCGTAGTCATATTTATTAATTAGTCGGATATTTATTTAATGTTATTATTAATATTACTTTATTATAATAATGTGTAGGTAAGGAGGGATAATGACACGGAGTCCGAGTAAAATGAGACCGAAATAAAGCGGGTTAAGACGGAGTCACGTGAAATGGTGAAAGAATGTGTTGAATCTTGTCCCACAAAGTCAACGTTTGCCTATTGTTTTATGCAAAATTACAAACCCGTGTTGACCCTTGACTTTAACCTTTATCCATCACCATTGTCTCCTTGTATTTTCCCTGCATTTCAGACCTCATTACTCCATCACCAGTTACCTCGCTAATCAACAATCTCCTTCACCTCCATCAATTCGTCTCATCACCAACCTCAGACAATATCACCACTCACTCAAATTCTCCCCTTCCACCATTAACCATTTACATCACCATCATTCACCATCACTAACCTCAACTATTCACCTCCATCTCCATTAAACCTGCAACAACAACAATGGCAGCAACACCTCATACCTTCAATTTTCACCATCTCCATTTCCACTTCAGTCACCTACATCACCAACATCAACACATTCATCACCATCGTCATTCTTACTACCACCTGATCTCCCACTCCATCAAAGCGAGGCACCAGCGGGCCGACATCACCATTTGCCCATTCATTCACTAATCAAACTCCGTCACCACAACAATCAGTCTCCAGTGAATTCATCAATTTCGACCTCAGATTCGAACTCGGGATCCAAACTGAGCTTTTATGAAACTTTGTTCTCCGTGCCGGTGCCCCGGCAGCCGACTCCTCAACCGGCAGGAACACACCCAATTTTTTCTCTTTTTGTGAAGACCTCGCTACCGGTATAGGGACCGGCAGCCGTCTAGCCGGCACAACGCACCAAATCAACTACCTCGCATCATTTTTTGTGCTCCATGCCGGTGCCCCGGCGGTCGACTGACCGGCAGAACACACATCCCACTTGATTCCTGCTCTTTTCTCAATGACCTCGCTGCCGGCACAAGCCCCGGCCGCCGGCGTACCGGCAGGACATCCCTTTTGCTACGTTTTGTTCTTGCGTCCCCTTTTTCCCCCTTTTTGTCTTTGCTTTCATTGGATTTTGGCTTTTGGGAGCCGTGTAGTTGGTGTGGTGTGTTAGGATTATTATTATTATTATTATTATTATTATTATTATTATTATTATTATTATTATTATTATTATTATTATTATTATTATTATTATTATTATTATTATTATTATTATTATTATTATTATTATTATTATTATTATTAGTAGTAGTAGTAGTAGTAGTAGTAATTAGTAGTATTATTAATTAATACATTAGTATAAAAAGAACTACCCATTAACACACACATTACTTAACACACATTACACATTACTACCTTAGAAATTAGATGAGAAAATTAGACTAGTTCATCTTTCTCTCAAATATTTTAGAACCCTAAATTAATTTTCCTCTTACCCAAGTTGTAATCTTTACTCAAAAATTAATACAATTGTTCTCTTGTTAATCCAAGTTCTTCCCTTTTCATTAGTTTACAATTAGTAATTTTGGGTTGTATTTTGGGAATTGAAGAATCCTTTCATTCCCCCATATTGATTTGCATCAACTTCACCCTAAACGCAAACATTTCCTTCGCTTAAGCATACCCTCAGTACATATATTCCCACGCATACTGATATTGAGCCAATCCAGAGCTTCTCATAACATTGCTTGGTAAACTGGCACATTACAAATAGATGATTATGATCCTCATTATATATTCCATATAGAAAACACAATGTTTGAGTAATAATTCCCATTTTAGCTAATCTATCCAATGTCAGCACCCGCTCATTTCAACCACCTATTCACTAGATGGTTTCACATGTTGGGGATTGCATGACTGGCTCACAGAGATTGCTGGTTTATGAATTTGTTCCTAACAAGACTTTAGAGTTCCATCTCCATGGTTAGCCAACAATTGCTCTTACAATGCCGTGTCATATCTTTACTATTTTTTTCCAAATGTACATGCAAAAAGGATGTAAACATATATACTTGCATCTAAGGGAAGTTATATACTGTAGGTAAGGGACGCCCTCCGATGGATTGGCCATCTAGAATGAAAATTGCTTTAGGAGCCGCGAAAGGACTGGCATATCTTCATGAGGACAGTAAGTACTCTAATCAACTCTTCTAAACTACTCTGTGTACAAGTCAACTAGCATAAAGGTTGCTGATAGATGTTATCCATGAATCCCATGATCATGGTTAAAAACTCGCTTTTGCATCAATAATTGGCAGCTGTTCTTTAGCATGTGTGAATATAATTCATGATCTTTGTAATGTAGGTTATCCAAGAATAATTCATCGCGATATTAAGGCTACTAATACTATCATAGACAATAATTTTGAAGCAAAGGTGAGATACATACCTCTATTGTTCCTTACGTATTCATTGGAGATACATCTAATTTTACTAACATTTATCACTTCCGGATAAATTTTATGTCCACCTATTCATTTCAATCATTTTCATTTCTTTGTTTTTCTCATTTCCATTTGAGTAGTTGTTTTACTTTACACGTCAGATATAGGGTATTAACTACTTGGGTGTCTTATTTACATAGTTCATGCTTAGCGCCCCAAAGACATATACGGTTGAGCAAATTGACGAGGTGCGGAATATTTCGGCCGAATTCACACTCAATTTTAAGCCCAAAAGTAATGGTGGATGTAGACATTATTAGAGTTTCTTGATGTTCATTATTTTCGCACTTAGATGCGACTAAGTGATGACGATTGAAGGATTTTTATCTATGTTTTACGTATTTTGATATTTATATCCTCTAGTCTCATAAAAATATCATAGCATGTTTGTATATTTTTTCAAGGATTTCTCCTTATGAATTAAAATTAAAACTGAATAACTTTGTTGCGTAAAACATGCTGGAGTTTCTGAATTGTAATGCAGGTTGAATTCTTATGAGCTATACGATTCAATTGTGTAGGGGTTACGATAAAAACAGAATTTTTTTTTTTTAAAAATGCGAGGATCAAAGAGAACGGTTCCTTCTAGAACCTGTTCTCTTTGAAATTAACAAACAGGATGGTTGTATCATTCACCATTCTCGTTGAAAAGGTAAAAAAAGGCGCCAAATAAACCGGCAAGTTTATCAAGGAGACCAGTTTTATCAACGAGATTGGTTCTCATATGTAACCGTTCTGTTTGATATATCAAAGAGAACGGTTATGGAGCACAACCGTTCTAATTGTTGTTACAAAGAGACCGGGTTGACTTTATTTTAACCGTTCTCTTAGATAAAAGAGAACGCTTGGCCACAGGACGGTCCAAAACTCCTTTAAGAACGGTCTCTAACCGTTCTCTTAGATTAATATTGTAGTAGTGTTGAAGTGGCGGCTACCCTAGCTCCATTTCCTTGTCGGAGATTTATATTACTCTTGTTTAGCTTTTCCATATTTCCAAGTCCCACTTGGAGTAGCAAGTCCAACTTTGATATTTCCCAAATACTTGTGGCAATTTCGCTTCCAATGGCCTATGACATTACAATAATGACATTCCTCATATGATTGGGCACCCTTCTTGGTCTTGGTTTTGGTAGTCCCACTATCCATTTCCAATTCATTATCAGGTTTGGGTTTCTCACCCATCTTTGCCTTCTCTTTAATAATACCAATACTACTTTCAGTTGCAAAGACACTCCTGCTAGAACTCCCACTGAATTTAATACTTTTCCTTGTTTCTTCAGACAAGGATGCCTTGGGTTTAGCGAGATTTTCTTCACAAGATTTTCTTACCAAAGTGGTGGGCATTAATATTGGAGTGGGTGGTGTGGAGGTTGTAAAGAAGCAAAAATTTTCATCCTGACCAATGCCAACGCGTAATTCTCTAATTGTATCATTGTCATACTCAGAGCATTTTTCATCAAATGATTGGAGCCATGAATCAATGGTGATTGTGTTGGAATAAGTGTCCTCCAACAATAATGGATCACAACTGTCGATCATGATGATCACATGTTTAAATCTCATATTTAAGAATACATGTGGGAGTAATATTTTACAGTCGACTGGTCTACACATATCGGTAATGATTGGCTGACTAGAGTTTGACATTACTGTCGTGCGACGGTGGTGATCAGTTGATCCCCTTAGGTCATACCTATATGGAAACATTCTTAATTGATTATTTAATTAATCGTATGTTGATACGAGTTAATTAAAATTGCTTAAAATTGACGGACGATTTTGGTAGTAATATTTACGTGTCCCATTGTAATTTGATTAAATGAGATACGGTCTAAATAATCAAATTGTTTTATTACTTAGATGAAATTATTGTTTACGGAAACAAATAAAACAGAATGAATAATTAATTATAAATACAAGACGCTGTGATTCGATCAACCATTTTTGGTACAAGTAATTATGAATTACTAAGTTATTTTATAGATGACATATTTTGCTAATGTGTTGATTTTTAATTGTTAAAAATACATTTATATAAATATGTCACAACATGTAACATGTTACATGTGACATTTGACATATTGACAAAATGACAAGATAAAATGGACTCCTCCATTTTATGTTTGTACCGAAATTTTGGGGATGGGTTAGGGTGTTATTGTGTTAAATATTTTAGTGGAAAATACAATTATATCCTTGTCTCCTAGTCATGCATGCCTAGTCTTTTTCTTGAGAAGAATAGAGGATCATGCATTGGCTATACTCCCTTCCCCATACTCGGTTTCTCCACCCATACAAGCAAAGGGTTTGTTTTATATTTTTGATATATACACTACTCTTGTGGAAAAAAATTATTTATTCATTCATATATTGTTCAAAAACCTTGGGAAGTTTTAGAGAGTAAATACTCCAAATAACTCCTCCTCTCCACCGAAATTGTAGAGAAACAAAAATATATTTTTGTGTCCAAATTTGAAGTAAGATTGGTATTATTACTAGCTCATAATAATATTAGTCATTAAGGGTGTTCCTTGGGTATAAACTTTTGGGAGAGATTCTAATTTGAATCTTAGTTCATCCATTGTTGGAAAGCTCAAGAACTAACAAGTAGGAGATCTTGTTGGTGCCCAATAAATCCGTAACACCAATGTAAGAAGTGACGATTTCTTCTCTACTTTGTTTTATGTTTGCATGCATAAGATCTAGTTATTATTTTACGACTAAATAATCACATTTGTATGAAATGTATAGAAATGGAATTAATGAATCCTAACAAGTGGTATCAGAGCCTTAGGTTGTTTGCATGCAAATCGGTTTATTGTTTTTCCGAGTTAATCTTATTAACAAACAAAACTTGTAGTTTTGTGTTTATTATGATATATCACGAATCACTTTGCATGTTAAAATTTCTGGTCCTAAAATTTATTTGGGATATTTTGGTTCAGTTATGGATTATATTGTTCATTTTGTTAATTTATGACATAAAAATGTGATTTTGTATATATAAATGTCATTTTTGGACGAAAATTACTTAAACTTCGAATTTTCCAGTGGTTTTTAGATATGTTTTCACATGTAATACATACTGATGGCCTGTAAATTTTCATGTTAAAATAAGTTGTTTTGCCCGAAATATGAATTTTATAAGTTAAAATCGTATTTAAATGGGTAAATAGGTTAATAAGAGTTATATTTCGAATTTAATCATGAAATTTTAGTATGTTGTCACATGCAGTTTTACAAGATGTGTGTAAAATTTTTGGCTATAGTGAAGTCTTTTTGCATTATTTATGAATTTTTGATGAAAAATCACATAAATAGTGACTATAATTAGTTATAATGCTAAAACATACTTCATGACTAAAGAAAAATGTCACATGTTTCATTTTATCATATATTTCATATCTAAAAGTGAAAAGTTGATGAAAATAAATTCTCATATTTTAATGGTCATATTTGTTAAAACCGATAAACCGCAACATTGTTTTTCTCGATATTTTTTCGAAATATTTAACCTAAGTATTGAACATTATGAGAGTCATGGTATTTTTTCCAGAATGTTCATAAGTTTGAATTTCAAATTTTGAAATTATTTGAAATTATTTTGATTTAATTTGAAGTTTATGTTATAAAATTGTAATTTTAAGTCCATAATGAACAATGTTGTCAAATGAAGTTGAATTATTGTCAAAGTGTTAGTGAAGACTAAATTTTAAGTCCTAAGTGAGTTAGGATAATTAACTTGAACATAAATATGAGTTTATGTAACATATTGTGATTTAATAAGTTAAATCACGCAAATCCGTAAAAACCGATTAATATACGATATTGGCTCTTTAAAGGCGATTTAGCTTAAAATTTGGCATGTTCATACATATTATAAATGCTGAATTTTATTTATGATTGTCATAATTTTGGTTTATATAATTTTGAATTATGTAATTTTACTTAGTATGACCTTAGTTTTAATTGATATTACCCGAAATGTATGGGAATATCGATTCGGTTGTAATTTTGTGATCTCGTATCACCAATTTTTAATTTAATAGTTATTTAATTTTTATTACAAATGTATAATAGGAAATTATGTAATTTATTTTGTCATTTCCTGGAGTTCCCGAAGAAGACGGTGTTGCCTCGTTTTGCGTGCCAAGACCGAAGTTCAAGGGTCCAAAGGAGTTGATTTCCGCATTTGTAATAGTTTATTAGATTTAATATTTTAGGAAGGCCATACTAGGATTTTATTTTTATGCTTTGCATTTTATTTATATGTTGCATGCATCGCTAAATCGCCATAACTAAACATGCATTTTAAATCGAGTTTATCGACCGTGTCAATTACAATCATCGTAGTTACCGCTTTAGGTCACTTAAAACGTGATAGATAATAAATTGACATGACCTCTCGCTAAATAAACAATTGAGACTTAGCCTTACCAAAAATTAGAAACCATGAAAACCTATTTCGTGAGGGAGTGTGCTCGGCCAAACCGGAGTAAAAACCTTGTTACGTAGGGGAAGTGGGTGATAAATGTCTATCCACCGAATTCATATTGATGAGGGTAGTATTGCCAAAGCGTGCCCAAGTTAATGTGAATTTGGATCATGGAAACATTTATTCGAAATTTGGGTTGAACTCAACAAAAGTATTCTCGAGCATAGCCGGATGTGTTTTGGGCTAAAGATAAATATTAATGTAATTTTATAGACCAAGAGTTCTAAAAGTAGAATCGATTAAAGAGTTAATCCACCGATTCATATTGATGAGGGTTGTATCGCCAAAGCGTGCCCAAGTTAATATGAATTTGGATCTTGGAATCATTTATAATAGTTGGGTAGAGGTCACTATATAAATGCTCATATCTTGTTAAATTATTTACAAGTATGATTAAAAAGACAAATGTTAATATTTCCTTTTCCTCCATACTTGTAGTTCATTACAATGAATCCATCAAAAGCTACTACATCGATAACTATTGAGTCTCGCCACAATGTTTATGACGACGTTTGCTTCAACAATGATTTCGACACTACTAGAGAACTTTATTTTGGGATAGGTTAGGATGGAAACCTAAACTTCATCACTTCTTCTTGACCACCTACTACTACAAGATCTCTTGTGACCGGTCTCAGGAAGACCGCCTCATAAAATCTATAGGATCTTTATCTTTGGAAGAGAAAGATGCCGAAACTAGTGGGAGCTCAAGCAATCAAGCTCTTGCTTCTAAGGGCAAAAGGTTCAATAAGAAGGGAAAAGAAGGGAATAACTTCAAGCAAGTTGAAGATCAGTGCCATTATTGTTATGGCATGGGACATTCGCTTAGGAATTGTCCTATATATTTGCGAAATATAAGGGAAGGAATCATCGTTCCAAAAGGTAAAATTCCTAAGGAAATTTATGTTATTGATGTAAATTATACTTCCACTACGCCATGGGTATGGGATACCGGTTGTGATTCTCACCTTTGTAATCATTTACAGGGGCTAAGAGACGTGAAGAGGTTTCGCAAAGGAGATGTGGATCTACTCCTTGGAAATGGAGCTCGAGTAGCGGCCGAATCCAAGGGAACTTATGTATTGGCTTTGTCAAATGGATTTGAGTTGTATTTTTTAGGATTCAATAATCTCATTAGATTACATATTCATATATGAATTAATTTATTTAGTCATAAAATAAAAATAAGATCTTATGCATGCAAACATAAAACAAAATAGGGAAGAAACCGTCACTTCTTACATTGAGGTTTCGGATTTTTGGGCACCAACAAGATCTCCTTCTTGTTAGTTCTTGAGCTTTCCAAGAATGGATGAACAAGGTTCAAATTAGAACCTCTCCCAAAAGCATATAACCAAGGAATACTTTTAATAACTAATATTATTATGAACTAGTAATGGTATTAGTCTTACTTAAAATTGGACACAAAAATATTTTATATTTGCTCTTGAATATTTTCGGCCAAGAGAGGAGAGATTTGTGAGGTTTTTATTTCTCTAAGTTTTTCACAAATTGTAGAGAGAATAATTATTTTCTTACACTAGAAAATATATGTTGAAGTAGTGAATAATGATAGAAAAACCATTGGCATTTCTAGCTTGAAAAACCGGTGGGGAGGGGGAGAAAGGGGCCAATGCATGAGCTTGTTTTTCTTCTCAAGATAAACTAGGTTTGCATGGCTACATGTAAGGTTTAATCATTGTGTTTTCTTATTTAAAATAATTAACATAATTTCAACCATAATCCCCTCCAAAACCGGTACATATGTATAAAATAGTTAGTCCATTTTATTTTGTCATTTGTCAATTGTGACATATGTGACTGTTACTTGACATGTGAAATTGTAATGTATTTTTAACATATTAAAAATCAACATACTCATAAAATATGTCATATACAAAATTCACTAGTAATTCGTAATTACTTGTACCAAAATGGTTTATCAAATTATAAATTACAACGTCTTGTATTTATAATAAATTATTCATTTAATTTCAATTTCAATTGTTTCGTAAACAATAATTTTATCTAAGTAATAAAACAATTCGATTACTTAGACCGTATCTAATTTAATCGAATTACAACAAGACACGTGAACTTTACTCACAAAATCATTCGTCAATTTTAAGCAATTTAATCAACTCGTATCGGCATACGATTAATTAAATAATCAATTAAGAGTATTTCCCTATAGGTATGACCTAAGGGGATCAACTGATCACCACCGTCGCACGACAGTAATGTCAAACTCTAGCCAGCCAATCATTACCGATATGTGTGGACCAGTTGACTGTAAAATATTACATCCCACATGTATTCTTAAAATGAGATTTAAACATATGATCATCATGATCGACAGTTGTGATCGCATTATTGTCGGAGGACACATATTCCAACAATCTCCCACATGTCCTCGACAAGTGTGCGTCACCAATTCTCTTGTCCTATTACTATCTCCCACTCAATGCAAGGTGTCTTTCCGGTCGTACTTGCAAGTGATCATATCGAGAGTGGTTTCCTCGATCTAGAGAATAACTGGTTGACCGCAATTATCTACCATAGATACCTTTCAAGCGTGGCCACGCATTTCCAGTTCATTACTCCTCGAGTGGTCCTGAGATATTTTTATAACCCTGACAAGGGGGGGGGGGGGACAATTCCTATCGCACTATTCCCTTCGATTAGACACAGCCATCATAACCCAAAATATGCCCATTTGACCCCATTTTCGAAGGTCGTAGTAACATAAATCAAAGTTAATCTGAAACTATGCCACCTTAGGCGAACAGTCTTTAGTCAAAAGAATCGACTCATTAGAATACTATAGTAGCTCTCGCCACGACCAGGCTATATAAATTTGCCAAAACTCTATAAGCGGTCATTAGCCCGACAAAGTGTTCCTAACTGCATTTATGTGATCGACTAGTCATCTCTCATGACTCCATGGCACTTGAACTTGCCATCAATCGCATCACACTCTAGTCACTTCGAGACGTCACCTCATGTAAGTGACTATGGGCGAATACAATGCTAATCCGTGTTCACTTTAACGGGGTTCAATTGTCTCTACAACCCGTTTGGATGTAACAAAGTATGGTGAGTTAATAATAACTCAAACGACAAATGTGGACATCACATTCGGGTAGTCAATACCATATTACCACCTTGTGATGTATATTGTAAGTGTGTAAACACTAATTGTTTGCAACATGAGTTTAACACATCATGTGTCCATGTGTTCAAACTCTTGAATTGCATTTTCCTTTATTTTCATGTTTGTCTTACATAGCATGAATCTCACCAAGTACATATCTAGTTACCCTGACTAGGTTTAGGTTCTTTATTTTGAGAGAACTTTCTTGTTGCTTATCACATAACAAGCGAATTATGGTGGACGACATAACTTGCACTAGTCAAGTGTTCTTCCAACTCATAATGTACCAGGTATATGTTTTGTACGATCTTGCAACAATTGTCAAGATGATTAGCTTAGCACTTCTCATAAGTCCTAGCAAATTTGAAAATACTAGTTTTGAGTAACTTCTTACTATAACCAAGTATCTTTTCAAACTTCTTATTTCTCCTTTTAGCTTAAATAGCTTAGGATTTTCATAAATCCTTACGCGTTTTCGAACTTCAATATGTGCAACTTATGAAAAGGTTTAAATCTTAAACTTATGAAAAGAGATTTTAATCTCTAACTCATTCATTTTTGTAATGATGCGTAGCAATGTCATTATTTAAAGTGAAATCCCATTTAATACACGTCCTTCTCAAAATACCCTTTTCGGAAGGAGGTTTAACCATTTCATAATGAGGTTAAGTAATGACACTAGCGTGGTTAACAATTAACTTGGTTCTTGTAGACATCGGCATATCTTTCTTTGCAAATTTTAATCATAAATCTCATTTATATTCAAGGATGTAACTTCGTTTCATTTAGGCTCTTAAGTAAATATCAATATTGAAACTCTATTTATATCTAGGTCATAAACTAGCAAAATCTCTTGTTGAGACTTTTCTTTAGTCATTTTCTTTCATAAATTTTCTTTTGGTCTCCTCGTGTAGTTATCTTAAGAACATATTCTTTTGATTACTTCACTTGGTCTCTTTTGTCATGTAGATCTCATCTATTCGAGACCATAGATCTCATCTATTCATGTATACTATCTAATTTGGTATACAAATCATTCTTTCTTTCGTAGATCTCATTTACTCAAGCATACAAATTATTCTTTGTATTCTTTGTGTCGTCATTTTTCTCCCACTCTATCTGTAGAATAAATACACTAGATATTCAAAGATAGCTTATGAGACACAAATAATGTTTTTTGAAGTAGAAGGAGGACTATCTCATAGATTGACTAATAGATTTTAAATTTGATGAGTGTACTTGGTAATTGACATCCCTTTAGAAGAGTTCATCAACTTAACATCACTTTATAATTGATCATACACAAGCCTTAAGCTTGTGGACATATAATGAATTTCATCATTATAATTGTCTATTGGATCACTTTAAGTAGATGATCATATGTTTCTATGTGCAAGCATATAAAGACGAATTATTAGAACAAATAAATACGATAAAAGGGGTGACTTGGGTTGCACGCCAGGCCACCATAATCTAAAATACAACCATTGTTTAGAAAGGATCAACCATTTCCATGTCGAACACGGAATTCAAAATAGTTCTAAAAATTCATAACATTAAAATAAAGACAATAAAAGCCAAGCTTCATCGGTAGCTACTCCTAGCTCCTTCATGATTTCTCAAGCTTGCTTCTCTTTTCCTTTGTCTTTGCTTGGTGGAGGCCCTATTTACAATAAAAAGGGGATACATTATCACAAGTTTGTATCAAAATACCATAGTTGAATTAGAAACATAAATGAAAGGATAGTCATTTACCTACTGGAGTGATCTTTCCAGCTTTGATGTAACCAAGATACTTGGAACAATTCCTCTTCCAATGTCCAACACCATTACAATAATGGCATTTATCAAGAGGACCCTTCTTGGTTTTGGAAGTGCTAGCTTCAATAGTCTTAGCCTTGGTGGAAATGGGAGCTTGCCTCTTACCCTTTTTCCCATTCTTCTTGAACTTCCCCTTGCTCTTAGGGCTTATATTAAGCACATCCTTAGGTGGGTTAACATTTAGCCCCATGTCTCTTTCGGCTTGCACAAGTAACTTGTGTAACTCTTCAAGAGACACGTCCTTGTCTTGCATATTGAAATTCACCCGGAAGTGTACATATGCTTTGACTTTGGATAAGGAATGAAGAATCCTATCAACAATGAGCTCCTTGGTGATTTCAACCTTTTGAATTTTCAATGTCTCGACTAGCTCCAACAATTTGAGCATGTGAGGGCTAACCTTTTGGCCCTCCTTGAAATCGAGATCAAAGAATGCCGAGGCCGCCTCATATTGGACAATCCTCGGTGCTTGTGAGAACATTGTCACAAGTTTGGAATAGATTTCATATGCGGTGCCCATTTTAAAGGCTCTCCTTCGGAGATCCGCCTCCATAGCAAAAATCAACACATTTTTCATAGCGGCGGATTCTTTGTGGTAAGCCTCATATGCTTCCCTAGTGGCGGCACTCGACCTAGCATTAGGTTCGGGTGGAGAGGCCTCAATGAGGTAACGATGCTTGTCGTCACCTTGAGCGGCTAATTTGAGTTGGGCATCCCAATCGGAGAAATTTGACCCATTCTTTTCACGTTTACAACGATCCATGAAGGATCGGAGCCATGAAACATTAGTGAGAGTGGTGGCGTTGGTGTTTGGTGTGGCCATTTGTTATGAGAAATAAAAGTGGTCTACAAAACAAAAATAGAAGGAATGAAACACTTGTCGTTTTAAATAATAATAATACTCGTAAATTTTAATTTAAACAAGTTTTATTGCATTTATCTAGTGACCTCTACCCAACTTGATAAATGATTTCAAGACCCAAATTCATATCAACTTGGGCACGCTTTGGCGATACAACCCTCATCAATATAACTCGGTGGATTAACTCTTTAATCGATTCTACTTTTAGAACTCTTGGTCGATAAAATTACATTAATATTTATCTTTAGCCCAAAACAGATCCGGCTATGGTCGAGAATACTTTTGTTGAGTTCAACCCAAATTTCGAATAAATGTGTCCGTGATCCAAATCCACATTAACTTGGGCACGCTTTGGCGATACAACCGTCATCAACACGAATTCGGTGGATAGACATTTATCACCCACTTCCCCTACATAACAAGGTTTGTACCCCGGTTTGGCCGAGCGCACTCCCTCACGAAATAGGTTTTCATGGTTTCTACTTTTTGGTAAGGCTAAGTCTTAATTGTTTATTTTAGCGAGAGGTCATGTCAATTTATAATCTATCATGTTTTAAGTGAACTAAAACGGTGAACTACAACCAAGTGGTGTTAGTCCAGTGGTAGTTGGGTTAAACCTTGAAGCTTGCAGAAATGCAAGAGTTGAGAGGTCCCAGGTTCGACTACCAGCTGGGGCGATGATCACTTGGCCACTGCAGCCCCCGAAGGGGGTGGCTTACATGGTCCATGTGGTGGTGCGGGAATGCATGGGCCCGGGGGGACTCAAACCCCTCGTCAAAAAAAAAAAAAAAAAAAAAAAAAAAACGGTGAACTACAATAATTGTAATTGACACGGTCGATAAAGTTGATGTAAAATGCATGTTTAGTTATGGCGATTTAGCGATGCATGCAACATATAAATAAAATGCAAAGCATGAAAATAAAGTCCTAGTATGGCCTTCCTAAATAGTAAATCTAATAAACTATTACAAATTCGGAAACCAACTCCTTTGGTCCCTTGAACTTCGGTCTGGGCACGCACTTCAAGGCAACACTTTCTTTGATGGACCGCCTTCTCAAATGGCACCGTCTTCAAGGAACTCCGGAATAATTAAATTACAAAACGAATTACATAATTCCCTATTATACATTTGTAATATAAATAAAAATAAATCTATTAAATTACAAAACGGTGATACGAGATCACAATAATTACAACCGAATCGATATTCCCATACATTTCGGGTAATACCAATTAAAACTAAGGCCATACTAAGTCAAATTACATAATTCAAAAATTACATAAAATTAAAATATGACAATCATAAATAAAATGCAGCATTATAATATGTATGAAAATGCTAAATTATATTCTAAATCGCCTTTTAAGAGCCAATATCGTATTTTTATCGGTTTTCATGGATTTGCGTGATTTAACTTATTAAAATCACAATAATTACATAAATTCATACTTATGTACAAATTAATTACCCTAACCATCTTAGGACTCAAAACTTAGTCTTCACTAACATTTTGACATAAACTTGATTTCTTATTATTGTTCATAAATGGACCCAGAAATACAAAATTATGCTATAAACTTCAAATTAAATTATAAAAATTTCAAACAATTTCGAAATTTGAAATTTAAACTCATGAACATTCTGGAAAAAGACCATGACACTCATAATGTGTAAAACTTAGGTTAAAAATTTCGAAAATTTATCGAGAAAAACAATGTTGCGGTTTATCGGTTTTAACAAACATAACCATAAAAATATGGGAACAATTATTTTCATCAACCTTTCACTTTTAGATCTGAAATATATGATAAAATGCAACATGCGACATTTTTCCCTTAGTCATGAAGTATGTTTTAGCATTATTACTAATTATAGTCACTATTTATGCGATTTTTCATCAAAAATTCATAAATCATGCAAAAAGACTTCATTATAGCCGAATATTTTACACACATCTTGTAAAATTACATGGGACAACATACTAAATTTCCATGAGCAGTTTCGAAATATAACTCATATTAACCTATTTACCCATTTAAATACGATTTTAAGTTATAAAATTCATATTTCGAGCAAAACAACTTATTTTAATATGAAAATTTACAGGACATTAGTGGATAATATATGTGAAAACATATCCAAAAACCACTGAAAAATTCAAAGTTTAGCTATTTTTCGTCCAAAAATAACATTTTTATCATAAAAATCACATTTTAATGGCAATAATATATAAAATGAACAATAAAATCCATAAATAAACCAAAATATCCTAAAAATCACTTTGGACCAGAAACTTTTAACATGCAAAGTTATTTATAGGTTTATCTTCATAAATCCAAATTAATTAGTTTTGTATGTTAATCTTATAACTCGAAAAAACTATAAACCGATTTGCATGCAAACAACCTAAGGCTCATGATACCGCTTGTTAGGATTCAATAATCTCATTAGATTACATATTCATATATGAATTAATTTATTTAGTCATAAAATAAATATAAGATCTTATGCATGCAAACATAAAACAAAATAGAGAAGAAACCGTCACTTCTTACATTGAGGTTTCGGATTTTTGGGCACCAACAAGATCTCCTTCTTGTTAGTTCTTAAGTTTTTCAAGAATGGATGAACAAGGTTCAAATTAGAACCTCTCCCAAAAGCATATACCCAAGGAATACTTTTAATAACTAATATTATTATGAACTAGTAATGATATTAGTCTTACTTCAAATTTGACACAAAAATATTTTGTATTTGCTCTTGAATATTTTCGGCCAAGAGAGGAGAGATTTGTGAGGTTTTTATTTCTCTATGTTTTTCACAAATTGTAGAGAGAATAATTATTTTCTTACACTAGAAAATATATGTTGAAGTAGTGAATAATGATAGAAAAACCATTGGCATTTCTAGCTTGAAAAACCGGTGGGGAGGGGAAGAAAGGGGCCAATGCATGAGCTTGTTTTTCTTCTTAAGATAAACTAGGTTTGCACGGCTACATGTAAGGTTTAATCATTGTGTTTTCTTATTTAAAATAATTAACACAATTTCAACCATAATCCCCTCCAAAACCGGTACATATTTATAAAATGGTTAGTCGATTTTATTTTGTCATTTGTCAATTGTGACATGTGACATGTTACTTGACATGTGAAATTCTAATATATTTCTAACATATTAAAAATCAACATACTCATAAAATATGTTATATACAAAATTCACTAGTAATTCGTAATCACTTGTACCAAAATGGTTTATCAAATTATAAATTACAACGTCTTGTATTTATAATAAATTATTCATTCAATTTCAATTTCAATTGTTTCGTAAACAATAATTTTATCTAAGTAATAAAACAATTCGATTACTTAGACCGTATCTAATTTAATCGAATTACAACAAGACACGTTAACTTACTCACAAAATCATTCATCAATTTTAAGCAATTTAATCAGCTCGTATCGGCATACGATTAATTAAATAATCAATTAAGAGTATTTCCCTATAGGTATGACCTAAGGGGATCAACTGATCACCACCGTCGCACGACAGTAATGTCAAACTCTAGCAAGCCAATCATTACTAATATGTGTGGACCAGTTGACTGTAAAATATTACATCTCATATGTATTCTTAAAATGAGATTTAAACATGTGATCATCATGATCGACTGTTGTGATCGCATTATTGTCGGAGGACACATATTCCAACAGTATTTACATAATTGTTTTTATGTGCCTACACTTTCTAAAAACATTATTTCAATCACCATGTTGGACATGGACGGTTTTTGTTTTGTCATTAAAAACAATCGTTGTATTATTTCAAGGAACGACTTGGTTATAGGCCAAGCTCCTTCCATTAATGGCATTTACATTTTAGAAACCTCGAATCCAACTAATGACATCTACAACATTCAATCAAAGAAACTCAAATCAAGTGATCCAAATGAATCGTTCATTTGGCATTGTCGATTAGGTCACATAAACGAGAATCGCATCAAAAGATTAATTTCGACTAATGTGATTACACCATTTGATTATCAATCATATGGAACATGCGAATATTGCCTTCTTGGCAAGATGACTCGTAATCCTTTTAGCGGTAAAGGAACACGAGGTAGTGAACAATTGGGACTCATACATACCGATGTGTGTGGACCAATGAGTATCACCGCTCGAGGAAATTATGACTACTTCATAACCTTCACCGACGACTTGCGTAGATATGGGTATATCTATTTAATGAAGCATAAGAGTGAAGCTTTTGAGAAATTCAAGGAATTTCAAAATGAAGTAGAGAACCAATTGAACAAAAAGATAAAAGCACTACGATCCGATCGTGGAGGAGAATATCTTAGCCATGAATTCGATTCACACTTGAAAAGTTGTGGCATAATATCACAACTATCTCCACCCGGAACACCACAACTCAATGGTGTTGCCGAAAGGAGAAATCGAACCCTACTTGATATGGTTCGATCAATGATGAGTCAAACCAAGCTACCAAACTCGTTTTGGGAATTTGCAATCCAAACCGCAATAAAATATTTGAACATTAGTCCTACCAAAGCAACCGAAAAGACTTCATATGAGATATGGAGAGGAAAAGTTCTAGTTCTATCGTATTTGAAACTTTTGGGTTGTTATGCTTATGTCAAAGTTAAAAGTGACAAAAAGCTAGCCCCACGATCTGAAAAATGCATCTTTGTAGGATATTCTACCGCCTCAAGAGGTTATCACTTCTATAAACCTCAAGAAAATAAATTGTTTGTGTCTTGCGAGGTTGTCTTCTTAGAAAGAGAATTTATTTCTAAGAGACAAAGTGGGATAAATTTTGAACTTGATGAAGTTCAAGAGCCACAAACCGAGGTAGAGACGTAAGAAGATGTTCCTTCGTCGTCTAGCGTGGTTGTCCCTCCTCCACTTAGAAGAACGGGCCGAGTTTCTCGCCATCCCGATCGACATGTTGGACTTATCGAAGAAGATGGAACACTCGATGTGTTGCTTTTAGAAAGTGACGAGCCCGCCACCTACAAAACCGCAATCTCTAGTCCCAATTCCTCCTTATGGCTTGTAGCCATGAAGTCCGAGATGGATTCTATGCATGAAAACCAAGTTTGGAACTTAGTGGATTTGCCTGAAGGGGCAAGACCTCTTCAATGCAAATGGATTGTCAAGGTCAAGAATGGCATAGAAGGACATGATGATGTCTACAAAGCTAAGCTAGTGGCAAAAGGATTTACCAAAGTCCAAGGTCTTCATTATGATGAAACCTTTGCCCCCGTAGCCATGCTAAGATCCATACCGATTTTGTTAGCGATTGTCGCATTTCATGATTATGAAATATGGCAAATGGATGTCAAAACCGTTTTTCTAAATGGACATTTAGAAGAGGAGGTTTACATGATACAACCCGAAGGTTTTGTTGATTCTAAAAATCCTAACAAAGTATGCAAACTTAAGAGATCCATTTATGGACTTAAGCAAGCATCAAGAAGTTGGAATCATCGATTCGATCATGTGATAAAAGAGAATGGTTTTACTCGAAGTGTTGAGGAACCATGTTTATACATGAAATTTAGTGGGAGCAATGTTGTGTTCCTAATCTTGTATGTCGATGACATACTCCTCATTGGAAATGACATTCCGATGTTGTCTTCTGTTAAGAAGTGGTTAGGTAACCACTTCCAAATGAAGGATTTAGGAGAGGCACAACGCATATTAGGTATCCGGATCCATAGAGATAGATCCAAGAGGATATTGGCACTAAGTCAAGAGTCTTATGTTGATAAGATTCATCGACGTTTCAGCATGGATAAATCCATAAGGGGATTGGTACCTATGGTAAGTGGGACAAAATTGAGCAATTCTCAATCGCCCACCGAACCCCATGATGTTGAACGCGTGAAGTTGATCCCTTATGCTTCCGTCGTTGGATCAATCATGTACGCCATGATATGCCCACGTCCTGATGTCTCGTATGCCTTGAGCATGACGAGTAGATATCAAGGAAATCCAGGTGAGAGTCACTGGATAGCCGTCAAGAACATCCTTAAGTACTTGAGAAGAACTAAGGATTCTATCTTAGTGTTTGGAGGAGACACCGAGCTCCGTGTTAATGGTTACACGGACTCAAGTTTTCAAACGAATAGAGATGACATGGAATCATAAGCTGGTTTTGTTTTCATGCTCAATGGTGGTCTTTGTGAATGGAGCAGCTTCAAGGAAGTTGTGATCGGATTCAACAACGGAGGTGAGTACATTGCAAAGATCGAGAAGGTCGCCAAGGAAGTCTGTATGGATCAGGCAATTCACGGAAGGTCTAAGAGTAGTACCTACCGCCAATGATCCCATCACTCTCTATTGTGATAATAGTGGGATGATCTTCCAAGCCAAAGAGCCAAAGTCTAGTAATAGATCTAGACATGTACTTAGAAAATATCATGTAATTAGAGATTTCATTGAAAGAAAGGAAATTGCGATATGTAAGGTTGGGACGGATGATAACATAGCTGATCCGCTCACCAAGCCTTTATCGCAGGCTAAACACAATGGACATATGGTGTCAATGGGTCTTAAACGTGTACCAAGTTAGTGTTAGATTTTGAAATAAAATAAAAGTGTTATTTTGTTCATAATCGCATTTGTTTTTTATCTTTTCTTTATACCTTATTACATCCAAACGGGTTGTAGAGACAATTGAAACCCGTTAAAGTGAACCCGGATTAATATAGTATTCGCCCATAATCACTTATTTGAGGTGACGTCTCGAAGTGACTAGAGTGTGATGCGATTGATGGCAAGTTCAAGTGCCATAGAGTCATGTGAGATGACTAGTCGATCACATAAGCAGACTGTTAGGAACACTTTGTCGGGCCTTATGACCGCTTATAGAGTTCTGGCAAATTTATATAGCCTGTGTGACACCCTCACTTATCGCAGAAAAGTAAACACGTAATTCTAGAATAAAACTGCATGGATATGTTTGTAATAGGTTCAATTGGGTAAAAACCTGTAATTTTAAAACCTGAACCTGTTATAAAGATATCCAAATTGGAAGGTGTCAAACATACAAGGTCTAACTAGAAGTTTCACAACATAACCATCGCTAAAGTCGCGAATAGCAAATTATACAACCAAATGTAAAGAGGGAGACATATGTCCCTAAAATGTATGTGACATAAAAAGTGTTTAAGGGTCACAATAAAATAAAGCCAATCTAGGTTCCAAGGTTACTTTGCTTGCTAGCTCGTCCATGTACCCCATATATGCATCACCTACCCGTCATTCGCATTTTATACAAATACGAAAGCCACAGTCAGTGGGGAGTAACTCCGAGTTCTCCCAGCCACGAAATGTCATAATTAATATAACATGTAAACATAAGAATATGAATACGAATCACACAATGCCTTAGCATATAGATGCTAGACAATCGTGCTTATCATGTGAACAACAATATAACAACACATAGTCCTAGCATGCGAATACTAGACCGACTCATACTACACTATCATGTGAATCACATAACATCCAGGAATCCAAACTCTATCAACCATAGCCGGCTTGCATCTCACCTTCTATGATTCATAGAATCATCAAACAAGAAAGGGCAATATATCAAAGACAGCATAAGTTCTTAGCACCGTCAATAGTCACTCAGAACTCGAGTCTATACCATGAGGTAGGGAAGGTAATCGAACCGGTATCTTGGCTCAGAGGTTCTATCAAAACATGGCCAAGACACAACACAACCCTAGCCTAAAATCACAAGCAGACCTAGACATGCGGATACACACCACCGCACCCAAGACCCACAATTTTTTTAAAACAAAGTGAGTACCCTAAGGAGTCCACCAAAGGGTTGGCTAGTACTTAAGGTGACCACTTACTCTCAAAATAAGTAACGAGGTCATGCCCCAACTTGGATATAAACCCACCAAGTCGGGAACACAAAGGCTATTAAGCGGTGAACATATACTCGTCAAAGACTATAATGGCCTATCTATGATGAAGGCCGAAATACTCACCTAGGACCTAGTCCCGCCTAGTCCTGACTTGAATACTTTAGCCCACACCACACAAGACAAGTAGGATACCCAATTAACCATAAGAGGGGCAAAGAGTCCAACTTACCAACATAAATGCTAACATTCTATCATGTGAAAGGCTATATAAATGTCTATTCAGCAGACAATCCAACCATATCCTCAATGTCATCAATAACTAAATTATAGCTAACCATCAATATCATAGTCCATGAGAATAAACTACAATGGCTAAAGGCAAACAAGACTCAAGCATAAGGCATCCAAAGCATCCAACAACCAACATGTGAAATGATAATTACAAATATCAAGGCATAACATAAAACCTCCAATAACAACCAATCTTACCTCAAAGACAAACCCTCGACCCGAGTCCCGCGACGGGTCATCGGTCAAATCGAGGCTGACTGGTTTAAACCTAGTTTGACCAAACTCGTTCGGTCAATCTGGCCCAGCTCAGAGTCTTTGCCTAATTTGGCCCAAATCATAAAATTTATCACAATATAATTCTCATGCTATTTCTAATTTCTACCATGTGAAAAACGAAAGTAACACATTATCAATAACCTAAACACTTAACAAACAACAGGCACAACATTAACTACTAATGTGACATTAATTCGTCGAGTAACTCGGAATAGTTACCTTACGCTAGCAAAGAGACAAGTAATAACTTGAGAAAGCTTCTAAAACCCAAAATTACTCTTCATCTTCAACCACATATGAGCCACCTAAAATAATTATGTGAAAGGACGATATTAACGAATTATCTTTATATAAAATATGAGACGGAAATTAATTTAATTATATTTTAAATAAACCAAACTAGCGTCAAAACAATTTATGGACACGGCTCAAAAGTTATTATGACAACCTCAAACTCGGCCTAACCACCAACTACACATGGCCTCAAACTCGTGACTTAGCTAGGCCACGGCCAGGCCACAGCTAGGCTACAGCCAGGCCATCAGACTCGCCTAAAAGCAAGCCACAAAGAGTCCGACACGACCACCACCCGACTACCCATAGCCACCCTTCACCCTACTTCATAACTCGACCCAAAAATCGGTCCAAAACAGAATCCAAAAGATGCCTAGGTTCGACCCCAACTCCAGTCCTCAAATGCAAAGTGAAAACCCACGATGACGGCTCTCGTCCCCGCCCAAAAAAACAGTACCAATCGTCCCCTTAAGACTCCATTCTCGCGCCTAAAAACAGTCCTAGGTGAGCCAACTAAGTCAGCATTTAAAACGGTTTTAGAGCGGAAATCCACAAGTATAAAGCAACTCAAAAATGAGACCTAAAGACTACAAAAATCGCCCCAACACGAGTCCAAATTAGTCCAAAACAATCCCTACATGTCGGTATACACCGTCGAACTATAAAACACACCAATTATCACCCAAAACAATCCATACATGTCAGCATACACCGTCTTAAATATACCACTTACTAGCTAGCTTCCCAAACAATCCCTAGAGGTCAGTATACACCGTCTCAATCATCTCCACATATCAGTATACACCGTCTCAACTATACAACTGACTAATTAACATCCATAAGGATCCCTATATATAATTATACACCGTCTTAATTACAAAACAGACTAACCAGCATTCGAAATAAACATATTTTACAAGTAATATTGAGTAATCTATAATTGTTACCTTTTTCCGATTGAACTAATCATTTATGACTAACCAATCTTCTACAAGACCGTCTATCTTAGCATCTACAACCGTCTTATAATAAATAAAGATGAAAGTATAAATTGGGTTTGTAAAAATACATGACGAAAATGAATGTTACTTACATCGGAATGACGAGAACGACGAAAGGAGCACTATGGAACGAAAATCATTGATAACGGATGACAAACGGAGTGGCAGGATCAATTTAAAATCGATAAAATTAGAACGAGTAACGAAAAGAAGAAAAAAAGAAGGAAGAAGAAGAAATGCTGCGTGAGAAATGAGGGAGCAACCAGCTAGCTAGCTATTTATTATACGTACGTTTCTTCATCGTTAAGTAATTTCGCTCGTTTTTAAAACCGTTTCGAGTTAAATTTAACCGGTTTAAGAAAGAGTCTCATAAATGAAATGGAATCAATAATAAATAAGTTTAAAGAATGAAAAATAAAATAAACTCAGATAGTTAACGGAAATAATAAGAAATCGGCTTGAAACGGAATTATTAGCGATTTTTACGAAACTAACGGATATTAATAAAAATTGCTAATTTAGTGAAATAAGCTCAAAATAGCTAATTGGACGGTTTTGTTCCCAAAATCCATCTCGGGTTCACTTAAAACAACTTTCATAAGGACTCGTAAAGAAACGGAAATTATTAAATAAATAAACTCGAACCAACTTCAATAAACTCGAACTAACTTTAAATAAACTTATTAATGATTATTAAAATTAACGTATCGAATTATGATGAAATTAATTAATTAGCTAAGCATATATATATAAATCGTTAAATGATGTAATTAAATTCAAAATAGCAATTAAAAGAATTTTATCCAACTTAATAAAATACGGGGTGTTACAGCCTGGTCGTGGCAAGAGCTACTATAGTATTCTAATGAGTCGATTCTTTTAACTAAAGACTGTTCGCCTAAGGTGGCACAGTTTTAGATTAACTTTGATTTATGTTACTGCGACCTTCGTAAATGGGGTCAAATGGGCATATTTTGGGTTATGATGGCTGTGGCTAGTCAAAGGGAATTGTGCGATAGGAATTGTCCACCCTTTGTCAGGGTTAAAACAATATCTCAGGGCCACTCGAGGAGTAATGAACTGGAAATGCGTGCCCACGCTCGGAAGGTATCTACGGTAGATAATTCCGGTCAATCAGTTATTCTCCAGATTGAGGAAACCACTCTCGATACGATCACTTGCAAGTACGACCTGAAAGACACCTTGCATTGAGTGGGAGATAGTAATAGGACAAGAGAATTGGTGACGCACACTTGTCGAGGACAAGTGGGAGATTGTTGGAATAAGTGTCCTCCGACAAAAATGCGATCACAACTGTCGATCAAGATGATCACATGTTTAAATCTCATATTTAAGAATACATGTGGGAGTAATATTTTACAGTCGACTGGTCCACACATATCGGTAATGATTGGCTGACTAGAGTTTGACATTAATGTCGTGCGACGGTGGTGATCAGTTGATCCCCTTAGGTCATACCTATAGGGAAACATTATTAATTGATTATTTAATTAATCGTATGTTGATACGAGTTAATTAAAATTGCTTAAAATTGACGGACGATTTTGGTAGTAATATTTACGTGTCCCATTTTAATTTGATTAAATGAGATACGGTATAAGTAATCAAATTGTTTTATTACTTAGATGAAATTATTGTTTACGGAAACAATTAAAACAAAATGAATAATTAATTATAAATACAAGACGTTGTGATTCGATCAACCATTTTTGGTACAAGTAATTATGAATTACTAAGTTGTTTTATAGATGACATATTTTGCTAATGTGTTGATTTTTAATTGTTAAAAATACATTTATATAAATATGTCACAATATGTAACATGTGACATGTGTCATTTGACATATTGACAAAATGACAAGATAAAATGGACTCCTCCATTTTATGTTTGTACCGAAATTTTGGGGATGGGTTAGGGTGTTATTGTGTTAAATATGTTAGTAGAAAATACAATTATATCCTAGTTTCCTAGTCATGCATGCCTAGTCTTTTTCTTGGGAAGAATAGAGGATCATGCATTGGCTATACTCCCTTCCCCATACCCGGTTTCTCCACCCACACAAGCAAAGGGTTTGTTTTATATTTTTGATATATACACTACTCTTGTGGAAAAAAAATATTTATTCATTCATATATTGTTCAAAAACCTTGTGAAGTTTTAGAGAGTAAATACTCCTAATAACTCCTCCTCTCCACCGAAATTGTAGAGAAACAAAAATATATTTTTATGTCCAAATTTTAAGTAAGATTAGTATTATTACTAGCTCATAATAATATTAGTCATTAAGGGTGTTCCTTGGGTATAAACTTTTGGGAGAGATTCTTATTTGAATCTTAGTTCATCCATTATTGGAAAGCTCAAGAACTAACAAGTAGGAGATCTTGTTGGTGCCCAATAAATCCGTAACACCATTGTAAGAAGTGACGATTTCTTCTCTAATTTGTTTTATGTTTCCATGCATAAGATCTAGTTATTATTTTATGACTAAATAATCACATTTGTATGAAATGTATAGAAATGGAATTAATGAATCCTACATGATTGGTGTAGGAGTATTAGATGAATTCATTGCATATAATTAACTACAAAAACGGAAATGAAGGAAATAATTAATATCTATCATTTTAATGACCTCTACCCAACTATATAAATGATTCCGAGATCCAAATTCATTATTAATGGGGTACGGTGAGCCGAGTCATCCCTTATTAATATAACTCGGTGGATTAAACTCTTAATCGATTCTACTTCTAGAACTCCCGGTCGATAAAAATTACACTAATTTTCATCTTTAGCCCGGAACACATGCGACTACGGTCACGAATACTTCCGTTGAGCTCAATCCAAATTTCGATGTAATAACATTTTATTACCCACTTACCCAACGTAACAAGTTTAGTACCCCAGTAAGCCGAATCTACTTCCTTATGAAATTGGGATTCATGGTTTCTACTATTTGGTAAGGCTAATTCTCAATTATTATATGTGAGAGGTCTTGTCAATTTATTATCTATCACGTTTTAAGTGAACTAAAGCAGTGAACTACGATAATTGTAATTGACACGGTCGATGATTCGATATGATATTGATGTGTTGTTATGGCGATTTGGCAATGCATGTAACATATTAAAAGAAATGCAAAGCAATAATAAAATTCCTAGTATGGCCTTCCTAAAATAGAAAATCAAATAATCTATTACATATTCGGAAACCAACTCCTTTGGTCCTTTGAATCTTCAAGTGGCACGCTTCCCAAGAACACCGTCTTCGTCGGATCACCTTTCCGAATGGCACGTCTTGAAGATACTCCATAATTACAAATAATAATAAAAATACAAAGCTATTCCTATTACACATTTGTAAAATGGAAAAACTAGTAAAAATAAAAATAAAAGTGATAGGAGATCACATTAAATTACAACCGAATCAATATTCCCTTTCATTACGAGCAATATCGATTAAAACTAAGGCCATACTAAGATAAAATTACATAATTCAAAATTATATAAATAAAAGACATTCAACAATTGAAATATGCAGCATTATAATATATACCTATCATGCCAAATGATGTGCCAAATCGCCCTATTTAACTTATGTCGTACATATAACCCGGTTTTATGAAAATGCGTGATAATAACTTCTTAAAATCACAAATTAACGCTTAAATCACATCTAAGCTCAAGTTAATTATCCTAACACTCTTAGGACTCAAAAATTAGTCATCAGACCTGTTATGAACAGTAGACAACACTAATGAGGGCGAGAGCTAAGTTAGTAATATTTTACGGCAGAAAGCAGACCGAGAGGACCTTTCCTATACCCTTCTCACATTAGACCGACTGATCTATTTATGACTGAATTGGCTAATTACCATGGTGAACCGACTTCCTAGCATTCTTCTCTTTATTTGATCACAACTTTATTTCTCTTACTATTTTTATTGTTCTGTGAATGGTAGTGTAAGAAGAATAGAAAAGAACCAACACTACTCAATTAAGAGTAGTGTGGCCGCCCAACTCAAGCCCAAGGAGCATCATTGCTTTTCTTTTTCTCTTATCAAAAATATAGGTGTGTAAGAAAGTGGTGTAGGTTGTAAGGCTAGTCAAGAGTAGTCATCATTATGTTTATTTTATCAAATAAAATAAAACAACCAAAACCCACTAACACACCCTCCATTTTCGGTCCATATACTTAAAATGGACTACCATTTTATTTTGTCAATTTGTCATTTGTTACACAATATGTCACATGTAGTATGCTACATGTTATTAATTAATTTTAATGCACATTTATCACATAAATATCATTTCATGAATTAATTAAATTACATACAACAAATTGATTAGTGATACTTGATCACATAAATAAAATGGGTCATATAGTTATAATTCACAACTTCTTGTAATTATAATTGACCATTCATTCTTATCTTTATTGTTTCTCAAACAATAGATAATTTTAGCAACAAAGCATTTTATTACTAAAATGAATCTTATTTAATCCCATTACAATAAGATATCAATATTCTCTCTCACAAATCGAATTGTTCAATTTTAAGCAATTAATTAATCTGTATCGGTATACAACTAATTAACCTTTTCAATTAAGGGAATCGTCCTTTAGGTGTGACCTCAAGGGATCAACTGATCACCACCGTCGCACGACAGTAATGTCAAACTCTAGCCAGCCAATCATTACCGATATGTGTGGACCAGTTGACTATATATGTAATGTATCATCCCTTTCGTATTCTTGGCATGAGATTTAATAATGATATTTAAATCATGTGATCGCACTATTGTTGAGGACACATTTCCCAACAATCTCCCACTTGTCCTCGACAAGTGTGCGTCACCAATTCTCTTGTCTTATTACTATCTCCCACTCAATGCAAGGTGTCTTTCGGGTCGTACTTGCAAGTGATCATATCGAGAGTGGTTTCCTCGATCTGGAGAATAGCTCGATTGACCGGAATTTATCCACCATGGATACCTTCCGAGCGTGGCCACGCATTTCCAGTTCATTACTCCTCGAGTGGCCCTGAGATATTGTTTTAACCCTGACAAGGGGGTGGACAATTCCTATCGCACTTATTCCCTTCGACTAGCCACAGCCATCATAACCCAAAATATGCCCATTTGACCCCATTTACGAAGGTCGTAGTAACACAAATCAAAGTTAATCAAATCGTGCCATCTTGGGTGAACAATCTTTAGTCAAAAGAATCGACTCATTAGAATACTATAGTAGCTCTCGCCACGACCAGGCTTTATAAATTTGCGAGAACTCTATAAGCGGTCTTTGCCCGACAAAGTGTTCCTAACGACCGCCTATGTGATCGACTAGTCATCTCACATGACTCTATGGCACTTGAACTTGCCATCAATCGCATCACACTCTAGTCACTTCGAGACGTCACCTCATATAAGTGACTATGGGCGAATACAATGCTAATCCGTGTTCACTTTAACGGGGTTCAATTGTCTCTACAACCCGTTTGGATGTAACAAAGTATAATAAAAGAGTTTTAAAGTAAAACTCGAACGACAAATGCGATTATCACATATGAATAGTCAATGCCGATTACTATTTCATGTTCTATAATCTAATTTGATCTTGTACATAGTTGTTCATTTCAATTCAATTGAAATGACATGACTCATCATGTTTAGCCTTTGAGAAGGCTTTGGTTAGTAGGTTTTATCAATTTCTTGTACCTTACTCAACCTCACTACATACTCGTTTTCCTTTGTAATGTATACATTTGCATTACAAAACTTTTCGAGTACGTGTCGAGATCCAATCAAGACATAGGCCCTCTAGCCTTAGAATAGCTCCCACTTGTTTTCACGATTGTGTGCGGGACTCATCCTTCTTACACATCTCATGATCACAAGTGTACTCAATTTCCGTTATAAAAATCTCTCATTGTTCTTTATTGCCTAGAACGATTCTAGAAAATCTACTTCTTAATTAACATTGCCACAATGGTATCTTAACCATCCTAGTGTGTTTTGATTATGGTTTTGTCAGAAACCATGCGCAATCTCAATTGTCAATTGTCACTTGTGTAACACCCTTACACAATATTGCATCATAAACACTTTGCTTTACTTCCTTAATGTACGCAAGCACTTAAGGGTAATCTTTATAGCTTACTTGGTAAAGATTACTTAAATTCGATTTTTGAAAACAATTCATCATACTCAAAGCATATGAAGTGTTATACATCATTTCTTTTTAATTGATTCGGCAGCGGAAGTAAATGAAATCAATCAAATATGTTCAATTTAATTGAACTAGTCATGAATCTTATCAACATAAGACTTCTTACTGACGCTAATATCATGTGGATTTATCTTCATAAATCCGGATATTCAAGATGTATTATAATACTCCAAAAGTCTTAAATCATTCGCAATGATCAATATGTCATCCACATATCGGACTAATTAAAATTTCCGTAACTCCCACTAAACTCCATGTATAAACACAACTTCTCGACTTATCGAGAAAGGTTTTATCACATGATCAAAATGTTGACTCCAACTCATTGATGTCCTACTTAAGATTCTCTCTTAAGTTTCACGTTATCTTAGGATTGCAAGAATCTATAAAAACTCATGACATGTATTGAATACATTCCTTCTATTAAAGAAGTGGGTTTTAGATTCACTCGCTATGTATTTCATAACCTCATGATGAAACACAATCCCTAAGAAGATCCAAATAGACTTAATCATTTCAATTAGTGCAAAACCCTTTGCAACTAATCTTGCTTTGAAATATCTCTTTATTAGTGCAAAACCCTTTGTTACTAATCAAGCCTTTTATTTCGGATTCTCATGGCTCTAAGCCTTGTATTGAGTTGTGACTTAAATATTCTTATGTAAGTCATATGTTCATTACTTTCTAGAAGTAATTAACTTGAATCAAACAATTTCTTTTGTAAGTTATAAGCTCTTTACTTTCTTAAAAGTAGCATGAATTCATCATTTTTAACAAGTGACGAATTTAACCTCCTAGGTTTTAAAGAAAGAATATTTTACACAAAACGTCTCATGTATCCAAGAAAGACCAGTTTCTTGCGACATAACATTCTCTGTGGCATTCTTTGTGGCTCTTGAATAATTTCTCCCACTCTGTCTTCTAAAAATAAACTTGTATTTTAGAAAGACAGCTTCATGAGCCGCAAACCCGTCGTGCTCGTGATAATTGCAAGGGAAAAATGAGCATTTGTTTCTTGTGAAAACTTACAAACATGGTACCCTTACCATTTCATATCTCATATGATTCGATTCAGTGGAAAAATAATTTAGACAAAATGATAAAATCCCCAAAAGGATCAAGTAACTCAATGTAACTTGATCGAAGTCCAAACCTTATCGAATAGTGTTTGAATTCTTATCCAATCACACATTATATCATAATGCGTGCTAAGAGAGATTAACTTGTGATATTAGATCACATTTCCATTGGCTTATATCAAAGTCTTCACTTTGATAATCCCATCACGACTAAATCGTGATTTCTTTAACTCTTTAAACTTCTTTAAAGATTTTTCTATTTACCTTATTAAGTTAACACTTTAGCATCAACTTAAATCGTTGGTAAAAGAGAATGATCAACCTATTTTGGATCAATGATTTACAACCTCGATCTCCTTTTCAACCAAAAGGCATGAGACATCTTGCTTTGAATACAAGATACGCATATACCATTAACAATCTAATGGTTTCAAGAGTACTCGTTAACTCTTTGCGTTCATCATTCCAAAATTTTAAGGTTTAATCTCGGGTTACCAATTTGAGTCTTGTATCATCTTCATGATATATTATTCTAGTTTGGTTTAGAATATAATCACCTTGATGATGGGCTAGCCATACATCAAATCATGGTGTATAGGGTCACAAAAGTGAAACCTCTTTTGTATCTTAACAAGTTTATATTCTTATTTAGAGTTTATGCACTTAATAGTCATAATTAAGTACAACTTTAAATCCAAAACTAGATTGAGTACACAATCACTCTATCTCTCGACATTATTGTTGCTAGTCGTCATATTCTAATCATCTTATGTATCAAGTACAAATGATGAAAACCACCCCCGGTTTCTAATATTGACGAAGTAGTACTAGCAAAATTTATGTTTAATCAAATAAACATTTAACGAAGAAGGTCCCATTAGATGTCCCACAACTAACTTGTTGATTCTTCAATAATTTGGGGTAGTTTCCTTTCTCGTGTCCAACATTTAAGACAATGGAAACTTTATCAGTCGGGATTGATAGGTTTAGTATCGCTATTCTCAACAACTTTACTTTTAACATTACCTTGTATCAATTCCATTATTATCTTTACTTCTTGAACCTCGTCCTCATCTTAACGGTTTAAGAGAATGCTCCCACTTAATTCAATGAGTCTTTGCTTTGAGAAGCAAAATTGAATTCATGAAGATTCACTCTTCATTTGTTCGTTTTAGTCTTAAAACTTTCATTGAAGTGGTTGCGTTATTTTGGTCAATTACGAATTCTTGACAAAACTAATTACCAAAACAATTTATCGCTTCAAGGTACTTAATTCATTTAAGTACATGAAAAATAATCCATTGTAGGTAGATGTGTTAGTCAAGAATCAAAAACCTGTTTGATAATGAATAACTTTAATCTATACTCTTTACAAGGGATCCTTAGCAATGGTTCATATGAGGTTTTAGAAGCAAATTCATATTTGTCTTTAGTTACGATGTTTTAAGGAGATTTGAATCAAAAATCGAAATGATATCGTATATGAATTGTGGTAAAGAAATAGAACAATAATAACGGAATAGTGGAAAACTTAACATTTATCGTTATAATAATACTTGTAAATAACAAGTAAAGCATTTACATAGTGACCTCTACCCAACTATGATAAATGATTCCAAGACCCAAATTCATATTGACTTAGGCACGGTGGGGCCGATACATCCTTTATCAATATAACTTGGTGGATTAACGTTTAATCGATTCTACTTTTAGAACTCTTGGTCGATAATATTACATTAACATTTATCTTTAGCCCAAAACACATCCGACAAGGGCACGGTGGGGCCGATACATCCCTTATCAAACACTTTTGTTGAGTTCAATCCAAATTTCGAATAAATGTGTCCATGATCCAAACCCACATTAACTTGGGCACGGTGTGGCCGATACATCCCTTATCAACATGAATTCGGTGGATAGACATTTATCACCCACTTCCCCTACGTAACAAGGTTTGTACCCCGGTGGGGCCGAGCGCACTCCCTCGCGAAATAGGTTTTCATGGTTTCTACTATTTGGTAAGGCTAAGTCTCAATTGTTTATTTTAGCGAGAGGTCATGTCAATTTTTTATCTATCACGTTTTAAGTGAACTAAAGCGGTGAACGACGATAATTATAATTGACACGGTCGATAAACTCGATAAAATGATAATGCATGTTTTAGTTATGGCGATTTAGCGATGCATGCGACATAAAATAAAATGCAAGCATAAAAATAAATAAATCCTAGTATGGCCTTTCCTAAAATAGAAAAACTATTTATCTATTACATATTCGGAAACCAACTCCATTGGTCCCTTGAACTTCGGTTGTGGCACGCATCTCGAGGTAACACCGTCTTTATGTATCAACATCTTGAAGAAATCCGTCTTTGGGAACTCCGAGATAAATAAAATTACATAATAAATTACATAATTTCCTATTATACATTTGTAACTAAAATAAAATAAATCTATTAAATTACAAAACGGTGATACGAGATCACAATAAATTACAACCGAATCGATATTCCCATACATTTCGGGAAATACCAATTAAAACTAAGGCCATACTAAGTAAAATTACATAATTCAAAATTACATAAATTAAAATTATGACAATCATAAAGAAAAATGCAGCATTATAATATGTATGAACATGCTCAATTTTATGCTAAATCGCCTTTAATTAGCCAATATCGTATATTACTCGGTTTTTACGGATTTGCGTGATTTCAACATTTTTATAATCACAAATATACATAAACTCATATTTATGCATAAGTTAATTACCCTAACCTCTTAGGACTCAAAATTTAGTCTTCACTAATAATTTGACCATAATTAACCCATATTTTATAAAATTGTTCATAAATGGACCAAAAATTACAAAAATAAGCTATTAAACTTCAAATAAATCACAAAATTTCAAATAAATTCAAAATTTGAAATTTAAACTTATGAACATTCTGGAAAAATACCATGACACTCATAATGTTCAAAAACTTAGGTTAAAAATTTCGAAATTTTTCCGGAAAAACAATGTTGCGGTTTATCGATTTTTAATAAAATAATCATAAAAACATGGAAAAATTATATTCACTAACTTTTCAATTTTATATCTGAAAAAGATAATAAAATGCAACATTATATGTTTTTCCTAAGTCATAGATTATGTTTTATTAATTTTCCACTAATAATGTCACTATTTATGCTATTTTTCTTCAAAAATCCATAAATCATGCAAAAAGACTTCTTTATAGCCAATTATTTTACACACATCTTTTAAAATTGCATGTGACAACATATTAATTTTTTATGACCAGATTCGAAATTTAACTCATATTAACCTATTTTTCACCTAAATCCGAATTTAATAATGAAAAATTCATTTTTCGAGCATAACAAGTCCAAAAATTATGACAATTTACAGGTTATCTCAAAATAATATATGTGACAACATATCCAAAAATCAATGGAAAATTCGAAGTATAGCTAATTTTAGACCAAAAATGACATTTTTACTCATAAAATCACATTTAAATGCCATTATTGTAAATTATGAACAATAAAAATCCGAAAAATTAACCAAAATATCCTAAAACATTTTAGGACCAGAAATATTAACATGCATTAATTAATTTTGTGATATCTCATAATAACACAAATTTTACAAGTTTTATTTGTTATTCTTATAACTCGGAAAAACTTTTAACCGATTTGCATGCAAACAACCGTGACTCTGATACCGATTGAAGGAAATGTAGATCTATATACATACTAACATACTCATATATGTTTTAATTTAATTTGTCATAAAATTAAAGTTGGATTTTATGCATGCAAACTAAAACAAAAGAAGATAAGAAAACATTTTCTCACCATGAAATTCGGTCATATTGGGCACCAACAAGATCTCCTTCTTGTTAGTTCTTGAGCTTTCCTATAATGGATGAACATACAAAATCCCAAAGTAGAGATTCTCCAATTAGTAGCACCCAAGACAATCCCTTAATCCCACAAATAAACATGTACTAGATGTTTGTATTGTAGTTTACCTTAAAATCTATTACTAATACTCATATACTACTTCTAGTAATCTTAGTAATTTATATGAACAATTTCAATCAAATACTCATCTTTTTAATGAATATTAAGGAGAGAGAAGAGAGAATATTCATGAACATTTTGCATGTTAATTGAATGGTAGTGTAAGAAGAATAGAAAAGAACCAACACTACTCAATTAAGAGTAGTGTGGCCGCCCAACTCAAGCCCAAGGAGCATCATTGCTTTTCTTTTTTCTCTTATCAAAAATATAGGTGTGTAAGAAAGTGGTGTAGGTTGTAAGGCTAGTCAAGAGTAGTCATCATTATGTTTATTTTATCAAATAAAATAAAACAACCAAAACCCACTAACACACCCTCCATTTTCGGTCCATATACTTAAAATGGACTACCATTTTATTTTGTCAATTTGTCATTTGTTACACAATATGTCACATGTAGTATGCTACATGTTATTAATTAATTTTAATGCACATTTATCACATAAATATCATTTCATGAATTAATTAAATTACATACAACAAATTGATTAGTGATACTTGATCACATAAATAAAATGGGTCATATAGTTATAATTCACAACTTCTTGTAATTATAATTGACCATTCATTCTTATCTTTATTGTTTCTCAAACAATAGATAATTTTAGCAACAAAGCATTTTATTACTAAAATGAATCTTATTTAATCCCATTACAATAAGATATCAATATTCTCTCTCACAAATCGAATTGTTCAATTTTAAGGAATTAATTAATCTGTATCGGTATACAACTAATTAACCTTTTCAATTAAGGGAATCGTCCTTTAGGTGTGACCTCAAGGGATCAACTGATCACCACCGTCGCACGACAGTAATGTCAAACTCTAGCCAGCCAATCATTACCGATATGTGTGGACCAGTTGACTATATATGTAATGTATCATCCCTTTCGTATTCTTGGCATGAGATTTAATAATGATATTTAAATCATGTGATCGCACTATTGTTGAGGACACATTTCCCAACACAGACAGGCAATAACCCCACCCATAACACAAAGAATGGCGAGATCAAGACAAAGGCGCCCGATCGGTCGAATAATCGGCGAGATCCAGTGAAACATCCAATACTACAAAAATACCTTGTCAAAACACAAAAAGGAACCAACAAAGACTAAATATTTATTCATCCAAAATAGCCGGCCTTGCCTCATACCTAATAATTATCCATTCCAGGGACATCCCCCCTGGATGGGCCAAAAAATACCTAAATATCCATTCCAGGAACATCCCCCTGGATGGGCCAAAACAAAGAAGAAAAACATAAATCGAAGTAGGTTTTGAGCCGATGAATCGACTCACAACCATCCACCATTTCCGATCACCGATTTTTCCTTGGAAGGAGGAGAATCCACTTCTTCTTCTTGGCCCATGTTGGCCAAATCGGGATACCGAGTGTCCAGTCTTTGTCTCATCCCGGTCCCGATCCCATTAGCCCGGTCGATTAGGATCCCTCATAGCATCAACCCGGCCTTTCCCAAAGAAGTACCGAGCAAACATCGGCAAGCCGCGCCTCCACTAATTCCTTTTCAAAGCACCAAGCTCTTCATTCTTCCTCGGTGATCTGCATTGCCTCGCTTCTCGGCAGCCGACTCTCCCTTAACGACCTCCAACTCTTGCCCGACAACCTTCTCGGCATTTTTGCAGCCACCTCACCGACTATAGCAGCCCTGGATGCCTCTCTAGCTGTCGCCAGCTGAGATTGAAGCACTACTTCATTACCCCTGGATGTGTGCAGCTCACGGTTAACCTTATCCATTTTTTCTTCCAGGCTAGAAACCCTAGCCTGGGCATCCCTGAGCTGACAAGCAGTAGCCAACCCGACATCCAATCCCTACAAGAAACAAAATTAATCAGCCCAACATAAAGCAACACAAAGAACACTTGAACAATTAAAACATCCCTTTACAACTAACCTCCTTAGCCTGAGAAGCAAGTTCAGCAGCCTTTGTCACAAGAGAAGTCAGAATAGAAACCACTTTAGTAGACGACTCAAGGGTTTGAGCAGACAAAAGCTGCCCGCCCATTTTTGCAGAAAACTCATCTATCTGTGCCCGGGCAGCATCCATATCGTCAATCCTAGCAGACACCTGCCTGATACTCCTGATCGGTTGAGCTTGAATATGCTCTTTCTCTCCCCCTTGCTCTTCAGGAATAACATCTTCCCTTCTCCTTTTAGAAGCCTGAACGACCTCTGGCGATACTAGCCTGGGCGGTTCTTGGGGAGGCTGGACATCAGAAACCAAAATATCAAGCGTCTTATCACTCCCACTAGCCTCCTGGCTCTTGTATTCAAAGCAATTCTAGCCACCCCAGCCTTTAAATCTTTTGCAGTAAAGCTGGCCAACCTAGCAGAAGACCTGAATACTGAATATATAAAGAATATACATAAATATCGGATGAAAAACAATAAGAAGACAACAATCAACATAAAGACATATAGAAGACGTACAGGAAAGAGCAGTGGAGCTAGGCTTGCCTTTGGGTACTCTAACAGCGCTCAGCTTAGTCTTCATATACCGAGGCAATAATTCCCTGCCCAGACTAGCAGGCCAGGCCCTCTCTTCCTCAGGAATAGCAAGGAAAGCCTCAATCCTGGAAATAGCTTCCTCGTCAAGAGGATCAGAGTTCCAATCAGGAGCTACAAAAATCATCAAAAATACACAGGTGAAACTCAAAACATCTTAATTTCGTATAATATATATTGCAAACTAACAAAGACAGAAACCTACCACTTTCCAGAGGGGATATCTCGGGTAATCAAAGCCGACCCCGGACTCTCGATCCGGATAAACAGAAAGTCTTTGCCCGACTTTTATCATCTCCAGAATCCAGGTTAGTGATTAATGGAGACATCTTCGACTTGATTCTCAAATTAAAACGACCATTAACAGGATTTTTCATATGATATATTGCCTTAATATCATTAATAGTAATTACAAGATTGTGTTTAGCACATAAATTTTCAATGGAATGAACAAGTTTCCAAACCATGGGCATAATTTGAAAAGGTGATACTTCCATGGCACGAATGGTGTCAATCATTAAAGGAGTAAAAGGTAACTTACAGCCTGCTTTGAACGCCCATTAAAAAATACAGAACCAACCAGGTGACACCCAGTTAGCTCCGACTGGACAAGATTCAGGAATCCATACCTCAGTCGAATCAGGAATAATATTTTTCTCCCTTAAAACCCTATCATAGTTCGTCTTCAATAAGTTTTCCTCAGAGAAATAAGGATCCAGAGATTGAAGAGCAGAAAAAATAGAATCCTGATATTTAAAAGCTATAGCACGAGCAGGAGGATCAACTTCAATCACCTCCTCCTCCTGGACGTCTTTGGGTTCGGAGTTCGGCGGTGACTTTCGGGGTGCGAACGCTTTTTGGCTCCCATATCCTTTATTATTTAGTTTATTGTGATGAATTTTGTTTATTGAAAGATTATAAGTTGACAGAGTAAGACTCCTGGGAAATAGGGGAGAATTTTAGAGAAAGTTGAGCAAGGAAAGTGGAAGAAATTTTGTGAAAAACAAACTCATCGCAAATACCATATTCATAGGAGAGAAATAACGGTGTAAAAACCCTAGAAAACACAAAACTGTCAGCGTGACATCACACAAATTAGCCGTTGCAAGTTTTTAACGGTAACTAGGAGTCTAAGAGTCATTGAGTAAATATGATTCTTTTTATTGTTTAACCCGGTAAAGTTGACATCTCACCCCTGGCCTGATCCAGCACGGGTAAAATGTCAAGGGGCAATTGTTAGGCCCAGTTTAGCCTGGTCTGACTGTAACTCAGCCCGAGTCCATTAGGCTGATTAAGGCAACCAGAGTCCGAACATATCTAAACACTATTTGGCAGATGAAGAGTACTACAGGATAAGCATGCTACTAGATTCTGGAAGAAGAGCCTGATAGTAAATACAGAATAGCCTGGCGGAGTATTCAAACAAGCTGGATTAGGAAGATAAACAAGAAATGCAGTTGTATAAGCTAATAATCGTGTCTTATTCTCAAGGAAGACCAAGTCCAACCATGAGACTATATCATCTATGAATCAAGACGGAAAGAAGAGGAAAAGCTAAAGATTGGTTGAGAGTGGAACAGGTCAAGCGAATTAATAGGGAGCGTGCCCTATTAATCCGGCAACAACTCCTACAATTGAGAGAAACGTTGAAGATGAATGTAACGGTAGCATTTGTAGAACTATAAATAGCAGAATCTAACAATTGTAAAAGGATTCATTATTGGTCAATTATTTATACTTTAACTCTCATTTTATTCCTGAATAGTCAGCTACACACACAAGATTGTACTCAATTTATCAAAATAATACAAACGTCATTCCTTATACTTAATTCTTCCCTTGTTATTCACTCATAATATTCCAAACTTATAGAACTAGATACCCAAATTACTCTTTAATCAAGCCGGATCCATTCAGGGGAAATCCTGCTAAAACACTTGGGTTTCTTTTTTTTCGTCTAATCTTTCATACATCCACTGCCGTTCCTAATCTTTTCATGTTATTATGTATCTACACATTTATATATGTCATTAAAAAATAACCTAACAACAATCAAAATCAAGAATAATACACAATAGTTTAACATTTTAACCAATATAAATATTGTATTTCTTTCAATTGGGTCCTTATCACTCCAGCCTAAACCCATCAATGTACGTTTCAAGTCACTAGCAAACATTTACTTGTGATTTATTAATGAGGAAAAAAAATTCGGCAGCAATTCCCATCCGTTCTCCAAATACACAATTTAGAATAAATAATTACTCTACATATGCATTTAGAAAACATTAAAGGAATTGTCACCAAACTCTTTTCTCATTAACAAATCACAAGCACATGTTTACTACCTAAGTGACTTAAAACGTACAAAGACAGTCCCAAAACGGGGACTATTCAAAAATTACTCCTAGTGAGTAATTTTTGAACGGGTACTAGGTCAATATGAACAATAATTTTAACAATATTAAAAACAAAACATACAACAATGACTACTTTTTCAATTAACATAAACTAACATGATTTATTTTTCATTTTACATATCTAGTCTAATTATCATTTTAAAAACTAACATCAATAATTTTTCAATTTACATATCTAGTCTAATTATCATTTTAAAAACATTAACATTTCACAAAAGTTAACAATAATCTAATTAACAAAAAAATTAGATGCATACATTAAAACCGTTACAACATACATTTAAACAAAATTGGCTTCTATCCTAAGTCAACATGCATCAACATCAACAATAATTAAAACAATAACTAATATTCTAATTCAATTAAGATAATTAAACAAAAAAAATTAAAAGAGAAAATACCTAATTAGCTCCACAAAGAAAAAAAATGAAAAAGAAGGATGAGAAAGAGGAAAGTGGCGGCAGGGGTGGCGGCGACAGGAGGCGGCAGTAGTGGCGGCGGGAGGCTATGGAGAAAAAAAAAATTAAAAACAATTAAAGGAAAAGGAAAAAGAGAAAGGAGAAAAGAAGAAAAACAAATAAAATTACCTTATAGTGATGGCGACGGCGTGGTGGTGTTGTTGGTGGTGGTGGCGGCGCCGGAAGTGGAGGAGGGTGGTGGTGGTGTCAGGTTTTAAGGTGGTGGAGGAGGGTTTCGCGATTTTTAATTTTGGGGGAAAAATTGGTAAAGTGATACGGGATGTTCCCGTGGTTGAGATATAAGGAAGGACTGACGGAATATCCGTCAGTAGAACAAAAAAACTGACGGAATATCCGTCAGTATATCAAAAACACTGACGGAATATCCGTCACTGATATCTTTATCAGGCCAATAATGCAGAAATTTTACACGTCACATTATATGGACAACTGACGGAATTTCCGTCAGTTTTATCTAATTCCTGACGGAATATCCGTCAGTGTCTCAATTATTGTGCCACCCTGTCACAACAGAATTCAAATAATTATTGACCCACTGACGGATATTCCGTCAGTTTTCCCAAAATACTGACGGAAATTCCGTCAGTTATGCTAATTGCTTTCCAGCTGGACTCCATTTTAACGTGTGAAACCCACTGACGGATATTCCGTCAGGTTTAAGGAATTATTGACGGGATTTCCGTCACAGCTTTTTTGGCGCCTTTGACTTAGTCAACGCGCCAATAGTTACTGACGGATTGTCCGTCAGGAAACGTTACTGACGGAATTTCCGTCACAAATCCGTCAGTAACCCGTGTTTTATGACGGACTCTTTTTTCTGTCGGTTGGGCCGTCACTAACCCGCGTTTTTTGTCTTGAGAGAGGGATACCTAATAAACTTCAATGGGATGAATTAACGGGGCTGCCAGATGATACCTTTGCTGCTAATTTTGCGAGTTGGATTGGTAGTTATGTAAGAGAGTATGTGCCTCTTGGTTGCCGCGTATCAATCAGTTGAGTGAAGACCTCAAGGAAATGCTATGGGAGAGAATAAAGGTATGTATATACAATAATAAATGCTTTAGATGAAATTATCTTAGTATTCGATATGTGCTATTAGCCGAAACTAACCAAATATGCTCACCATATATGCAATCAGCTTACACTGTCCCCCAAGAACATGATGGTTTCCTACAAAAAAAGATAGGGGAATCCTTCAGAGCATGGAAGTTAAAGGTTTCTCGGAACCATTTGTTCAACAAGAAGACCGGGAAGATGAACAAGAAACCACCAACGAAGAAGTATCGGTATGTCAGCCAGGAAGATTGGTATAACTTTATTGCTTATAGGCAGTCTGACAAGTTTAAGGTAATTTATTTGCGACTCATTGGGATCACTTTATTAGTAATCACTTAATAAGTTCAATCATATTCATTTCTACTACACAACTACAAACAATGGCCAGGTTTATACTCGGAATGGTGGAAACGGGGGATAAGCCATCTAAAGAAGAGTTGGTTATGGTTCGACAAGTCATAAAGGAAGCAGGGGAGGAGAAGGAAAAAGCGGGCATGCGAACTGAGGATGACATGACAAAGGAGAATGTGGTGGGAGCTGAAGACATGTCAAAGGATCAAGATCGGGTATTGAAGAGGAAGCCATGAAGGCCGTGAGAGAGGAGGTGGAGGTAGTTGATGATGACACGTTCTTATCATCTCCAAATCCGGCTTTTGACGAGGTATTAGCTACTACGACTAGTTTATAATTGCTGTATATATACTAATTAATTAAATTTATTAATTAAAGTAGTGCATGTATATATACTAATTAATTAAAAATGTGAAGGGCGTTTTCAAGAAGCCTTGTGTTCTTCACTACAATGTCCCTATAGTACCATCCGACAAAATTGCTGTTGCTAGGGGAGCCGCGTTCTATTACGACCAGATTCAAGAAGTTGAGGTTCAAGGCATTGCCCTCCGTCAGAATTGGAGGAAAGTGGAAGTGACCCACTTATATCTGGAGGAGTACGGTACTCTAATAGTACCACTTAGTGATAATTGGTGTTTGCAAGATGTCGTGGGTTCGATTGTACAATGGCCTGAAGCATTCATTAATGTTGACATCTCCGAGGTAGTTATGCTAAAACTAACACATTTTATATAATGAACGCATTAAAATTTATTAGAGTAACCTTATCTAACATATAGTAAGTATTTTAATTTTTACATTTGCAGGAGTTACACGAAGCCATTATGGCTGAAATTAGGACTACTACGTCAACACCCAAAGTCACTGATTCGACTGTCTCTCCACCCAAAATTCAAGAGGTAGTAATAATTTGAAAAATAGATTGTGAGTTTTTTTTTTGTTATTTAAATAATATATGACGTCTCGTTTGATGTATGTATATATATATATATATATATATATATATATATATATATATATATATATATATATATATATATATATATATATATATATATATATATATATATATATATATATATATATATATATATATATATATATATATATATATATATATATATATATATATATATATATATATATATATATATATATATATATATATAATTTTTTTTTTCTAAATTGTAGACCGAGCTTAAATCAGACGACGTATATTGTAAGCAATCTAATTTTGCTGCACACAAGCCTGTTGCTCCTCTTAAAGCTAAATATCAGAGCGATGATTATAAGCAAAAATTGAATACTCCAACGGTCGTAGCTTTGCACCAGCTGGCTGAAAGGAAGGCAGCTACCGGGGATGTACTCATTATTCAGATCGAAGAGGATGTTGTGGGCGAAGGTACAATTGTTATGATGGATGGGGAATCACTGTGTCAGTTTCTCGACCTTGACAAGTTAGATGATATGCACATTTTAATTTGGATGAAGTAAGTTCACTAATAAAACTTGTCATTTGGTTTTACGAATAGTGATGTTTATTTAAATCATCAATGAAAATAACATTCTTCGTTCCATTTGACGTAATAGGTACCTGTTTACACACATCGCTGAGGGGAACTATGTTTCTCATGACTACGGATTCTTGCCACCTGAAGTGTTCTCTCTAAAGGTGCATGGATATACATACGAAGATCACATCGATAAAATTGCTCAACGGTTGAGGATTCCCAAAAGCCTATGGTTTGCCCCATACAATGAGAATCGGTATGTATAGTACTTTATTATAATGAATCACGATTCTAATCATTTATTAACACGCTTACATGCATGTATATGAACTAACAGTTCAATTTTCAATATTTCATAGCAACCATTGGCCGCTAATGGCAATCAATGTGAGAAAAAGCATAGTGTACTGGATTGACTCTTGCGGACATGGTCCCTCCGAGAAATTTGTAAAGTTTATAACTGAGTAAGTTTACAACCTTACATTATAATGTCAACTGTTATTGTATGATCTTTGAAGACTAGGCTCCTTTTAATGTCCCATCAATATTACTGAGCCAAATGCTAATTATAATTTCCTGTATATATTTATGAATTAGTGTGTTTCGAGCAATTGGAGCATCAAGTCCAACTATTCTCCGGATAAAAGTAAGTGTATTCTTAATAATTACTCCTATCATTTAAGTTATGTTTATGTGAGAGGTTGATCTAATTTAGCTTATTTATATATGATTTATATAATAGTCTCCTATACAACCACATGATAAACAATGCGCCTTTTACTATTGTCGGTCCATGTGGGAGATTATCACCCGAAAATATACCAGCATAGAGTCACCGATTAGTTTGTTTTAATAACTATTTCAAACATAACTTGGGTTTAATTCTGTGTAATATTCCACTTATTCTGTCTATTTTGATTAAGTATATTTTGATTTGTAGTTCCCATTTTCAATCAACAACAAACACCCAACCTATTCGAAAGAAGACATCGCAGACATGAGAAGTAAGTGGGCCACTTATTTTCTTTCACTAACGGATGGTCAATAGTCCGCTCATTATGTATGTGTGTATATAGAGCCATGTGTATTTAGTTTTGGTCACCCTGTTTATAATATTGATGCTGGGTTGAATAGATCAATCTGTGTAATATTCTGATAATGCAGGATTGAATTTTTGCAATCGCAATTTCTTTGAAATGCTATTTTGCGGTAGCATTTCAAATGAACTACTCTTTCGCAAAAATTAGCATTTCAAAGAAATTTCTTTGGAACTGCTAAAACAATTTTTTTTTAAAATATTTATAAATTCGATTAAGGTTAAAAATAAAACCGTGGTCAATATATATATTGACAATGGTCGCAATTAAATAGAAACCCGTTGACATATTCATCAATAATGCTACGGCCAAAAATATAATATAACGAAATAAAACCGTTGTCGAATTCATGACAATTAAAACGGTTTAATAAGCATAAACCGTTGCCATATTTAATATTTTACAACGGTTTTGTTTCAGTAAAACCATTGTCAGAGGTTTCCATAGAGCATTCCAACTAATACTACCACGGTTTCAATATTATAGACAACGGTTTTTAAACCGTTCTTAATATTGTATTACGGTTATCTGAACCCGTTATTTACATTTCATAACGGTTCCGCCTTTTTAACAACCGTGGTCACAAAATAACAAGGGTCGATGTAATAACGGTTCCGTGTTTTGTATTACAACGGTATATCACCTTATCTAACCGTTGTTGATCCTATTATTTGGCATAGTGTAGGCTTGTGTTAAGTTTGTGTGTGACAATAACATGTTTAGGGAGGGTTAGAGTGAGAGTTTGACCCGACCTAGCCTAGAGGACCGTCTCACACCGAGGGGTGGAGACCTTCCTTGACCTTGCTCTTAGACTACCCTAGTGGTAACCATAAGTCAACCATACCCTACACTAGTGAACCCAAGCACCCTAGTCTCTTAATATCTTGAGTTTAATCTTGTCTTTTACTTGCTTATTTTTGTTTTCCTTGTCTTAGTCGTAATTCATCTTTAGTTACCAACCAACTTGCCCTTGGCTTGAATTAAACTAGGATTAACTAAACCGTCTTAGAACCATAACTTTTCGTCCCTTGGGTTCGACCCTCACATCTACAACGATCACTCGTTATACTTGCGAGGTTATAAATATAAAGTACATCATGTTTTTGGCGCCGTTGCCGGGGACATCGAGTATTGGATAAGATAATTTATTTGATTCTAGGCTTAGTTCCTTTATTTATTTGTTTTATTTTCTTTCCCTTTGTCTTAGTGAAAACTTTGCATTAAGACCATTTGATCTTTTGTTAAGTGTATGAATATGTGCTATATCGAACCTCTCTTCCCTCTTAATCACGAGATCGAGAAGACATTCCGAGCAGGATGACGACAAGCTCTTTCGGCTATACGAAGATCACCAACCTTTGTTAATCCGTCAACTCCCCCAATTTCCACAATTGAGCCTCCAAATACAACACCCTATTCCTCCCATCTTCATCAACTCAACATCCCACCACGCATTCACCAAGTCCATATCTCGAAAACTCACCCACTCATTCACAACCTTCAAACAACACTCATAACACCGAGTCACCAAGGTCGCCAAATATCCTAAATTCACCCATTTCACCAAGATACAACTTTGTGAACGACAACATGGCGGACCAACCTATGGGCTAGTACAATAGGCCGGACCCTAACCGGTCTTGCTCGGCGATTAACTATGGTGCCATTGCTCCCAACACCTTTGAGCTAAGGCACTATGTAATCTTCTTCATTCAACAAGATGTCTTCCATGGGATAAAGAATGAGGATGCACATGGGTATCTAGTTATGTTCAAAGAGAAGGTGGGCACAATCAAGCATAATGGTGTCACCGAAGACCAAATTCTTCTCATGCTCTTCCCTTTCTCTTTGAAAGACATTGCAAGGAAATGGTTGAGTTCACACAAACCAAGTACATTCACAACTTGGGCTAGCCTTTCTAACGCTTTCATCAACAAATTTTACCCACCCTTAAAAACCGCAAGGATAAGGCATGAGATTGAAACCTTCAAACAAAAAGACCTTTAGACCCTAAGTGAAACTTGGGAACGATTCTGGGACCTTCTTACCTCTTGCCCACATCATGGCATCCCCAAATGGATGACTACCCAAACATTCTTCCAAACCCTTTAGCCGAGATTTAGGGACATGATTGTCGCGGCTTCCGGCGGAAACTTTGATGCTATGAATAGCGCGGCTATTACGGAGATGATTCAAAATATTTACGAGATGGAAAATAGCTATGGTACAAGAGATAGTGATGGAAAAGGTGAAGAGACAACTAGACTTGAGCTGGAAACAAAGCTTAAGTTGGATGAATTGTCAAAGAAATTTGATAACTTGGGATTGGAGAAGGGTAAGGGACAAGTCCATCAAGTCCAACAAGTCCAAGAGGAGAGACCAAGTCACTCTAGGGTGTACTATGTGCAAGAGCCAAGGTCTCCTCCAATGAACTACATCCAACAACCGATATGTGACAATTGTGGTGGAGTAAGCCACACATACGACACATGCTTCTCCATACATCTTCAACAAGATGACCAATATCCACAAGAGTGCTATCTTGTGCAAGGCTAACAAGCAAGGTACTCTTATCAACGTCAAGAGACTTTTTACCGTGCTTTTCCGAATCAAGATCCGATCCGAGGCTTTCATATGAGGGCCAACTTTTGGACCCTAAATATCAACAACCTCAATATCAACCACCACCAAAGCCGGACCGTTCAAGGCAATACAACCAAAACCAAAACCAAGGTCAAGGTTCCAAGTTTCGGAGATTTCTACAAAACAACAATCAACCTTATGTTCCTCTACCTCTAAGGAACAACAATTAGAATGACAATCAAAATTTTCAATCCCAAGGAAATTTCCAAGGAAACCAAAATTTCCAAAGAAATCAAAACTACCATGGAAACAAAAATTTCCAAGGAAATCACAATTAACAACCCCAAAATCAACCACCCCCTCTCATTGAACCACCGAACCCAAATGCGTCTATTGAACAAATGTTGAAAAATATGGAAGCCACAGGATTACAAAGAGAAGCCAATGCGGAGCAACAGTTCAAGCTTCTAAGGTCCCGCATTTCTAATGTTCAAGCACACCAAAGAACGCTTGATTCTTACATGGCTAACTCTAATCAAGGATCTTCTAATCCTCCAAGGGGATCACAATCTTTACCAATGCAAGGCTCCCACCTTAAGGATGAACCGCCTCATCACTAACAAGCTCATGCGGTCACCTTAAGGGGTGGAAAAGAATTGGAAGACTCATATAAGGACTATGACTATGATTCAAAGAGAAAGAGGGATGCTATGAGAGGAGGAGATAAGAGCCCACCTTTATCACCAACAAGTAGAGGTGAGAACTCTAAAAAGGGGAAAGTAAGTGATCAACCCATGGATGATGAAAACTTTGTCTTGGAAGAAATCGAGGTTGACAAAGTGGGTAGCAAAGAAAAGAAAACGAACCCAAGAAAATTGATGAAACCAAGCAAGCCTCACCTCCTAGTAAGGCTTATGTCCCTCCAATGCCTTTTCCTAATAGAGGTAGAGTAATGAACGAGGAGAAGAAATTCTCTAAGTTCTTGGAAATGTTGAAGAAACTTGAAGTTTCATTGCCTTTCACTGAGGTAGTGACATAAATGCCACTCTATATCAAATTTCTCAAAGATGTGTTGACAAAAAAAGGGGAATTGGAGAAGATGGATTAGTTGCCTTGACAGAAGAATGTAGTTTGGTATTGCTTAATCACATGCCTAAGAAATTACAAGACTTGGGTAGCTTCTCAATCCCGTGTATGGTAGGCAATGTGAACACTGAAAGAGCTTTGTGCGATTTGGGTGAAAGTGTTAGCATCCTACCTCTTCCCATTGCCAAGAAGCTTGGTCTCCAAGACATGATTCCCACTTCTATGACATTGCAACTTGCCGATCGACCGGTACAATATCCTAAAGGAGTTCTTGAAGATGTTCCGGTAAAAGTGGGGAATTTCTATATACCGGCGGACTTTGTGGTATTAGGTATTCCGGAAGACGAACAAACTCCAATTATTCTTGGTAGACCGTTCATGGCAAACGGAGGGGTAATAATTGATGTGAGGAATGGAAAGCTTTCCTTCAATGTGGGAGGAAATGTGGTTGAATTTTCTCTCACAGGAGCTATGTCTAAGCCAATGTTTGAGAGTGCTTATTCGGTTGACATTCTTGAAGAGGTGATTGAATAAACAGGGGATCAACACTCGGGAGAAGATAAAGAAGAAGATTATGATGCTCTACCACCACCATCATGTGAAGTTGAGAGTAAGAACCCTCCAAAGGTAGACCTTAAACCCTTTCGCCCCTCCCTCGAATATGGTTTTCTTGATGATGCAAAGACCTTCCTCGTGATTATCAATGCTAACCTACAAGTGGAACAAAAATAAAAACTTGTAAGTGTCCTTAGAACCAACAAAAAGGCACTTAGGTATAGCATTGACGATCTTGTGGGTATCGATCCTAGAGTGTGCATGCATCGCATTACACTAGAGGATGGATACGCCCTCTCCGCTCAACCACTGAGGAGATTGAATGAGAATTTGAAGAAGGTGGTGAGGAAGGAAGTTGATAAATTGCTTGAGGCTGGAATTATATACTCTATCTCGGGAAGCGATTGGGTAAGCCCGGTTCAAATTGTCCCCAAAAAGGGCGGTATGACTGTGGTTGAGAATGAGGATAGTGAACTCATCTCCACGCGACCGGTCACGGGATGTAGAATGTGTATTAATTGCCGGAAATTAAATTCCGCCTAAATCAAAGATCACTTCCTTTTGCCTTTTATTGATCAAATGCTCGAGAGATTGGCAAATCATGAGTATTTTTGTTTTCTTGACGGTTACTCCGAGTTTTTCCAAATACCTATTCACCCAGACCAAGCAAAAACTACTTTCACTTGTCCCTATGGTGTCTTCGCATATCGGAGAATGCCATTTGGACTTTGCAATGCTCCCGGGACATTTCAAAGAGCTATGATGTCATTTTTTTCGAACTATATTGAGAAGTCCATGGAAGTGTTTATGGACAACTTTAGCGTCCATGACACTTCCTTTGATGATTGTTTGAAGAACCTCTCCCAAGTGCTCCAAACTTGCATCCAATACAACCTCAAGTTGAATTGGGAAAATTGCCACCTTATGGTGCAAGAGAGAGTGGTTCTTGGTCATGTCATTTCCAAAAGAGGGACCCAAGTGGACAAGGCCAAAGTTGAGGTGATTGAGAAACTTCCCCCACCCACCAATGTTAAAGGTGTGAGGAGTTTCTTGGCTCATGCGGGTTTTTATAGAAGGTTTATAAAGGATTTTGCAAAAAATGCCAAACCCCTCACCTCATTTCTTGCCAAGGACACTCCCTTTGTATTTGATGATTCTTGTCATGAGAGCTTTTGTAGGCTCAAGCAAGCCTTAGTGATGGCTCCAACTGTGCAACCACCAAATTGGGACCTCCCTTTTGAGCTAATGTGTGATGCAAATTGTTGTTAAAATCGCGATCCGGATCGTACGATCCTACGATCTAAAAAGTGGAAAATGATTCAAATCATCGTAGGATCGTTTTGGTGGTAGGATCAGTACAGGATCGGTCAGGATCTCATAGGATCGTATAATATCTTACAGGATCACGTAGGATCGATGGTAGGATCGTTCAGGATCATAAAATGCTTATTTGTGTTACAAATTTGTGAGTTGATTGTTCTTTTATACTTATAACTCTAAATTAAAGGTATATGTAATATATTGATATGATTATTAAGACTTTCATGTCATTAAATAAACTTTTAACATTATACATCACAAATTATACCAAATTGTTCACATAAACTTGTTTATCCAAGCTATTTGTAGGATCTTACGATCATACGATTCGATCTTACGACCCGATCCTACCACCCCTCTTCGATACAAAGTAGGATCCTGATCCTGACAACATTGGTGATGCGAGTGACTTTGGACTAGGGCCGGTTCTAGGTCAAAAACATGAGAAGAAGTTTCATGTTATAACTTATGTGAGCAAGACTTTGGATAGCACTCAATGTAACTATACCACCACGGAGAAGGAGATATTGGCGGTGGTGTATGCCTTTGAGAAATTTTGACCTTACCTTCTTTGCTCTAAGGTGATCGTCTACACGGATCACACCACTCTCAAACAAATCATAGTCAAGAAGGACTCTAAACTAAGGTTAATAAATTGGGTGCTATTGCTACAAGAATTTGACCTGGCCATCAAGGATAAAGCGGGTGCCAAAAATGTCGTTGCGGACTATTTATCTAGGTTGACACAAAAACAAGAGGGGATATTGATGATGGTATGCCCATTAATGAATGGCTACCAGATGACACCATCTTGGCTATTATGAATTTCGACCCTTGGTATGCAGATATTGCAAATTACTTCTGTTATAGCTTTATCCCGGAAGAATTTGATAGCCAAGCTAGGAAGAAGTTAAAATATGAAGCAAGGATATATGTTTGGGAAGACCCCTTTTTGTATAGAAGGTGCAATTACGGTATTTACCGAAGATGTGTTACTCATGAAGAAGGTAAAACAATCCTTCATTCTTGCCATGCAACAACTTATGGAGGCCATATATCCACTTCAAGGACTCAAGATAGAGTTCTCTATTGTGGATTCTATTGGTCGTCTTTGTTTAAGGAAGCCTATGCCCTTGTTCATTCTTGTGACTCTTGTCAAAGAAGATGAAGTATTGGAAGGAGAGATGAGATGCCTCTTAAAAACATTCTAGAGGTGGAACTATTTGATGTATGGGGTGTGAATTTTATGGGACCATTTCCATCTTCCTTTGGCAACCAATACATATTGGTTGCGGTGGACTGTGTGTTCAAATGGATTGAAGCTATTGCCGCACCCACCAATGACTCAAAGGTCGTTACCAAGATTTTCAAAGACTACATTTTTCCACGATTTAGAGTGCCTAGGGCCATGATAAGTGATGGTGTCTCATATTTCATCAACCGCACCATCTATGCCTTGCTTAAGAAGTATGGTGTTCGACACAAAGTTGCTCTTGCTTACCATCCCCAAACAAATGAGCAAGTGGAAGTGTCAAACCGTCAAATTAAGGCCATCCTTGAGTGTGTGGTGAACAAGTCACGAAAAGATTGAAGTGCCAAGCTTAATGATGTACTTTGGGCATTGAGAACCGCTTACAAAACCCCGATAAGCACCACTCCCTATCGGTTGGTTTTTGGTAAGTCGTGCCACCTTCTTCTTGAATTGGAGCACTGTGCAAGATGGGCTTTAAAGAAGCTCAATTATGATTTGGACATTGTGGGAAACAAGCGCTTTTTCCAACTAAATGAGCTCAATGAGTTTAGAATAAATGCATACGAGAACGCCAAGCTTTACAAGGAGAGAACCAAGCAATGACATGATTCCAAAATCATAAGGAAAGAGATAAGTGTGAGGGACAAAGTCCTCCTTTTCAATTCAAGGCTCCAATTGTTCTCCGAAAAATTGAAGTCTAGGTGATCGGGACCCTTTGAAGTGGTAACCGTCTACCCATATGGTTCATTTGAGTTAAAGAACAAGAAAGGTGAATGTTTCAAGGTTAATGTTCAACGTGTGAAGTACTACTATGAAGGGCAACCGATTGAAGCTAACGGTGAAATAGAACTTGAAGATCCCCCTCTCTTGGGGGATGAATGATCTTTCAAACAATGAAGTTGGGTTTGATGGAGTTCCCCAAGAACCATCATTTTTTTTGTAAATATTACATATATTAGATAGAATATGAGAGCAGTTGGATCAACATTCGTCTTGTGCAAATTGAATTTGGTGGCGGTTGTCACGTGAGAGTAGATTGGTGGAGCTGGCTCAACAGGTGGGAACACCCCCATGTTGAAAATACGCCAAAACTAGAGGAAGGAGTGTCCCTCCGCAGACGCCGCACGGTCCGTCCGCCAGAGAGACACGCATCTATATTGAAAACACGAGGAAAATGAGGAGAGGAAAACCCTCTGCCAGGAGGCCGGCTAGCCGGCAGAGAGCCCATACCTGAGGTCCAAAAATAGTTAAGGAAGAAGGATTAGGGGTCCCGTGGGTGGATCAGAACCCGGTACCCCACCGCGTGAGCATGACCATTTCAATTTGGGGAAGAATTCAAAAAAACTGAAAAATACAAAGGATCCCCTGCCGGTTAACTGACAGCCGGTTCGGGCGACATTGCACGGGCTCAAGCACAACTTGTGGCAGAGGCGGCATCCGACACTACCCCGGATCCCGACTATCCAACTGTCCAATTTGCGACGACGATTCAAAAAGGTAAATTTGTGCTTTTTAAAAATCGCCCCCTTACCCCGACTAGGTTCATTTGTCGCCCTTCTATGAGGAATCTATTATTAGATAGGGAAACCGAGGCATTGTTTAGAGGGGTGGGTATGAAGGGAATGTACAACCTTCAAGAATGGACATACCCGCGCCTTACTTCGGAATTTTTGAGTTTCCTCCGAATTGACAAACACTGCATTACGGGAATGGTAGCCGCGCTACATATCCGTATAATGAATAAGGGACCGTTCTATCTCCCTTAGGAGACTTGCGAGAGTCATTGATTTGGAGGACGCCCCTGGAATGTTGGAGCTTGTGTCCTCCACAAATTAGTGTGATAACATTTGTAAATCTCTTACAGGTTCACAAGGGTATACTTCGTATATTTAATCAGTTGATTAACGTTTACCTAATAACGGTTGGCTTGCTAGAAAGTTTGACGTTATTATCATACAGATGGCGGTGATCAACTGGTCCCTAAAGGTCACACCTATAGGATGTGTTTGAGAAATGTGGTTATAGAAATATAATCATATTGATGCCCAAAATGACTAAAAAGTTAGTCAATGTGTTGATGAGATAATTATTTAATAAAATTAAATAATATTAAGTTGAGACGAATTAACTGTCAATTCGTAAATTAAATATAATAAGTTATATTTAGTTAAATGTATATAATGTTAGCTTGGACGAATTAATCTGTTAATTCGTAATTAAATATAATCATTTGTATTTAATATCAACAAGATGAATGTGTCATAGTGGTAATAGTGAGGGTACACATACCAAGAGGTCATGAGTTCGATCCTCACTAGATGACAATTCAACACACTTTATATATTTTTTCTTTCCTAATTGACTCCAAAATTTCGGTCTGTATAAAAAGAAAAGGTAGAGAATCCTTGACCTTGCCTCCTCTCTCTCATCACAAGAACACAAAAACAACTAAATTTTACAGAAAATTTTAGATCGATTCTAGCATAATCAAAGGGCATATCTCATATCGTCTTGGGTGCAACTAATAGGTGAATATCAATTTTGATATTGTTCTTAAGCCATATTTGCTAGGACCGAAGGTTAATTCTGAATCCTTATACTTTGTTTATGTATTTTGTTTATGACTTTTAATCATCATTGTTAAATCATTATAATCCTTCTAAATTAAGGGAAGTATACAAATTATTTCCCACAAGATACAGATTATTTCCCACAAGTGGTATCAGAGCATTAGGCCACAATTTTATTTTTGATGATTTTCATAAAATATGTATGTAATGGGGATTTCGAAAAAAAAAATTAGGGTTTTCGGCTGAATTTTTTTGTGCCGAGAGAAGTTTTTTTCGGCCTGTTTTTCCTTTGTTGATGATTTATTTCCATTTGATTCATATGAATTATTGTTTTAATATGTTAAGATGATAATAAAATGAATTTGTAGATACCTTGATTTAATTCGGATTAAATTAAATTGTTAATGGAATAATCATGTCGATGAGACAAGAACTTGTTTTTGCTATATAGTTTTAGCATATAAGATTAATCATGTTCATTAATTCACTTGCTAAATCACGTTCTATATGGCAACTGTAAACATTTTCTTCATCGGTTTTGTTTTAGAGCAATTCTTGCCGCAAGTTTTTTTTGTGACGGTTGTTTTATTTTTTTTGCCGTTGTTTTTTTTTTCGTTCGGTACTGTTCACCGTGAACAGTGTTCATAAAAAAAAAAAAAAAAAAAAAAACTGTTTTTTGGGTTATTTTTCTTTTTGCCGAATCTAAAAGAAAAAGAAAAGGAAAGTTTTTCTTTCCTTGTTTTTGCCTTATTTCCGAAAAAAAAAATTTTATTGGCTGTTTTTTTTTAGCCGTGAGCAGCTGATATATAAAAAAAAAAAGAAAAATTGTTTTTTTTTCAGCCAAGACCAAAATAACAATTGGATTTTTTTTTTTATTTTTTATTTTGGCCAATTAGTTATTGTGAATCGGTTCACAATTTAAATGATACCGAGTTATTTTAAAGCAGTTTAAAATTTTGACGGATAGAATTCATATTACAAGTTTAATATGGATTAAGAATGAAATTAATGTGATTAAATTGCGGAATTGTCACTTAATTTAATTTAAATAGGTGGTTTGGATATATTAATCAACATAATTAAAGAATTGTGTAATGTATGTTTAATTTATTTTAGTTGATGCTTTTAATTTTGTTGAATGAATCGAATGAATGTTTTTTTTTACGTATTTAATTTTGCAATCGGTTGTAATTTTTAATACTTAGTGTGGCCTTAGTCAAATTATGTTTTCGTAATGAAGGAAACATGATTTGTATGTAATTATGAGATCTCGAATCTCCTTTATTTTAGTTTTGGGTTTTGAAATTAGAATGTAATAAATAGGTCAATTATGTAATTTTATTTATTGTAATTTCAAAGAAGACTAAAGATGAAGATTCAAGCTCACTCCCGCTACATGGATCAAGATGGAACATCAAGACAAGCTTCTCGGGTCCAAGGATGGATTCCAAACTTGTATTTATTGTTCATTTTGATAGGATAGGCCACACTAGGACTTTTATTGTTTTTTTTTACGTTTTTCATTATTATTGCGTTTCATTCACATGTTAGTAATTGCATCATTTTCCGCCTAAAACCAAACCACCTACTACTAAAATGCATGAAAATTGACTCATATAAGTTGTATGTTAGTTTTCATGGACATGCAGATGTCACAGACTTTAAGCCATCACTTTAGTTTAATCATTCTCGCATGCTAGATTATAGTTCACTTAAAATGAATTTAAACAAAGTTGATGGGATCTTCCTCTAAAACGGAAATTGAGATTAGTCTTTATAAGGGCAAACATCTATGAATCCCTTCTTCGTCGGTAGGCCTAATATGACCCCTTCTACGTTGGGTAAGTAGTTGTGTTGACTTAGTTTACCTCAACATCATAGTCCGAAGAGTTTCTCGTGATTATGATGGATAAAGATAGTATTTACAGAAATTTATCGACCAAGAATTCTAACGGTAGAATTAGCTAAAAGGTTAGCTTATCAGTTTACAGAGAATTGAGTCTTGGGGTCATTTATATAATTCTTGAGGGAGGTCAATTGTATAAATGTTTTGAGTCTTCGCGTTATGACATTAGTTCATTAGACTTAAAATAAAAATGATGCACATGCTTATTATTTTATTCTTCTTTCGCAGTGTAGAACACGTTTATTATCAATAATACTCTTACAACAAATGGCTGGAAATAACGCAATCCCAATGCCTAGTGCCACACTAGATCGTTCGTCCTGGCTTAAAATGTTCATGGACCAAATGAATCAGTCCACTCGACTGAAGAATGATGGGTCCAATTTTGCGGACTGGGAGGCGGCACTACGAAATGCTGCTACTGTTGACGGTAAGCTCAGGTATTTAACTGAGCCAATACCGGTCAACCCAGGCCCAAATGCAGGAGTCAACGAGTCACTCGCTTATAGTGATTTCGTTATGGAAGCGGGTGCGATAAAGAACGTACTCATCTTTGCAATGGAAACCAATTTGCAGAGACACTTCATTGCCCAAGGTGCAAACAAGATTTTCACCACGCTCACTAACGAGTTCTCAAAGGCACCGAGAATCGTTACATATGAGCATACCTGTCGCTTCTTTGATGCGAAACTCCAGAAGGGCCAACCGGTTAGCCCACACATTCTTCACATGATTGAGAATGTCGAGAAACTGGAGGCACTGAATTGTAAAATCAGTGAGAGCATTGTCATTGACCGAATGCTTCATTCTCTTCACGATGGTTTTGCCCTTTTCTGGGCGAACTACTATATGAATGACTTGAAAAGGAGTCCTCATGAGCTACACTCCCTTCTCGTACAGACCGAGAAGGATATGAAATTGAGTGGGAGCGTGAAGCAGGATGTTCTCACGATTTACAACAAAGGTAAAGGTAAGGGCAAGGCTCATGGCGACCTAGCTGTAGGTAAGCCAAAGTTTAAGAAGCCAGGAAACGGTAAAAGTGCGCCCAGTGAGACTAGTGGCTCACAGAGCAAGACAAAGAGTAAGGGCGGTGACATAGAGTGCCACCATTGTCACAAGACTGGACATTGGAGGAGGAACTGTCCCGTCTACCGTGAGGACATCAAGGCAGGCCGCGTCGTTCCAGTTGGTATGTCATCTTATATTCATATGATTGAGATTAACCATGCAAGTTTCGGAACTTGGGTACTAGATACTGGTTGTGGTTCTCATCTGTGTAATCATTTGCAGGGCCCAAAGAACATCATACCTCTTGAAAAAGGTGATGTGAACCTGCGAGTCGGGAATGGAGCACGAGTTGCTGCTGCCTCGAAGGGAACATATGTAATCCAACTCCCTAGTAGTTTTGAGTTATCTTTAAATAACTGTTACTATGTACCCAGTTTATCTAAGAATATTATTTCTGTTTCCGTACTTGCTAAAGACGGTTTTACATTTTCAATAAAGGATAATAGTTGTATTTTCTCTTTTAATGAAATGATTTATGGCAGCAGATTTCCATGAATGGAATTTATATCTTAGATCAAACCACGGAAGTATTACACATGAATAATAAGAAATTAAAGGTTGGTGACAAAGATCAAACCTATCTATGGCATTGTCGAATGGGACACATAAATGAGAAACGCGTGAAGAAACTCGTCGATAATGGGACTATTCCCACATTCGGATTTTCTACATATGGCACGTGTGAATCATGTCTCATTGGCAAGATGACTCGAATTTTCTTCAAAGGTGTTGGAATGCGCGCTAGTGACCTATTAGGACTCATACATACGGACGTATATGGACCTATGTCAATTACCGCTAGAGATGGCTATAGATATTTTATCACTTTCACGGACGATTTGAGTAGATACGGATATGTCTACTTAATGAAGCATAAAAGTGAGTCCTTTGAGAAATTCAAGGAATACCAGAATAGGGTACAGAACCAACTGGGTAGAAAGATTAAAGCACTCCGTTCAGATCGGGGTGGCGAATATCTTTCAAATGAGTTTGATCAACACCTTAAAGACTGTGGAATCGTTTTGCAGTTAACTCCACCTGGAACACCTCAATTGAATTGTGTGTCCGAACGGAGAGATCGAACCTTACTTGATATGGTTCGATCCATGACGAGTCACACGGTAGTGCCTGATTCATTATGGGGTTATGCTCTTTTGTCAGCTGCTCTTATACTTAACCGAAGTCCGTCTAAAGCTGTCGACAAGACTCCATATGAAATGTGGAAGGGAACGGTCCCTAACTTGTCCTTTATTCGGGTTTGGGGCTGCGAGGCTTATGTCAAGTGGAGACACGAGGGTAAGCTCGGCCCGCGATCGGTCAAGACATACTTTATAGGTTATCCAAAAGGAACATTTGGTCATTACTTCTATTCGCCTACCGAACATCGAGTTTTTGTTGCGGCTAGTGCGACGTTCTTAGAGAAAGAATTTCTCGAGAACAAGTCGAGTAATAGAACCTTCGAGCTGTCGGAGATTCCAGAACCAACAACCGAGGAACAGATGGAGGAAGCTGTACCTCCAACTGATGATACGGTTAATATTCCTGAGGAACCTAGGAGGTCGGGTAGAGACTCTCATCCTCCGGACAGATACATTAGTATGGTCGAGGAGAATGATGTTTTACTTCTAGAAAGTAATGAACCCGCAACCTATAAAGGTGCTATGGCCTGTTCCGACTCAAAGCTATGGCTCGAAGCCATGCAATCCAAGATGGACTCCATGTATGAGAATAACGTATGGGATCTAGTTGATTTACCTAATAAGGTAAAACCTCTACAGTGCAAATGGCTTTACAAAATAAAGCGTTCTGTAGACGCGCAACCAGATATCTATAAGGCACGACTTGTGGCAAAACGTTTCACTCAAGTGCAAGGATTGCATTATGATGAGATTTTTGCACCTGTAGTCATGTTATGTTCCATTCGGATAATCTTAGCGATTGCCGCATTTCATGATTATGAGATTTGGTAAATGGATGTGAAAACCGCCTTCTTAAACGGTTATTTGGAGGAAGAGTTGTACATGGTGCAACCCGAAGGTTTCATAGATCCTAAACATCCTAAGAAAGTATGCAAGCTTAAGCGTTCCATTTATGGACTTAAGCAAGCTTCTCGGAGTTGGAATCATCGTTTCGACCAAGTGATAAAAGAGTATGGTTTCACTCGATCGGTCGAAGAACCATGCTTATATATCAAGTCGAGTGGGAGCAAGATTGTATTTTTGATATTATATGTCGATGACATACTCTTGATTGGGAATGACATTCCTCTCCTATCTTCGGTTAAAGAATGGTTGAAGAACCATTTCCAGATGAAAGATCTGGATGAGGCACAGCGCATGATGCGTGCATTTTACATAGACTTTTACGGTCTCTTTTGGCACGCATTTCTATGTATTTGAGTGATATTATGTCATTTTATACCCCGAATAGTCTACTTTGTTCTGTTTTGCATTATTTATAGATACGAACCGGAATGACTGGAAATCAGCCTATTTGTGGTCCTCCAAGCTTACTTAAGAGAGTCGGCGTGAAATCTTACCGTCTTGAGATGCGTGAAGGCATCCAAAGGAATAGGAGAACACACAAGAAGTTAAGACATTTCGATCGAACTCCCAAATTAGCTCGATCGAGAGGCATGAGTGTCAAGAACCCCTCGATCGAGATGTCCTGTTCTCGATCGAGTAAATGCAAAGGCGAAGGCCTCGATCGAGATGTCCTGTTATCGATCGATGGATATACTTAGGGAAAGCTCTCGATCGAGCAACTGGGGGGTTCGATCGAGAGGCCACGCGCTGATGGGCTTCAGTTCAGTCGTGTTGTTGTTTTGTACGTTTGCTTTCTTTGCTATTTTTTCTTATAAATAGGCAAGGAATACTAGAGACCTAATTATCAGATTGAGGACGAAAAACGGAGACTGTTGCTTTAGTTTTTGGATCGGAAATACTTTTCATCGCCATTTCTCAATTCTTCCTTCGTTGAACTCGGTATTATCTTTAATATAGTTTCAGTTCAGTTTCATTTATTATGTTATCTACTGTCATTTGTTTGCCTTTATTGTCCTCTATTTCGATCATGAATAGCTAATCGCATTGCTAGGATTTAGGGTAGCCATGGCGTAGGAAGGACGAATTAATTAGAGTACCCGTAGTCTAGCTGTATGCATCTGCTGCTTTAATATCTTTTAATTGTTTGAGTCGACGCACTCAATTAACTGTCTCGATATCCCCTTCTCCTAGATCTAAAGATTGGAAAAGGAGTAGTTCAGCAGCGTTTCATTAGGATCTTTGCTAGCTAGGGCGAGAGCTAAACTAGTATTGCCTAGGGCGAACTAAGGACCGAAAGGTAACGTTTATTACCCACAGCGTGAACTTAGGGCATTTACGATTTAGTCCGGACTTTAGAAGCCATGGTGAACCGACAATCCTAGTATTCTTCTCTCTTATTCATCTCTACTCTATTTCTTTCTCGTTCTTTTTACTCTCTCCTTGCTCGTAGTTTCTTAGAAAAACAAACAACAAACCCCCCATTTTGGTTACTTTCGACAGACTTAGTTGACTATAGGATTCCCATCTCCCTGTGGATTCGACCCGACTTCCCTAGCTATTTATAGTTTAGGCTTGTTGGCATTTATTTTTGGTGTTGAACGACACGCATCAAATTTTGGCGCCGTTGCCGGGGAGACGGTGCAATTTTATAGTTTCTTTGTTTGTCTTTTGTCTCCGGGAATTTATTCCTTGAGACAGTTCTCATTCTTGGCCCGAGTGTTTTTTGTGCTTACAGGTTATAGTTCAACTATGGAGGTCATTTGTGGAAGATGTGGCGAATGGGGACACAGCCCCATTTCATGTATGGCTACATCCGAGAGCGTTCTAACCTATCGGAAGTATAGGCAAGGAGGCCCTTCCCTCGAGCTTTATGTTGATAATGTTTAGGCCGAGTACAACCTTAAGGCCACCATTCACACACAACATCTTGAGCAGGAATCTGGTGCGGATGTCTTCCGTAAACTACTCGAAAAGTGCGAGTCAATGTGCTTAGAGGAAGACCCGGTCAATGCAATAAGTTTGAGGAGTGGTTGCACTTATGACGGACCAGAACATACTCCAGAAAGTTCAAACGCCGAGGCAGGGATCACTGCAAAGCAAAATGACGAAGAATTGCTGAAGGGTGGTCGATCGAGTGAACTTACCTCTCGATCAAACAATGCAGAGGAAGCAACCACTCGATCGAGAGACGGTACCTCTCGATCGAGTAATCTGCACGATGAAACCTCTCGATCGAGAGAGGTTAGCAAGAAAAGCTCTCGATCGAGCACTTCTGAGCCTCGATCGAGAAGCCGAGCTCTGGACACGCATTCCAATGCTGACCGTAGTGGGGTACCCTCCTATGCTGCGAGGGTGTCGAGAACTGATAAAGGAAAAGAGAAAGAAGAGGACCCACTTCCTATGGTTAAGGTCCCTTACCCGAGTCGATTACGCGACACAAAGACGGAGAGACAATTCAGCAAATTCGCAGATATGGTAAGAAACATTCAGGTAACTATTCCTTTTGCTGAGTTAATTACCCAAATACCTCCTTACGCAAAATTTATGAAAGATATTATTGCGCGTAAGAGGGAATTTAGAGAAACAGCTACTGTCGCTTTCATGGAAGAGTCTAGTAGTCTAATTTCAGGAAAGTCTCCCCCTAAACTGAAGGACCCGGGTAGTTTCTCTATTTCTTGTGTTATAGGAGATATGGTGATAAATAGGGCGCTGTGTGACCTTGGAGCTAGTGTCAGTGTCATGCCCTATTCTATCTTTTCTAAGCTTAAATTGGGTCACCTAAAAATGACCAATATCACCCTACAGATGGCCGACAGATCTGTTAGACGGCCCTTAGGTATCTTAGAGGATGTGTCCGTTAAGGTGGGCAAATTCTTTATTCCAGTGGATTTTATTGTATTAGATATTGCTGAGGATACCCGTACCAGCATTATTCAGGTAGACCGTTTTGTGTACAAGTGGAGCTATTATTGATGTCAAACTCGGGCGTTTGACTCTAGAGGTAGGGGATGATTTGATTACGTTTAGTCTGCCCAAGACCTTGTCTAGACCAATGATAGAGGATACTTGTTATTCTGTTGATATTGTTGATGAGTCTGCTTACGAGTTTTGGTCGGATTCCTTAGTTAAGGATCCGCAGGAGTCTTTGATGTTTCTAGATGAGTATGCAGATTTTTCAGATGACGAGGATGATGTCGAGGAGCTGCTTGGAATTACTACTGATCAGATAGAGCTGTCTGACGTTCAGCTGGAACAGGTAGAGAACTTGGCACACACTTTGTGCTCAGTCGAGGTAAAGGTCCCCGAGCGTAAAGCTCTTCCCTCTCACCTTAAGTATGCCTTTCTTGATAATACTGAGCAGTTCCCAGTGATTGTGAGTGCTAAGCTCAACGACGAACAGTTAACTGCTTTATTGACTGTTCTTAAGAGAAATAGGAAGGCGATGGGATATTCATTGGATGACCTTAAGGGCATCACCGATGTCTCGCATGCATAAGATTGAGTTAGAGGATGATCACAAACCTTATGACGGGGGTCGTGAAAGCTGAATCCGAAGATGGAGGAAGTTGTGACGGCTGAGGTTATGAAACTACTCGACGCAGGTATTGTTTATTCAGTTGGGAATTCTAAATGGGTAAGTCCCATTCAGGTGGTACCTAAGAAAGGAGGTACCACAGTTGTCCGAAATGAAAACAATGAGCTAATACCTACTAGATTAGTGACCGGGTGGCGGATGTGTATAGATTATCGGCAATTAAATGCCGCCACCAAGAAAGATCATTTCCCCCTTCCTTTCATTGATCAGATGATAGAGAGATTGGCTTCTCATGAGTTTTTCTGTTATCTGGATGGGTACTCAGGGTTCTTCCAGATCCCTATTCACCCAGATGATCAGGAAAAGACTACTTTTACTTGTCCAAAGGGTGTTTTTGCTTATCGCAGGATGCCTTTTGGTTTGTGCAATGCCCCTTCTACCTTTCAGAGGTGTATGATGGGGATCTTTTCTGAGTATATCGAGTCTATCATGGAAGTCTTTATGGACGACTTCAGTGTCTATGGGAATGACTTTGATAATTGTTTAGCTAACCTTGATAAAGTTTTGCAGCGATGTATTGAGGTTAACCTGGTGCTAAACTGGGAGAAGTGCCATTTTATGGTAAATGAGGGCGTAGTCCTTGGGCACTTAGTCTCCAACAGGGGTATTGAGGTAGACAAAGCAAAGGTGCAAGTAATCGAGCAATTACCCCCTCCAGTTAATGTTAAGGGGGTGAAGCGTTTCCTTGGTCACGCTGGCTTTTATCGCCGGTTTATCAAGGACTTCTCAAAGATTGCTCGACCACTTACACAGTTGCTTTTAAAGGATGCTCCTTTTGATTTTAATGATGAATGTCTTTCCACTTTTAACACTTTGAAGCAGGCTTTGGTCTCTGCACCCATCATCTAGCCTCCGGACTGGAAGCTGCCCTTCGAGATTATGTGCGATGCCAGCGATTATGCACTAGGAGCGGTGCTAGGCCAGCGGAAAGACAAGGCGCTGAGTGCGATTTATTATGCGAGCCGAACTCTGGATGAGGCTCAAGTGAAATATGCTACCACAGAGAAGGAGCTTTTAGCTGTTGTGTATGCGTTAGATAAGTTTAGATCATATTTGTTGGGTTCTAAAGTTATTATTTTTACAGATCATGCAAATAAAAACACCTTCCGAACAAGAAGGAGGCTAAGCCAGATTTGAGATGGATACTCCTTTTACAAGAGTTTGACCTGGAGATTAAGGATAAGAAGGGAGCAGAAAATGTCGTAGGCGACCATCCGTCGCGTCCGACGCAACAGAGGGGGAGGATTCTCTTCCTATTAATGATTCTTTATTTGACGACTCCTTATTTTCTCGTTGATGTTTTTTCTGTTACCTCCGTGAATTCTAAGGATGGTGCTGAACCTTGGTTTGCAGATTATGCTAACTTTGTCGATCAGGCATTGCCACCGGATTTATCTCATCAGCAGCGCAAGAGATTCTTACACGATGCACGACAATATTTCTGGGATGACCCTTATTTATTTAAGGAGTGCGCAGACGGTCTCTACAGACAGTGTATTCCGCAGTGGGAGACCAAAGCTATCCTAGAAGGCTGTCATTCGGCCCCTTGTGGAGGACACCACGGTCCATCATCGCGTCGTGGCTAAGGTATTGCGATCGGGTTTTTATTGGCCAACTCTTTTCGCCGACACTAAAGTTTTTGTTGCTATTTGTGATGCTTGTCGAGAACGAGAAACATTTCCAAGAGACATGAGATGCCCCAGAACGGCATCTTAGAGGTTGAGATTTTCGATGTATGGGGCATTGATTATCAAGGGCCATTCCGGTCTAGCCAGGGTAACAGGTATATTCTGGTAGCTGTAGACTATGTGTCCAAGTGGGTGGAGGCAATTGCCACTCCCAATTGTGATGCCCGGACCGTGATTAAACTGTTTCGTAAGATTATTTTTCCCCGTTTTGGTGTCCCTAGGGTCGTCATTAGCGATAGGGGTATGCATTTTAGAGAACAACGGTTGATCGCTTTTGTCTAAATATGGTGTCAAACACCTTAGAGGTTTGGGGTATCATCCTCGGACTAGCGGATGTGTCGAAGTCTCTAATAGGGAACTAAAAGAGATATTGAGTAAAGTAGTGTCTAAATCACGGAAAGACTGGAGTGCTAAACTAGAGGACACGTTGTGGGCTTATAGGACGGCTTTTAAGACACCAATCGGTGCTTCACCGTATCGTTTAGTGTATGGAAAGTCTTGTCATCTTCCTGTTGAGCTAGAACATAAAGCTTGGTGGGCTATCCACCAGCTTAATTATGATGCTGACTTGTGTGGTGAGAAGCGTTTATTGCAGCTAGATGCGCTGGAGGAGTTTCGGCTGAACGCTTATGATAGCTCCCGAATCTATAAGGAGAAGACTAAACGTTGGAACGATAAGAGGATTGTACCCCGTGAGTTCCATGTTGGACAAAAGGTGTTACTGTTTAATGCCCGGTTGAAACTATTTCCTGGTAAGCTGAAGTCCAGGTGGAGTGGTCCGTACACGGTGACCGGCATCACTAAATTTGGATCAGTTGAGTTAGAGGACTCCGAGGGGAATCGCTTCAAAGTTAATGGTCATCTAGTGAAACATTATTATGGAGCCGATGCTGTGATTGGACGCGTCGAAGTTCTCTTTTTCGACGCGATGGCGGAGAGTGATGTTTGACGCTTATAGGTCGTGCGGGACCTCATAAACCTGCGCTTTTCGGGAGGCAACCCGATTGTATTTTGTTGTGTTTGTTTTTGAAACTTTTGACATTCTTTATTTCTGTTTGGTGTGCGTTTGAACAGTTTTAATAGAGTTTATGCGTAATTTGAACAGCACAGGTACCGTACTGTTGCTTACTGATGCAACAGCCCTCGATCGAGTAGATTTCTTGCTCGATCGAGTGGTCCTTCCCCTTCAAAGCCCTCGATCGAGATGTCCTGTTCTCGATCGAGTTTGTGCGCTGCTAAAAGACTCGATCGAGTGTTAATTGTCTCGATCGAGTACCGTGTTCTTTTCGATCGACCTGATCCCTTGTCGATCGAGAGCCCTACTAACCTCTCTTTTTGGTTCGGTTTGGGGAGGTCCGTGGTCTGCGCGCTTTTGTAAGTTTTCGGTTTTCCCTCTTTGTAGTTTGCATCTCTTTTCCTTTACTTTGTACAATGGGGACATTGTACAGTTTGGTTTGGGGAGGGTTTGCATCCATATCGTGTCTGCATGTTGTTTTTACTGCATTTCTGTTATCACGTTTCCTTACGTTTGCATTGTATTTTATTTCATAAAAATTGAAAAATTCAAGAAAAATCATGTTTATTTTTGCATTTTAGGTCGAGTCTGATAGGAATTTTTCATTGCTGATGACTGTCTTTTTGCTTAAGCCTTGCATTGTTTCACATCTTTTAGCAAAAGTCTTTGCAATTTCTCGAATTTCGTTTCAAAATGCGTTGAACAAATAGACTTGACTTGAAACTTTGGCAAACTACATCATTTTCCGAGGTTTAGAGCTTATAACTGGTGTCATCCATGACTAGTTCATGTAGGAAGTGAGTAGTTACTCCTTATAAGGCATGTAACATCAAATTGCATAAGCATGAGTTTAGTCTACTTAGTACCTGTATGCATTCGGGTCTGTGGTTGGTGACACATGTTTGGAGAGGCAACCCCTTTATTTCATTTTACCCATGAGCTCCACATAGCCAAACTGCCCATTTTGTCCCTAGTTAGCTACAATCCATATTTTTCCTACCCTGGCCGAGCTAGTAATGGTAGCAATGTTGGGAATGTGTTGATTTGCAGTTGGTTATTATATCTTTTCATGAGATGGATGGGTGAAGGAAATGAAAAAGAAAAATGAAAAAAAAAGAGAAAAGGAAATTCCGAAAAGAAAAGAAAAGAAAAAAAAAGAAGAAAGAAAGAAAAAAAAAATCAAAATCATATGCTGAAAATGAAAGACTATATGTTGTGATTTATACTCCCATGCTTAATCTATATCTTATGGGGAGTTGGCAATTTTATGGTGTTTAGTGAGTTGTGTGCATTCATTTTGCACTGTTTTGTCTTGATTAGTTGAGTATGAAGTTGGGAAGTTTTATAATTTGGATTCATTTGTTGCTAGCCGGCTATTAACCCCACATATCCAAATTCATTTTAGCCCCTTCTTACCCATTACCTCACTTACCCATATGTAAGTCCTCGGCATGTGTCTTGGTCATCAGTTTGGTTGGAATGCATATGTACGGTTGTAGAGACTTTATTCATGTTAGACTGCATGCATGTCCTTATAGGTTGCAGTTAGGTGAGTGTTCTTTATTCTTTCGATCTAATTTCACATATCACCTTATGCTTAATTGTGTGATTGAGCGACTCGTGAGAGTCCGATTTTGAAAGTCTTGCAAGGTCGAAAGTTCAACATCTTTTTGAAATATGCATAAATTCGTTTGCTTTGACATTGGGCTTTGAGTAGTCGATTCTTATGCATTAAACGGTTTGAGCCGACGGTCCTCAGCTTGTCTATGTTCTACTCCTATCCATTTCATCCTAGCTAGTTGCATTAGTTTGCTTGAGGACAAGCAAAGGTTTGGTTTGGGGAAGTTTGATGCGTGCATTTTACATAGACTTTTACGGTCTCTTTTGGCACGCATTTCTATGTATTTGAGTGATATTATGTCATTTTATACCCCGAATAGTCTACTTTGTTCTGTTTTGCATTATTTGTAGATACGAACCGGAATGACTGGAAATCAGCCTATTTGTGGTCCTCCAAGCTTACTTAAGAGAGTCGGCGTGAAATCTTACCGTCTTGAGATGCGTGAAGGCATCCAAAGGAATAGGAGAACACACAAGAAGTTAAGACCTTTCGATCGAACTCCCAAATTAGCTCGATCGAGAGGCATGAGTGTCAAGAACCCCTCGATCGAGATGTCCTGTTCTCGATCGAGTGAATGCAAAGGCGAAGGCCTCGATCGAGATGTCCTGTTCTCGATCGATGGATATACTTAGGGAAAGCTCTTGATCGAGCAGGGGGGGTTCGATCGAGAGGCCACGTTGATGGGCTTGATTGATTGTGTTGTTGTTTTGTACGTTTGCTTTCTTTGCTATTTTTTCTTATAAATAGGCAAGGAATACTAGAGATCTAATTATCAGATTGAGGACGAAAAACGGAGACTGTTGCTTTAGTTTTTGGATCGGAAATACTTTTCATCGCCATTTCTCAATTCTTCCTTCGTTGAACTCGGTATTATCTTTAATATAGTTTCAGTTCAGTTTCATTTATTATGTTATCTACTGTCATTTGTTTGCCTTTATTGTCCTCTATTTCGATCATGAATAGCTAATCGCATTGCTAGGATTTAGGGTAGCCATGGCGTAGGAAGGACGAATTAATTAGAGTACCCGTAGTCTATTTGTATGCATCTCTTTCGCTTTAATATCTTTTAATTGTTTGAGTCGACGCACTCAATTAACTGTCTCGATATCCCCTTCTCCTAGATCGAAAGATTGGAAAAGGAGTAGTTCTGCAGCGTTTCATTAGGATCTTTGTTAGCTAGGGCGAGAGCTAAACTAGTATTGCCTAGGGCGAACTAAGGACCGAAAGGTGACGTTTATTACCCACAGCGTGAACTTAGGGCATTTACGATTTAGTCCGGACTTTAGAAGCCATGGTGAACCGACAATCCTAGTATTCTTCTCTCTTATTCATCTCTACTCTATTTCTTTCTCATTCTTTTTACTCTCTCCTTGCTCGTAGTTTCTTAGAAAAACAAACAACAAACCCCCCATTTTGGTTACTTTCGACAGACTTAGTTGACTATAGGATTCCCATCTCCATGTGGATTCGACCCAACTTCCCTAGCTATTTATAGTTTAGGCTTGTTGGCATTTATTTTTGGTGTTGAACGACACGCATCAGCGCATTTTGGGAATCCGTATCTACCGAGATAGATCACGACGGACGTTATCACTTAGTCAGGAGTCTTATTTGGATAAGATTCTTGAGAGGTTCAGCATGACCAACTCCAAGAAGGGGAACCTTCCAATGACGTCTGGGATGCAGTTGAGTAAGTCTCAGTCACCCACGACGCCTGAAGGGGTTGAACGCATGAGTCGTATTCCTTATGCATCTGCAATAGGATCGATCATGTATGCCATGATATGCACACGTCCAGACATGGCATATGCATAGATTATGACGAGTCGGTACCAAAAGAATCCAGGTACCTACGGAGGACTATGGATTGGGTATTGACTTATGGAGGAGATACTAAGCTATGCGCAACGGATTCTGCAGATGCTAGCTTCCAAACAGATCTCAGGCCGGGTTCGTCTTCACTCTTAGTGTGTTGTAGCAGATTCTACTACTGAATTGTTGAATTATGATAAGCATGTAGGGCACGTTATTTCCATGGGAATTAAACGTGTTCCTGAGTTATGGTACTTGATTATGAATTTGATACATTATCGTTTTCATATACTATTTATAACTTCATCATTTAATATATAATATTTTGTTTTCATGTGGATTGTACTGACAACATTGAACGCCACAAAGCGAACTGAATTACATTATATTTGTTTTGGTCCGTAATCGCCAATGTGAGCTGATAACTCCGGCTATTATATTGTGCAGTCGATTGATGGTGGGTTCAACGAGCCATAAGTCAAACGGTTGACTGATCGATCACAGATGCGAGATTATGACGATACCTCGTAGGACAACTTTTTGTAACAACGTAATGGAGTCCTAAATGTTTAATAAACATTCGGTGCCAGGTCGTGGATAGGACATCCATTATGTTCCTAGAGTCGATTCTTTTGACTAACGACTGTGTCTTGAGATTAAGGCAGTTTTTGGGTGCCTTTGGTTTCTTTCTCACGGTCTGCCGTAACTGGTGGCTTAGTAGATTTTTTCTGGGTCATTTCATACTGTGCTTACATCTGCAGGATTCGAGTTGAGGAAAATATCCAACCCTTATCAGGTATAGTTATTTCTCAGGGCCACTCGAGGAGTTATAACTGAAATGCATGGCCATGCTCGAATGTTGATTCGTTTATCAGTTAAGTTACTCTCTAGTCGGGGAAACCACTCTTCATATTGATCGCTTGTAAAATACGACCTTTGTGAATTCGGATTTGCAAATTGTTTTACATTGAGTGGGAGAAATTTTATAGGATATGAGAATCGGTTATCGCACATACACTTTTGAGGACAAGTGGGAGTTTGTTGGAGCTTGTGTCCTCCACAAATTAGTGTGATAACATTTGTAAATCTCTTACAGGTTCACAAGGGTATACTTCGTATATTTAATCAGTTGATTAACGTTTACCTAATAACGGTTGGCTTGCTAGAAAGTTTGACGTTATTATCATACAGATGGCGGTGATCAACTGGTCCCTAAAGGTCCCACCTATAGGATGTGTTTGAGAAATGTGGTTATAGAAATATAATCATATTGATGCCCAAAATGACTAAAAAGTTAGTCAATGTGTTGATGAGATAATTATTTAATAAAATTAAATAATATTAAGTTGAGACGAATTAACTGTCAATCCGTAAATTAAATATAATAAGTTATATTTAGTTAAATGTATATAATGTTAGCTTGGACGAATTAATCTGTTAATTCGTAATTAAATATAATCAGTTGTATTTAATATCAACAAGATGAATGTGTCATAGTGGTAATAGTGAGGGTACACATACCAAGAGGTCATGGGTTCGATCCTCACTAGATGACAATTCAACACACTTTATATATTTTTTTCTTTCCTAATTGACTCCAAAATTCCGGTCTGTATAAAAAGAAAAGGTAGAGAATTATTTCTACCCTAATGCTTTTTCTTGACCTTGCCTCCTCTCTCTCATCACAAGAACACAAAAACAACTAAATTTTACAGAAAATTTTAGATCGATTCTAGCATAATCAAAGGGCATATCTCATATCGTCTTGGGTGCAACTAATAGGTGAATATCAATTTTGATATTGTTCTTAGGCCATATTTGCTAGAACCGAAGGTTAATTCTGATTCCTTATACTTTGTTTATGTATTTTGTTTATGACCTTTAATCATCATTGTTAAATCGTTATAATCCTTCTAAATTAAGGGAAGTATACAGATTATTTCCCACATGGAAATCCACCATTCCCAGGTGTGGAAGGCCATTTCGGGTCTTGATGATCAACTTGGGCTAAATAAGACGGCAACATCATGTCACAATGCCCCAATACGAATTTGACAACGATTTTTGGGATGTACCATTTTTGAAAGAGATGAGCCATGGTATTTCCGGACCGATGAGCTCGAAATTTTGGGCTCTTATTTAATCACCAAGTCCGTGCCATACCGTATTAATGTGGCTCATCACATGGCTCTACACCTAATGAAGCTTGCAAATGTTCCGGGGTAACGAGTCCCGCTCCATGTGGGTGGTGTTATCACCTGAATTGTCAAAGATCTTAACGCGCCGGTTGACCTCTCTACCTTAAAATATCTACCCGGTGATACCTTTTTGACCAAGGACTACATGATGTACTCACTTAAAGAGAAACCCCGTGGACGGACTCGAGTATTGGCAAATTCAAAAGCGGAATTCCATTCCACTACCAAATGTCGGGATAATGAAAGTAAAACCCGACGAAGAAATTTACCTCCTAGAAATTGAGGCAGAGGATGCAACGGCCGATGCTTCTAATGATCCACCCATTTTTTATGGAAGAGATCGGCGCGTCGCCACCACATCTACTCTACGTTACACCATGCCTCCGTCATCGTTTCAACAACCCCCTCCATGGACATTTCATCAAGGAGAGAGGTCTTCTAGCCAACCGTCCCAACCACCTCCCCTCTATCCATCTCTTGTTGAATGGATGGACAATATAAACCTCAACATACAAACGGCGGCAAGTGAGCGCAAAGTCTTGGGAAGGAAGCTCGACCGCCTCTACGCTGACCAAGCTTCGGGTCAATACCTCGTTTACGACGACTTTTGTAGATGGGGATATGTCCCCTATAACGCAAGCCACCCCTCCTACTTCTTGTGGCCCGATGGTGGCTACCAACGTGAAGACGGGGTCGTAGTCCATGGAGACCTAAACCTCCAACATGACTATTTTTCCGCTCCTATCTTCCCACCACAACAACAAAAGGGGCACAAAGCCCAATGGTTCTGGGGGGGGGGGGGGTGAGGGGGGGTGAGGCCTTACTTCAGGAGCAACCCGAATGCTTCTAGGTCGGGAGGTGGAGGCTTGATGGCGGATGATGGTGAGATCCCGATGAACACGGATGACATCATCCGTGATAATGATTTTGGAGATGGGGACTGGGAGGATGATGATGATTCTCAGTTGGCCTAGTAATGATGGCTTACCTTACTCCCGAATTCAATCTAAAGCACAAGTATGACTCCCTAAATCCAAATCTCTCATGCATAATTAGAATAGTTTGCAGTTAGTTTACTTGTAATATATTAGAAATAGTTCATATAATTGTATTCATATAGGATTGCATTAGAATTTAAATTTATTTAATATATTCACATATAGGATTGCATTTACGTAGTATAATTTGCATTGTATTTCAATTTTTGCATTTAGTTAGAATCATGCATTGCATCCCTATTTAAAAATACAAAAAAATTGAAAAATTAAAAATCTTCAAAAACATGCATTTACTTTCGGGAATCCCTCCACACATTTATTTCCTTTGGAAATCATGTAAATAAATAAGTGTGGGGTGGAAATTCTATTATTTTAAAAAATACAAAAAATGTTATTTACTTCCAAATATTCAAACAAAAAATCCAAAAATATGTTCTTTCATTTCAAAAATTGCCTCTTAACCACACTTCATCCATCATTGGATGTTGTAAATATCAAGTGTGGGGATGATGCCCAAAAAAAAAAACATGTTATTTCAATTTTAAGAAAATTTCCAAAACCACAAAAACAAGTTTTTCATTTCAAAAATTTTTCAAAAATACAAAAACATGTCTTTAATTTTTCATATTTCTTCCCTATATTTTGTTCCATCGAGGACGATGTATATTTTACGTGTGGGGAGGAAAATATCCGCTTTGTGTATAATTATATATATTTACTTGTAAATTTGAGAAAGTTTCAAAAAATGCCTAAAAATTAAAAATTTTCAAAAATTCCAAATTTTTTTGCATTGTATATATATATTTTGTTCAACAAGAGGCATAGGCATTTGGAACATTTGAAGCAAAAGGAGATTAGAAGACGCTCGGTATAACCGCTCTTATCTCTTTCTGCTTTACCATTCTTTTCCTTTATTTTGTTAAATATATGAAGGAGGACGGGATTTTGTGCTACGGATGTTCCCTTAGGGAACTTGTGGTTTCTGTGGTTGATGTGTTACTAGGATTTAGACAAATTTGTTGCATGTTTCAATTTCACGTCATTTACATTTCCGCATGCATTTGTCACATGTAAATATGTGTAGTATTAACTTATGTTTTGCATTGAGTTTATATATAAATGTTTGGCTAAAATGTGGTCTAGGGAGGGAGTATGATACCCCAATAATGGCCCTCCCCGTGGCTCGCACCCGTGTCCATATGGTTAGTATTTGGGAAAAAGGACATGTCTAACAAGTCTTGACCACCTTGTGGGATCGAGAGGACCGTAGGCTAGACCTAGACTTCGACCTAACTACGTATAAGTGAGGAATAGAGCCTCCTTTGGGGTCGGTTCATCCATAACCGACCCCCGTTTAGGATTGTGAATATGTCTCCTCGCGAGACGTGCCATGTCAATATGCATAAATGTGTCATTCATTCCTTAGACCGTGAGTTGTCCTATTTTTGTGCATATTTTATGAAACAAACTCGTTGTTCATACTTGTTTTAGCCTCACATTGCCAACCTAGTCCTTATTTCGACCCTTTAAATTATGACCCACTTTTTGTTTAACCCCCTTGAGCCTTGAGCCTTTTATTTGGCATAACTACTAAACAAACCACATTCCAAAAATGACCTTCCTTGATCAAGAAGTTTTCAAGTGTTTGTGATTGTAAGAGGGATGGTTATTGAGTCCTAATTAGTGAACCGTAGCTAAGTTCACTTGAGTTGAAATTTCAGTTTTAATTTGGCAATTTGTATATAAATAAGAGGTTTTGAAAAAGGAAAACAAAATAGAAAACAGAAAAATTGAGAAAAGAACAAAAAAGATGTTAGCACGTGTATTTATGGGATTGTACATATTAGTTGAGATGAGAAAAAGTCAAAGCAACACCCCAACTCATCATCTAGGGGTAGAAAAAAACGTTGCTAAATAAAAAAAAGGCATATGATGTTTTTTTCAAATGAATCGGATTTTAAATGTGATGTTTAGTAACCAATTTCATTACTTTTGTTTAATTCATTTGTTGTAATAAAGTCGACAAGAAATAATTTTGACAACTCCTGGATATCAACTTCACATTGTCCAAACGGTGCTTGCACCAATCCTGTTCCGACCTATCCCTAAGACCCGTTATAACCCTTTGTTTCATTTTGTGTGCATTCTTCCTTTTTGCATCTCACATGGTCATAGGATATGATTACACATTAGATTGCGAGCACGTTTCACGAGTCGTAGTAGGAGAGTGTTTTGGTTACTTTTTGCACAAGAAAACACCCGTTCTTCAAATGTTTGACGAGTGAAAACCGCGACGAAGTTTGTAGTCTAGGTCTCCTTAGTCATGGGTCTCTCTTGGTTGAATCTTGAGTTGTGTCATGTAAATCTTGTAGGACTAGCCTTGCTTCCCCTTTCCCACCTTATAATGTGTTTCTTTGGCTTTTGTGGTCACATTTGGGTTGCTTGGGCCATCCTTAGGGGTTGGCACCTCGTTGGGATTTTGAGACGGTATCTCCCGACCTAGACCTTTCATGTTTAAAACAAAACGGCCGCTTAGATGAGGAAGGCGGCTTGACTTTTTGTAATGCTTCTTATATGTTGATTCGTGCTTAAATGTTGGATGTGTCAAAAAATTTCCACAAGCCCCCACTTACCTTGCAAAGGAGCACATACCTCATTGTGTTTCATTGTGAGTTGAAGGGACGAAGAAGGCCCGTTAATTGCCTTTTATCGAATATTATTAGCTTAAGTTAAGTAGAGGGGTGAATAAGAGTCAAAAATTTTGCTCACTTACTCGGGAACGAGTAATGTCCAAGTGTGGGGAGGTTTGATATATGATTAAATTGGACCGCTTTCCCTCCCCTTTCCTATGCATGATGGCCCATTTTGAGATGGGTTATGTGTCCTTACTTGCATTTTGTGCCCAATTTCGCCTTCTATGAGTTGTGTCTCATTTTACAGGTTTTGAGACGGAAATGAAGAATTGGGAGCAAGGAAGGTTGTCCGGAAGATAGCATAGGGAAGAAGAGAAAGAAAAGCTGAGAGAAGGTTCTCTACCGGTAGGCCGGCAACCGGCACGGAACCCCCACCTTATCTCCAAGGAAGAAAAGAAGTGATGAAAAGCAGAGAAGAGCTCTCTGCCGGTAGGCCGGTAGCCGCCAGGGAACCTTCCCTCATGCCTTAGGAGAAATTTGAAGTTTTTTTGTTCCAAAGAAAAATAGGCGCGTTGCCGGTAGAGGCACCGGCAGCAGGTGGCACGGCAAAGAGTCCAAGAAGAAAAAAAGGGTGTCTCCTACCGGTAGGTTGGCAGCCGGCTAGCCGGTAGGGACACCAGTTCCAAACTTAGCCAAATTTTGAAGGATGAACTATAAAGGAAGCCAAATAGAAATGGGCTCGCTGACGGTAGCAATCCCGGCAGCCGGTCAGCCGACGCAGAGCGACAACACGCAAATCAACACCTACCCCTCATTTATGACCTAATTTTATGGAAGACTATATATATACCCCCTCATAATTCTATTGTAAACATTACCCTAGACTACTAATCATTCCCTAATTTATGCAATCTTTCCTTAATCAAAGCATTACTCTTTCCTTAATTATAGCTTAATTACTCTTTAGTTTATGTTAGATCTACTCATTCCAATAGTTTACATCTAGTTATTGGGTTGTAGTTTTAAGACTTGAAGAAATTCATCTTCTTTATATCAATCCAAATTTCCTCCTTTAATTAGTATTGGTATAATTCTCATCTTTATTTTATTTCCTTTCAATTATTTACATGTTTATGTTTTTTTTTTATTTCCTATTTGTTAAAAGTGCTTTCCTTTGTTTGTCTCATGCTAAAGTCGTCACCTTTTATGTTTATTGTTGCAATTATGTGTGAATAGTGCCATACTAGGGTAGAGGGGGAGCTTGTGTAGGGTTTTACGTCTTGATTGTTGGTTTTGATACAAAGGGGAGTCTTTGAGTAAATGATTTGTTTCTGTGCACACCAAGTGTTTGTTGGAAGGCTTGAATGAGAATTTAAGTTCCTTCATCTTTTATTGCATGCTTAGGTGAGAGCTTAGGCTTATGTTAAGTTTGTGTGTGACAATAGCATGTTTAAGGAGTGTTAGAGCGAGTGTTTGACCCGACCTAGCCTAGAGGACCGTCTCACACTGAGGGCCGGAGACCTTCCTTGACCTTGCTTTTAGACTACCCTAGTGGTAACCATAAGTCAACCATACCCTGCACTAGTGAACCCAAGCACCCTAGCCTCTTAATATCCTGAGTTTAATCTTGTCTTTTACTTGCTTATTTTTGTTTTCCTTGTCTTAATCGTAATTCATCTTTAGTTACCAACCAACTTTCCTTTGGCTTGAATTAAACTAGGATTAACTAAACCGTCTTAGAACCATAACTTTTCGTCCCTTGAGTTCGACCCTCACATCTACAACGATCACTCGTTATACTTGCGAGGTTACAAATATAAAGCACATCACCTATGCGGAGGACATGGAGCTGAGTCATCTGAGTCTGGCTCTCCGTTTCGCGAGAGGGTTGTCATTGAAGATTATGGAGAAACTCCCTGCTGGGGTAATATCGGACCTAAATAAGGTTTGTGAGAGGGTGGGAAATGCTGAGAGGTTGGTTGACATGGCCAAGGAGGCCAATGAAAAGAGAAGTGAGAAAAGAAAGGCTGAGAATGAAGATGGTAACCAGTCAAGCTCCAAGCGTGGTAACCTTAATCAGGTTAGAGCTTATTTTGGTGGGTCTAGCTTTAGTGGGGGATCTCGCTTTAGGGGAAGAGGTGGTCGGAGTGCTATTGAGAACTCTACCTTACACTATTTCAACTGTGGCGGGATAGGCCACAAGCAATTGAGTGTAAGAGTGCTGGGGGAGGAGGCTTCCAGCGATCATATTAGGGGAACTATTCGTAGGCTCCGAGCCAGAGTATGGCGAGTAATAGGCCAACTGCGTCATGGAATAGCCAGGGTGGGCCGAACCACAACAATGACGACTATAACTGCAACAGTGGTGGATCTTATCAGCACCCGAACAACGGTGTGAACCAGATTTGGCAGTCTGGCCCAGAGGTGGCAGACTTTGTAAGTTTTAAAACTTTCTTTCTGTGGTTGCTCCGCCAAGGTGGCGGTTAAACTTGGGGCCGTATATTGGCCATGTTTTGAAATGCCCCTTGTCATAGTTTGGCAAGGTTTTAGTTTTACATATCGTGTGTTTGTTATTTATTTTCCCTATTTTTAGGAAGTTTGCCGTGTCAGCCTACTTGACTGATTTAGGCGAGTCCTGTCATCCTGAAAAGGTCGACGTTCTGACTCAGCTAGCTGCCGTGTCAGCCTGATGGCCGATTTAGGCATATGCCGCAATGTAGGGAGAAGTAGCCGTGTCAACCTAGGAGGCTGATTTAGACCAGCCTGGTCAGCCTGAATAGGGTGATCCAGACTAAGCTAGTCTGCCGTAATGCCGGATGGTCGATTTAGGCGTATCAGATTTTGGACTACTTCACCTTGTTCATGACGCAAGGTGTGTTCATCACGTTTAAAGCCGCAGGGGCGCAATTTAGGCAAGTTTATCGTCGTTTCTAGGACCAATGGGGACGCCGCAGGATTCAGTAGCGCAGATATCCCTACGTTCCATGTTCGTGTTCATGCATCTTTCGGGGCCCCGATTAATTGCGATTAGTGCGAGCTACGTCCCGGGGTGGTATCGAGGTAGCCGGGTGAGCGTATTCGGTTGCACAACCTGGCTCCCTTTCGTATGTTCCATCCTTTGGTGAGGGTGCTCTTTTGTGGAGAAAATAGGTTAGGCATGTTGGAGTGTCGTGTGCCTTGTCACCCCGCGTTGACAGTTGACAGTCCTGCTAGACATCCTTTCAAAGTACCATAAACACTAGGATTCAAAGTGATGTACTTAGAGAAGCCCGAAAATAAGAAAATCTATTAAAATGATGTGAAGTACCTGTCGCCATCTCATGGGGTACCAGAGCAATTGTGGTCCCAGGACGCTGCCAGACCATACCACCTAATAGTAGTTTAAAGTTTTAAAAGAACTATATACACCAGAAATAAAAGTGAAATTGGCAGTATGTCTACTACCGGATTTTTATTTTAACTTTAAAAGTGATTTGGCTTTTCATTATACATCATTCTGAAAGCTAAAGTCTACTTATTATTAAAAGTAATATCTCTTCAGGTGAAGTATGTTCCATGGGCGTTGTATGATTTGACCGTCCATAGTCATCAGTCTGTATGCACCATGGCCAACAACTCCTTCTACCTGGTATAGTCCTTCCCACTTGTAGGCGAATTTGCCTGCTTTTCGATTCTTTGTGTTTTGAAACACTTCTCGGAGAACTAGGTCTCCTACCTCCAGGAGCCTGACTTTCACATTCTTGTTATAACTCCTGGCCACAGACTGTTTGTAGGCAGCCTGACGGATTTTTGCGCTTGCTCGCAGCTCGTCAATTGTGTCCAAGCTTCTAATCATCTCTGCGTTGTTCAGTTCCCCTGTCATATTTTCATACCTGTGAGTGGGAACTAGAACTTCTGACGGAATGACTGCTTCTGCGCCAAACACCAGGCTGAAGGGTGTTTGACCTATTGCTATCTTTGGTGTCATTCTGTCTGACCATAACACTAGTGGCAATTCATCTGCCCACTTTCCTCCTAACTCCTGTAACCTCCTTCTTAGATTGTCCATGATGATTTTGTTGCTGGATTCAGCTTGCCCGTTGGACTTCGGAGTCCTAGGTGCTGACTTTTTTAAGGTGATGTTCCACCGGCACAAAGATCCTCGGTATCGTTGGAGATGAATTGTGAACCATTGTCACATATGATTTCTGATGGGATACCAAACCTGCAAATGATGTTTCGTTTTATAAACGAAATGACCTGTTTATCTTTTACCTCTGTGAATGCTTTTGCTTCTATCCACTTAGAGAAGTAATCTGTCAATCCAAGCATCAAGGTTCTGTTTCCTGTGGCTCGTGGTAGAGGGCCTACTATGTCCATGCCCCATGCCATAAATGTCCAGGGAGAAATGATAGGATGCAGGGGCTCTGCTGGCTGATGGATCATTGGTACTGAGCACTGGCAGGCGTCACATTTACGTGCGTACTCTGCTGCATCTGGCTTCATTGTAGGCCAATAGTATCCCTGTCTGAGGGCTTTATTTGCTAGACTCTTGCCCCCTGTATGGTTTCCACATTCGCCACTATGGAGAGCATGTAACACAGTCTGTGCTTCTTCCTTGTCCAGGCACCGTAGGTAGGGGCCTGCTAGCGATTTTCTGAATAATATATTATCAATAAGTATGAATCTGGAGGCCTTCACTCTAAAAGCTCTCACTTCCTTCTTGTCATCTGGTAGCTTGTTATGGCGAGCGCCTAGGTAAGGTGTGCGCCGTCGCCGCTTGTTCATTTGTTTTGGCGTCGCCTGTATGGCCGGGAGGTCTCACCTTCCTCTCAGAATCGCCTGGACTTTTTCTCGCTCTCGTGGGTCCTCCAGTTCACCTTTATCTATTTCATCCGCTTCTCGGATGGAAGGCTCCAGCATGTGTGCTATTGGAATCTTTGGATAGTTCTGTTAGTTTAAATGTTGCCCCCAGAGTTGCCAAGGCGTCTGCTTCCACATTCTAATCTCTAGGGATCTGCTTAAGCTTGCAAGTTTTGAATTTCTGTTTTAACTCTTTTGCTACTTTCAGGTATGCAATCATCTTTGAATCTCTGGCTATAAACTCATCATTCACGTGGTTGACTATTAACAGAGAGTCACTGGATATGAGCAGGTGTCTGACCCCTAACTCCAAAGCTAGCTTCATCCCTAATATCAAGGCCTCATACTCTGTTTCATTGTTGGTTGCCTTGAATTCACATCTTACTGCTTGCGCTATCAGGTCTCCCTGTGGTGACCGCAGGATTAATCCCACGCCTGCCCCCCTTTGGTTGGAGGCTCCGTCAATATGCATCTGCCAGACTTCTGTCTCCTTGCTTCCTTCTAAGGTGAGGATCTCCGTATCTGCCAGATTCTGGATGGCTGGACTGAAGTCTGATACGAAGTCGGCCAGTGCTTGCGATTTGATTGCTGTTCTGGGGTCATATTGGATATCATACCCACTGAGTTGTACAGACCATTTTGACATTCTGCCTGATAATTCAAGCTTCCTCATGATAGATTTTAGCGGGTAGTTGGTCACGACATGTATGATGTGGGACTCAAAATAGGGGCGCAGTTTGCGAGATGCTACTACCAATGCTAGTACTAACTTTTCAAGAGATGTGTACCTGGTCTCTACCGGCAGCAGAGACTTGCTCACGTAGTATACTGGTTTCTGCTCCTTTTCTTGTTCTCTGACCACTTCTGTGACGGCCAGGTATAGGAATAGTGGTTCTCCTGGCTTTGGTTTTGACAGCAGCGGCGGGCTGCTAAGGTAATGCTTCAGCTCTCTGAAGGCTTGCTCGTGTTCAGAGGTCTATTCAAACTTCTGGCTTTTCCTTAGTACGTCGTAAAACAGCCTGCATTTATCTGAAAATCTTGAAATGAACCTGTTCAGGGCTGCTTCCTTTCCAGCTAGTCTTTGAACATCCTTAGGCTTCTCAGGTGACTCCAGCTGCAAGACGGCTTTGATCTGCTCGATGCTGGCCTCTATTCCTCTTTGGGTTACTATATAGCCTAAGAATTTGGCAGAAGATACTCCGAAGGTGCACTTAGATGGATTTAGCTTCATTTTGTATTCTCTGAGGGCGCTGAACGTTTCTGCTAGATGGCGCATATGATCTTTGGCCTTTTCTGATTTCCCCATCATGTCATCAATATACACCTCCATTGTTCTTCCTATATGTTCTTTGAACATTTGGTTAACCAGTCTTTGATATGTGGAGCCTGCGTTCTTTAGGCCGAATGGCATGACGTTGTAGCAATATATTCCTCTTTCAGACATAAATGCCGTCTTCTCTTGATATGCAGGATCCATTTTGATCTGATTGTATCCACTCCATGCGTCCAGGAATGTTAAAATCTCATGTCTAGCTGTCGCATCTACCATTGCGTCAATATGAGGCAGCGGGAAGGGATCTTTAGGGCATGCTTTGTTGAGATCGATGAAGTCCACACATACTCTCCACTTCCCATTCTTCTTAGGCACCACCACTACGTTAGACAACCATTCTGGATATTTTACTTTTCTTATTTTCTTCGCGCCACAGCTATCTACTTCCGGTTGATCACCTTATTTCTCTCCGCTGCAAACTTTCTTCTTCTCTGCTGGATGGGTTTACACTTTGGGTCCACACTAAGCTTATGTGTTATGATGGACGGATCTATTCCTATCATGTCATCGTGTGACCATGCGAAACAATCCATGTTATCCTGTAAGAACTTGATTAGTTGTTGTCTTAAGCTTCATGTGCATCCTGCTCCAATGAGCACGGTTCATTCTGGGTGCAGCTTGTCCAGGTTGATTTGATCCAGCTCTTCTGCTGGGGGTTCGATGTATTCATCCTGGATATGCTGCTTTTGTAATTGCTATGCAGGAGGGCTGGCAGTGCACTTGAGTGCCTTCTTATAGCAGCCTCTAGCTTCCTCCTGATTTCCTCTTATTGTTTCTACTCCCCATGGTGTGGGGAATTTTATGCACTGGTGGTATGTTGAGGGGACTGCTTTCATCTGGTGAAACCATGGTCTTCCCAAGACGACGTTGTAGGTGGAGGGGCCGTCTATAACCAGGTACCTGACTTGCTTGTTGACTCCTCCCACATAGGTTGGGATGACTATCTCGCCTAGTGAGCTGACTGTTTCTCCACTGAAGCCTACTAGTGGAATAGTCTTCTTCTGCAAATCCTTCTCGCTGAATCCCATATTTTCTATAGTTTTCAGCATGATTAGGTTGACCGAGCTTCCTGTATCTACCAAGACGTTTCTAACTGTGCAATTGGCCATCGATAAGGTAATAATAAGCGCGTCATGATGTTCTCGCTCGTCGTATGTATCTCCTTCACCAAAGCTGACCGCTGGCAGGTCACTGTGAGAAATTCTGCAAGAATTGGCTGGCCTGTCTCCTTTGATCTCGGTGGCACGTCTTTTAGCTGCTGAGTATGTCAGCCCGCTTAAGTCTGAGCGGCCTGTTATCACGTTTATGATTTTGGTGCATGTGGGTGGGTCTACCGGCTTAGCGGAGCCTACCTTATCTTGCTGCTTGCCCCCACGTAGTAATAGGTGGCTCAGCTTTCCTTGTTCGTACAGGCGCTTGATCTCTCTTCGTAATGTGTAGCAATCCTCAGTATTGTGCCCAATATCACGATGGAACTCACACTTCTTGTTGCTATCCTTTCTCCAAGCTTGCTCTCCCACTGGTGGGTTGGGCCACCTAACTCCATCTCCCATCTCCCTGAGTGCCTTCAAGATTCCTCCGATACTTGTAGTGAATCCATACTCTGCCAGAGTGGGGAGTAGCTGATTTTCCTCGATTCTGTTGACTCCCCTGCCATATGGTCTGTATCTCTCATCCTTCTTGCTGGTGGTTTGCTTTCTTCCTGATTTCTCCACGGCTGAAGTACTAGAAATACTTGGCATGCTTAGTAAGCTGGCTCTGGCTAGGATATCTTCCTCCAATCTGATTGCGGCAGCTGCCTTCTCCTGTACCGCCTCGAAACTATGGCATGGATGCATGGTTAGCTGTTTATATAGGTCGGAGTCGTGGTGGAGGCCTCTTCTGAAGGCTTCTACTGCTGTTGATACATCACACTCTCGTACTGCTACCTTCTCATTGTTGAACCTGGTATTGTATTCTCCAATGCTCTCTCCCGCCCTCTCGGACGATTCCGTATGATCTCCCGCATGCTTCGTGGTTTTCTGCCGCTTGCGAAGTGCTGAGTAAATGCGTTCACCAATTCAGCAAATGTGGATATCGACCTGTTGGGCAGGTTTACAAACCATCGAAGTGCTGGTCCTGTTAGGGTGGACCCGAACCCTTTTTAACATGCAAGCCTCCTTGACTTGCCCTACAGTTGTTACTGTCATCATCTTCGGCTTGTACTGGCTTATATGATCAAAGGGATCTGCTGTGCCGTCGAAGAGAGGCATATTTGGATTTGTGAATCCCTTTGGCATGGCTGTGATGGATATGGTGTCGACGAACGTTGAATCGGCATAGCTGTCTAATGCCGCTTTCTCGAGTAGGGGTGGCAATCCTGGGACCCTGCTCAGTATTTCTTTTAGTACTGCTGATTCGTTATGCTGCCTGAATCTGGGGTCCGCCTGTTGGCTGCCTGCTGGCTTAATATATTGCCTCCTGATCCGAGCTCTTGAAGGTTCTGATGTGTCCCAACTGCTAGAGGAGTTGTTGTAACGACTGTCCCCTGCTGCCAGTCCATTTGTTGGTTTGACTCGGATCCTGCTCCAAGCGTCTGATCAATTGTGGTGGGGCTACTGACGGGGATGCCACCTGCTCGTAATTCCATACAGCTAGCTGCGGGCCAGTTATCTGGCGTGAGGTATCCCAGCCCTTGTGGGGTTATCCTTCCATCTGATGGTATCGTGGACATATCCAATCTCGTTATTAATTCAGCCGGGACCTGTCTAAGTGGATTCCTGCTGCCTGATGCCCCCTGCGTCAGATCTACTAGTGTAGGCCTTCCCACGTCTGTCCTGCTTGCTGGGGTGACAAACTGCTGTTTGAGGATGTCTATCTCTGCCCAGAGCTCTCTGTCCCTCTTTCTTGCTTCAGCTTCAGCTTTCCTCGGGTCTTCTCTCATGTTTTCCATAGCTTTCTGAAGATTTTCTACACCGATGAGTAAGATTTGTGTGGGACTAGGTGGCGGAGTGAGGCCTGAACCTGCTGCTCCCTTATCTGATCTGGCTTGGGCCACGACAGTAGGAGTCCTAGGAGGTAAAGAGGTTTTTTTTGTCGGTATGATTCTTGTGGTGTGTCCGGGAGCCTGTGTAGCCACCGTTGTCGTCGGGTTTTGGGTAGTTGGTGGCGGTGGCGATGGTTTCCTACTCCCTGACACGGCTTCAGATGCTTGCTTATCCATTGTGTATCTAGAATATCAATGATTGACGACCACAATGCCCCACGGTGGGCGCCAAACTGTTTAGGTATTTTTTACCAAGTTGATTGATTAGGGTTAATGCGGTCTTACTCGTTTGGTTAATTGTATGATTGCTCGTTTGTTGATACTTAAGTAAAGAAATAAAGTATGCAATGTAAATTGACACGTAATATTTGGTGACGCGGAAAACCCAATGTGGGAACAACCGCGGGAGGGACGGTACCCTGCCAAGTATTGCACTATTTGAATAGGAGGATGATTACAATTGTGGCTCAAAGCTAATCCTGCTGGCCCTAGGCGTCAGGCCTGCAAGATCTTGGACGAGTGTATATTTGAGTATAATAATATGCCGAGGTGTTGATGTGATCTTGAACGTGGATGTGTGAATACGGGTGTCTTGAATGTCCTTCTTGATTTGCTTCCTTGGCTATTTATAGAGTAAGAACCCTAGATATGTCCTACTTCGAATATGGAAAGGGAATATAATCTCCATAATAACTCTTTCCATACTTGGCCGCCTTCCCCAATTCTCCCTGATCTCCAGGTCATCCCTCTCCTGGGTGAGCTCTTCATTCCTATCCAAAGCTTCCTGCAAGAGCCGCCTACTTGAACCTGCCTTAGCCTTAGCAAGATCCTCTCACCGCACCCTCACCAAGTCGCGAGCCTTTTGCAGCCTAAGTCAGCCCGTGCAAAATCCAGTTCAGACTTCAGCCTATCATAATCTGATCTCATCAGATCAATCCTGGCTACCAAAGAAGTAGCCTGATAGGCGTTATGGAGACAGGCCGCGGCACCCTGAACAAAAACAGGAAGAAGAATATGAATAATATACCCTAATAATAAACATACCCAAACAAAATACACATAAAAATAAAAAATAGTCTACCTCCCTCACAGCCGCCAGGGCACCTGCCAAAAGGCTGACTAAATGATCCACTGAAGCAACCGCCTGAGTAGCAGTCTCAAAAAGGTCAAGGGTGAGCATGACATCCGACTTAGAAGCAGCATAATCCTTAATCTTCACCCCGGCAGCCTCCATATTGTCCACCCTGGCCTTCACTTCCCTGACCGGGGCAGAAACGTCAACGTCTTCAATTTTTCTTTTTTGGGCTGCTGAACTTGTTTCAGCAGGTACAACAATGACCTTAGGAGCATAAGGTTGTTCAGTTAAATCGATAACGGGCTCAGTATCTCCGCTTTCCTGGGACCCTTCCTCCTTGATCTTAGCCAACCTGGCCGAGAGGTCAGCCATGCCAAACCTGGCAAGGCGAGTAGACGACCTGGTGGCTACAACACGAAACACTATATTAGCAATACTAAACATCACCAGGAAGCCAGAGTTAGAAGAAAAAATAAATTAAGATAGACTTACTGCCTGAGGTAGTGGCACTAACAGCCCTTAAGGTTTAGCCACCCCGGTAGCACCATCAGCCTTCAAACAACGGGGAATATGGCCAACCTCACAACAGAGAGGCCAAGATCTCAAAGGAGGAATAGCAAGGAAAGCAGAAATATTTGCAGTGGGATACTCAGTTTCAGTAACCCAATCATCAACTGCACACGTGAGAGGTATGACTTAATATAAATTTCATTTTATTTTCTTCACTAACAAGTAAAACATGCAATATAAAAAGGAATATAAAAACTCACCAGCCACACAAGCCTCGTAATTTAAATACGCCAGATCAGGACCCACAAAATTGGTCTTGACAAACATGTATCCAGCAGCCCAGTTCTTGTCATGGCCGCTATCCAGGTTTCTTAAAAGGGGGTAGTGGAAGCCATGACCTTAAAACTTATACGGCCAGGGCTGTTAGTTTTGACAGCATAACAGGCTTTCAGATCATTAAGAGAAAATGAGATATTGTGTTTCTTGCAAAGGTACTCAATAGAACAGACCACCTTCCACACCATGGGCATCAACTGATAAGACGGGACACCAATTTCCTTGATAACCTCAATCATAAGAGGGGAGAAAGGAAGCTTAAAACCTGCCCTAAAAGCCCAGTCATGAATACAGAACCAACCAGGACAAGCCCAGTCAGCACTAATAGGAGAATTCTAAGGGATCCAGACTTCAGCATTAGCAGGGATGATCCCCTTGTCCTTCAACACCTTTTCGAACTCAAGCTTCAAACGGTTTACAAGAGACTGATCATCTTTCAAAGCCTTCGTAGGCTTGAACTGGAAATCACCATGGAAAATTGAGATCATCTCCAATGGAGTATCACTCCGGTTATTGACCGTGGAAGGTTGAGCAGCAGAAGAAAGAGGCAAATTCTCAGAAGAAGTCCCCTCGGGATTCTGGGAAGGAGGAGTTCCAGGAGTCACTGCCCTGGTAGACTTCTTTTTTGCGGCTATTATAGAATAATTGCGAAGATTAATTGAGGATTAGAGAACTGAAAATTAAGGAAAATTAGAGAAGAAGGTTATTAAGAAAGAAACAAGGGAGATTATTCTGATAGAGATCAACTTAATGAAGTGAACGGGTATTTATAGTAGAGTAAATTAGGGTTTCAACCGCAAGTAGATGGATAATCATTGAAGGAGTTGTAGTAAAAGCTACAAGTGTCATAAACTGCAGAAAGTAACCGTTACAGGAACTGACTAGGCATGAATCAACCGTTGAGTAATTTTTCTGAGATTAAGATTATCACCTCATTTTTTGTCTTGACATACTGAAAATAAGGAGATAAGGGGTAATTGCTAGGCCTGGAAATCCGCAGATGTCCCTGATCAATGTCTCGCCCTAACCTGATTGTCAGGCTGTCAAAGTGTCAGACTATCAGGACACATGAAGATAGGCGCCAGACCATGGAAAGGACAATGGTCAAAGTATCAGGACGATATCAGACCGGGAACTAATATTGTAAAAGGAATATACGCGCAGCATTGAACAGGAAGATCTCGCAATTAATACAGCAATTAAGGGCGTAATATTTGGAATATTGCGGATAATTAAGGAGAATATTTCACAATAATGACGGGGTCAAAGCAGCCGTTCAACAAGAGCTTATATAAGGAAACATTGGAAATCATTTGAAGACACAACAAGAGAATAGAGCATACAATATTCTCATATAATCCTTGGATAATTACGTTAACTTGTGCCAAATATAATACAATAGTAAAATCCTCTCCTGGCTTGGTGCCTGTGGTTTTTTTCCCATTTAAGGGTTTTCCACGTACAAAATTCTTTGCCTTATTGTTGTTATTTTTCTTTTATTACATTTACAGTTTATATTTCGCCCTGACTAATAGACCATTTAGAGCTAGTTAACCCTGCTCAAATCTACCCTGACCTGATTTCGCCTTGCGCAAAATCCACACAAAACAGTAAGCTTAAGGAAGACCTAAGACATTAGGAGTAAACCTTGACTGAAACCGCTACCCAATTCTTGTAGACTTTTGCATCTCCCTCTCCCTACCTAAATGAACCTGAAACCCTAGCATCTACTATAATTGTCTTCGTGCTTGTTTGTTTGTTTAATTAATGTTCTTAGATCGTTTTGTTAGCATAGTATCCATTCACATGTTTTGCATCCGACTAAACTAAAACGATACAAAGACTTATACTCAATCTAACCCCGCCATCCTTGTGGTTCGACCCCGATTTATATTATTTAAATTGCATTACTCTATAAATGTTTTTGATTCGGAAATGACGGACAATTCATATGGTATGTATGCTTATTCCCCTTGTTGTGAGTCTTGTGGTGGTTATGGACATGATTTCACTTGTTGCCCTTCATATGCACCCCCTCCTCAATATAATATGTGTGATGTGTAATGTGAATCATGTGGAAATTTTGGACATACCTTTGATATGTGCCCCTCACCCCAAATGAATATGTATCATGTTGAATGTGGACCATGTGGTATCTTTGGTCACTCATTTGATGTGTGTCCCTCTTATTTCCCTCAAACCCCCATGGATTCTTACATGTGTAATGAGAACAATAACATGAAACCATTCAATTCTTGCTCGCCCTATCCCCAACAACAAGAGTCATCTTATCATGAAAATCTTGCTTTAAATGGGTGTTTGTATGATTATGTGAATGTTGTGCAACCCTTTGACTATTTGTTGCCCGACTCTCGTGACTACCCCCAACAACAAGACACCACTTATCATGAACCTTTTAATACCTCTTGCGCTTCACTTGACGGCGTTTGTTCTAGAATAATGGGATTGGTGAATGGTCTTGATAACCATTCCGAAAATTGTCAAGGGAATAACACTTTATTTGACCAACAAATGGCTTTGACTAATGACACTCTTGAACCTAGTGCTTTGCCATATGAGGAAAGCCATGTGAGTGAGGTCAATGAATTTGTTGGTGATAAATCTTGCATGGGTGAGTCGTTTGAAACCCCCCTCCCTTTTAGTTTGAATCATTGTGATGTCTTTCCTTCCGTTTTTGAGAAATTTGTGTTTGAAATAGAAGGGGAGAAGGATGAAGTGAAGGGCAAGGAGACTAGTGAAGTCTCCAATGTTGTTGATTGCCCAAGTGGTTTGGATTTTTATTATCCTCCTCCCACAAGGGAGGACATGTTTGATACGGTCGTTTCAGTACCAAAAATAAATACCTAAGTACTACTAACAGAAGTCAACGGTAAGTAGGGTCGATCTCCGCGGGGAGGTGGTCACTATCTACTTGTCAACTCGGTCTGTCTACGGTCACAGTTGAGGGTTTTTAATTGTTTAAACTAAAATAAGGGAGATTAAAGTACGAGAGAGGAATAAAAGAGATTAACAATAAAGGAAGAGAGCTAGGATTGTCGGGTCATCAATGAATATCAGATAATTGCAGCTAAGGTCACAGATCGATCAATTGTATCAGTCTAAGGGGCAACGAATATCTCCTTCCGGTCTCAATTCGCTCTAAAATACTATTAGCTTAGCTTCCGCCCTCACTAAAGCATCTTATTGTTCACCGCAGGTCTCACTCCTTCCAACCTTCCGGTCTAGGTTAAGGCTTACCAAGATTAATTAAGCTAAATGCATCGATTCAAGTAGCTAGTTACAGTTAATTGCAGTGATTAACAACATAGACATAATAACAACGAAAGATCTGTAAACTAATTAGCAACTAACAACAATTCATTGACTCCCCTAAATCCTAGAAAGAGATTTAGCTAGACATGAATAAGAAAAGAGCAAGAATAAGGGATAGAAGAATAATAAACATCACAAATTAACGAGAGAATAAAAGAAAGAGAAAGAGTAAAAGGGAGAATTACAGATTAAGAGATCCGGAAAAGAGAGCAGAACAATCGTTTCACAATAAGGAAAAGAAAAGTAATTTATGAAGTGTCCCAAAACCTCATGTCGTCTTTCCTATTTATAGGAAAGACAATTATTAAACCTAGAAAACGAAATTAAACTAAAGAAGCCCGAGCCCATTAGATAATTACTCGATCGAACAGTTTAGAACTGCTCGATCGAACACATTCATGGCAAAACCTCTCGATCGAGGAACTCTTAAAAAGCACACTTCGATCGAGCAATGATTTCACTCGATCGAGGTCTTCTCCTCTCCAAAATACTCGATCGAGCAACAAAAGCCTTCGATCGAGGGACTTTAACTTGGCCAGCTCATTATGTCGTTAGTTCCAGCTATGACTTGCCGATTTAGCTCCCGAAATGACTTTACGCGTCCCATAACAGCAGTATTTCCGCTCCAAATCCAATCACCTCCTCATTGCAAGCAAAATGGACGATAAAAGGATTGATTCCACTACTTTCAGGTTCATTCCTGCAAATAAAGCAAAACAAACCACAGCAGAATATTCGGGGCATTTCGTAGCATAAAACTACGAGAATCGCATAGAAATACGTGCATAAAAGGTTTATAAAGACTATATAAAATGCACGTATCAAATCTCCCCAAACCGAACCTTTACTCGTCCTCGAGTAACTAAATGCAAACTAATGGAACGGAAAAGATAGCTCAGAGCTAGCTACAAATGCCCACTTAAACCGATTTAATGCAAGCAAACTAACACTTATAGCGAAACAGTCAAATGTAACCGAGTTGTAAGATGTTTATAATAAAGCTGAACCATCAACCTTGCAAGACCTTCAATGATAGACTCTCACGGGTCACTCTTCTCTTATGAAGCAAAGGGTAAGCATATGAATGTAAGAGAGAAAGAAATGTAGTCGCTCACCTAAACTACGACCCACATAAACATGCATGCAACCAATATGATAGACAATTCTAGCTACCGTGCACATACATTCCAACCAAACAAGGTCCGTCACAGCCGAGGGCTTACAAAAGTATGGTAAAGTGAGGCAATGGGTAAGAAAAGGCAAAACATTTTTGGAAATGTGAGAGTATAGGCGGCCAAGCTAGTACCTGATTAGAATCAAATGGAACATATCCATTTCTAATCCATTAAAATTAAGCACAACGCCCATATTTGGCATTCAAATTCACCAAACCGAACTGAACATACTCCTCAAATGATCAAAATAAAACATAGGGTAAAACCGACTTTATTCAATCTTTTTTTTTTCTTTTTTCTTTTTTCTTTTTTCTTTTTCACGTTCTTTTTTTTTTCTTTCTTTTTTTCTTCTTTTTTTTTTCAACTTCTTTTTTTTTCTCATCCTCCTTCCTTCTTTCATAAATTACCAACTTCAAGTAATGCAATACAAACCAATCTTGGCACAATAAATTATATACCACAAAACATACACTAATTAGCTTGACGAGGCAGGCTAAATCTGGATGTTGTTAAGGGTCAACATGCAAATTTGGCTAATGTGGATGAAGAGTCTATCACACCCGAAATACTCGAGAGGGGGGGAGGGGGGGGGGGGGGAATTGAGTATTTAAAAATTATGCCTACTTTTTATTTTATATCAAGGTAATTAATTACTTAAAATTTATTGATTAAACTTTAACTAATTAACTAATTAATTATGAACGTAATGAAATGACTGAAAAGAAAGATGCAAGGACACACGATATTTGAAGTGGTTCAGCTTCACACGTCGAAGCCTACGTCCACTATTCTCGATTAATAATTTTAGTACCTTACTCCGGATTATAAAATTATCAACCCAACTCGTATAGTTAACTCTAACTATAACTCGATTTGAATATCACTAGATATTCGATTTGACTATCTTAAGTTACTAAGAAAGCACTTGATTGTTCTTCTAAGTGTTCACATAATTGAACGAGTAAGAAACAATATGAAGTACTATTATCTTATGACGTAATCTTAAGAAAGATAAGCAATTTGAAGAGCACGACTTTTCGCAATATTTTCAAAAACAAAACAATAAGACAATTAAGAATTAAACTCAAATATGTTTTACAAGGATTGTTGTATTTCGAAAAGCTTACTAAAATAAGGAAAGATCAATTGTATTTATAGTAGAGGAGAGAACTAGGGTTTGCACGAAACCCTAGGATGCCGTGAGATAGGCGGCAAAGACTTCAAGAGATAAATCTTGATCTCTTTCCTAATTAAATCAAAGATATCATACTTTAGGTAAATAAGATAAAAGTAAATCTTATTTGTTATCTAAAACTATATCTTTTAAGATGTTAGGATAAGTAAACAAATCAAATCATATATTATAAAGATAGAAAAATATCTTATATAAATATAAGCTAGATTTGATTAGATAGTTTACTTAAACATAACAACCTCACACGCCCCAACGGTTTGCAGCTTACGGCTGAAACCCTAGGCCCGTGCCCATCTTGGATAAAAACCTATCTTCATGGATTAGGGTTAGATTAAATAGACTAGCAAACCCTAGGTAGCATGACGACCCATAAGTCGTTTTACTAACCAATAGGGATATGCAAGTCATCCATTATAACAACCCATAATTCAGCTCTACTATATACACAAATGATTTCGAAATATGTTTAAAGAATTTTATCCTTTGAAAAATGATTTTAAAACTATTAAAATCGTGCCATTAAAATGCTACCTAAAGTTATAGTAGAAACAGCTATAACTTTAAGTTTGGTTAGTAAATTTATAGATGAAATAGCTATAACTTTACTTTCCCAATACTCTTATCTTAAGATACCGTCATTAGATGAAGACCTATACTAACTAATCTTCCTAGAGATCTTCAGTAAAGGATCTTCTCTTTATCTTGACCAAAAGCTCTTCATCTTGAACTTTGTTAAAGACTTGATCTAGCCTTTTGCTTGAATGATCATCATACTTGAAACTTGTTACAGTTGCTTATGATGCTTTAAGAACCTTTAATGTTATAGCTCAAGCTGCTATAACATTACTTGAATGATGCCTCACAAATCTTCAATGTTATAGCTAAGAATGCTATAACATCACTTGCTAACTTGTAAACCTAAGTTAATCTAACAAAGACTAAACAAACGATTACAGGCAAGAGTTTATATAAGACAAAGCACATACTTGTCATTATCAAAACTCGATCATATATATGGTCCAACAAATTCCTTCTTTTTGATGATGACAAGTCTCTTAAGATTTGTGACTAAGTGTAAGTTCCACCTCAACATAATACTATAAAAGTCATAGACAGTTGAACGCAAGAACAATCACTTATATACAAAGGATAGCATCTAAGGACCTTAAGAGATTAAAGATTCCGACAAGGAGCAAGCTTAGGCAAATACTTAAGTCACAAGGATTTCTTCCCCCTCTTGACATCATCGAAAAGACGAGAAAAGACATAAAACAACTAGAATGATATGAGTCGAGACACGTATTAAGCATGCAAGGAAATATTAGAAAACGAGAAAGTAATCTACATTAACATGCCAAATAGAAAATAAGTGTACTACAAACCAAACTAGTCTAATTGCCAATTGGGCCGAATAATAACAAGTGTTTTAAGCCAAACGGGTCGAATGAAAAGCAAGCCAAAATGGGCCGAATTAGACAATTATTCAAAATATAAAGTCTAACAAAAGAAAAGGCAAGGAAAAGAGGAGGACGGGTTTAAGGAATGTCACGTTTCACGACATTGGGGTTGACATAACCGGGACGGGTCCTAAACTCAAGAGAGTCAAGACGATCAAAGCATGAACGGACATGGTTAGCTTGTGCCGTGAGACACCGCTCAAAATTAAGCACCTTCAATGACAAGGCTTGAGTAGCCTCGTACACAACCCGCATATCCTCATGCATAGCCTTCCCTTCCTTCCACAAAGCCCCACCTTGACTAGCTAAGTTAGCCAACGAACTAGAATGACGAACACACTCCTTGGCCGCCCTAGCCGCATCCTTAGCCATAGCATCAACTCGTGCTTCTAGCCCATGCAAATAAGACACGACTTCACCAAGATCCGAACCCGAAGTCTCATTCTTGTCTTTTCCCAAACCCGAGACCAACTCCACAACCATTTTATTTTGTGCATCCAATTTCTCACAAATACTTGCCATAAACACTGCCAATTTTTGTTCAACAACCGAGACTACATCCGATGATTTCTCCACCACATTCCCTTTCGCCAAAAACACCAAATCGGGTCCAATAGCACCGACTTTCATCAATTTAAGATGAGTGTCACACATCTCATCTTTCACCTTGACACCATAGCTAGAAATTCCAATCACCCCTTTTTGTTCCAAAAGCCGAGAGACCCACATACCATATGGCAAATCCAAAGTTGTATAAAACTTTTCCTCAGTGACACAAACACTTGTTTGAACGATTTTATGTAACACGAGACGAGGAAGACTAACCTTAGATCCTTCAAGCCACTTAGACAACAACACCATCTCATAACTAGACAACTTATCACGACCACCTCTTCTCGGAACAACCGTGTTCCAAATGAAATTAAGAAAGAATTTCAATTTTGGGGTAAATGACCCCGCAAGCATGTTACTTGACCCCGTAGCATCAACATCAAATGACTTCTTAATTGTAAGCTTCTCTTCCTCCGTCACATCTCCCCATTCCACACTCGGATTTATTTCGATCCCATCATCAGAGACCGAAAACAGAGTACAAAAATTGGTAAGGGAGATTTTGACTTTGGTATCATTCACCACCGCATGCAACACATTATTTTTGACAGAGACGGAAGAATAGAATTGGATTACCTCAATAGGAAAAACCGGACCAACAAAGGAAGAAACTTTCTTCCATTCTTGAAAATTCAAGAAGTCCTTAAAGAATTGTAAGGCTTCGATTTTTCCATACCACTTTTCGGAATAAATACGACCACCATGAATACCGTACCTCATAACATAGTTGACACGGGTTCTTTCATCCGCGGTGAGTCGAAGCTTATCAAGCCCCATTGATGTTGCATTCGGCATGTATTCTCGAAACATCGTCCTTTGATGACCTTCTTGAGTAGCTACAACCTCAGTCTCTTCCACCGAATCTTCAAAACCCACGACCTTATTTTCCCCTTTATTTAACTTCCGTCTTTTCCCTTCTAAGTTAGGATCAACCCGGTTATGATCGGGGTTAGTTGGTTTTTGGTTTGATGAAGGCGAGGGAGTTTTGATAGGGACATAGGTTTAATTGCATGAAGGTTTGGAGGACCCGGTCCGAGTTGTGGACCGAGTTGATGGCGAGTGAAAACGGGTTGGGGGTGGAGTCATGATGATTAAAGGATTTTGGAGGTTGACTGTGTAGAAAAGTCTAAAGGGAGGTCTTTGGTTGTTGTGTTTGTGATGGTGATGGTAGGAGGGAGTATTTATGGGAGCATGGAATCAATTATGGTAATAGTGGTTTAAGGGAAATAGGATAGCGGAGGTGGCGTGTGGAGAGGAAGTTAGGTAAGTTTTTGTTTTTTTTTTTTATAAAAAGATATTTACCATAATATAAACAAGTGGTTAGGGTAAATTGTCTAAAAGATATGACAAGATATATTGAGATATGGTAAGATATGGTAAGAGATAAACTTGTGGGAATTTCGGTTTTGGCAAGAAATTGGAACAATTGGTTACGACTTTTGGCTCATAATAAAACTTAAAATATATTGACTAGAAAATGGAATATTCTCATAATATAATATAAATTTGACATAAATAAACGTGCAACGAAAAATACGGACACAGTCATACAATCTCGTCAAATCTAGTCAGTCATATAGAGAATAAAATATTTGTGACAAGTTTAGTTGCCACCAATTAAACCAATTTCCAACCGTAAAATCTCAAAACGTTCTCTAGCCAATGCTTTGGTAAAAATGTCTGCCCATTGTTTTTCTGTACTACAAACTTCCAGTCTTATGTTGCCCTTATCTACATGATCCCGTAGAAAATGGTGTCTAATGTCTATATGCTTAGTTCGTGAGTGTTGTGCAGGATTTTTAGATATAATAATAGCACTTGTGTTGTCACATAAAATAGGTATACACCCTACATTAACACCGTAATCACAAAGTTGTTGCTTAAGCCATAAAAGTTGAGAACATACCAGCCCAGCGGCAATGTATTCGGCTTCAGCATGTAGGGAAATATCCGTAAAATTCCCTTATAATTAAGGATTATAACGCAAATTTAACATGTGAATATGGTCATAAACGAAATTACAATAGAAACGATTAAGGTATAAGAATCAACCTCGGGTCCTTGTGAACGCGGCCTAAGAACAGAAATCAAAGTAGATTTCCCCCTAATCGTTGCACCCAAGACCGTCTGAGACTATGCCCCTTGTGCTAGAAAGTATTCTCTAATTGCCTTGCAATATTGAGAGAATTGTTGTGAGTTTTGCTAGATGTGAGATCTAGGTTTCAGAGGAAATTTTTCCAAAACCCTAGTTTTGTTTCAAATGAATCAGTTAGGTCAAAAGGAGAGAGGCTCTCTCCTTTTGTCTTGTTCGGCCAAACCGTGAGCCCAGGGGAGGGAGTGGGCTTTCACTTCCTCCTTATTTTAACTCGTAGTTCAGCTCGAAATTACTAAAATGTATATGACGGGTTTTCAATTATAAATCGTCATTGGTTATCGGTTATTAACGTATCAACTGGTAACATGACTCAGTTAATATATTAATACACGTCCGACAAAGAAAATATTGTATAATTAAATAAATTCAATATACACTAATTAAATATAAATCGTTTATATTCAATTTACGAATTAACTGCTTAATTCATATTAGCCATTATCATTTAATCCGTATTAAATAATTATCTCAACATTGCGTTTGACTAATTACTAGTCAATAACTCCGACTAACTGTTTAGTCAACTTAGGCATCAACATGACTGTATTTTCATACCATCACATCTCTCAAACGTATCCTAAAGGTGTGACTTTTAGGGACCAGTTGATCACCGCCATCTGTATGACAATAACGTCAAACTTATCTAGCAAGCCAACCGTTATTGATAAACGTGGACCAACTGATAATAATACAAAAGTATGCCCTTTGATCCTTTTAGAGATTTATAAGTCCTTGCACTAACTGTAGAGGACACCAGCCCCAACAAGCTCCCACTTGTCCGTACAAGTGTACGTGCAATGACGTTATCCGCACTAACTGGAGGACACCAGCTCCAACAAACTCCCACTTGTCCGTACAAGTGTATGTGCGATAACCGATTCTCATATTCATTTAAAATTTCTCCCACTCAATGTAAAACAATTTGCAGATCCGGATCCGCAAAGGTCGTATTTTACAATCGATCTGTATCAAGAGTGGTTTCCCCGACTAGAGAGTAACTCAACTGATAAAACGAATTCGTATTCGAGCATGGCCATGCATTTCGATTCTGACTCCTCGAGTGGCCCTGAGAAATATCGAGTACCTGCTAAAGGCTGAATATTTCCTTCAACTCGACTCCTTCCGATCTAAGCACAGCATGAAATGACCCAGAAAAAATCTACTTGGCCCCCTGTTACGGATGACCGTGAGAAAGAAACCAAAGTCACTCAAAATCTGCCTTAATCTCAGAGAGACAAGTCGATAGTCAAAAGAATCGACTCTTAGGATCACCATGGAGGTCCTATCCACGACCTGGCATCGAATGTTATAAAACATTTAGGACTCCACGTCGATGTCACAATTGTGTCCTACGAGATATCCGTATAACTCGCCTCTGTGATTGGTCAGTCAAACGTTTGACTTATGGCTCGTTGAACCCACCATCAACCAACGTCACAAAATAATTGCCTGAGTTATCAGCTCACGTGGGCAATTAAGGACCAAAATATAATGTTTGTTCAGTTCACTTTGTGGTGTTCAAAAATTGTCGTACAAATCCACATGAAAAACAAAATATATAAATATCAAAACGATGATGTCGTATAGAGTACAAACGAGAATGAATCTAATCCATAAAAGAGTACTATAACTCAGGAACACGTTTAATTCCCATGGAATTAACATGCCCTTCATGCTTATATTGTCGTAATGGTTTAGTGAGAGGATCTGCTATATTATCATCTGTAGCAATCTTTTCTATCACTACCTCCTTTTGCTCCACGTAATCTCGGATTAGATGAGCTTTCCGTTGTACATGCCTAGACTTGTTGCTAGACTTGGGCTCCTTAGCCTGGAAGATGGCACCTCTATTATCGCAATAGATAGTGATCGGGTCATTCGAACTAGGCACTACAGATAGTCCTTGTAAGAATTGACGCATCCATATCGCTTCCTTTGCAGCTTCAGACGCGGCATAGTACTCGGACTCGTCGTAGAATCTCTGTAACACTTTGTTTGGAACTCTTCCCTGATCTGCAGCGCCATTAAGAGTAAAAACGAATCCAGATCGAGATTTCGAGTCATCTCGATCCGTTTGGAAGTCGGCATCTGCGTAACCTAGGTTGCACATAGCTTTTGATCGCCTCCATAAGTCAATGCCCAATCTTTAGTCCTCCGTAGGTACTTAAGAATGTTCTTGACAGCCATCCAATGTGATTCACCTGGATCTTTGTTGGAATCGGACTTGTCATACTCAATGCATATGCCACGTCCGGACGTGTGCATATCATGGCATACATGATTGATCCTATAGCCGAGGCATAAGGAATCCGTGTCATGCGCTCTTTCTCTTCCGGTGTCTCTGGTGCCTGAGACTTGCTCAAATGCACCCCTGGAGCCATAGGAAGAAACCCCTTTTTGGAGTTAGTCATGCTGAATCTCTCTAGGATCTTGTCTATGTAAGACTCCTGACAGAGAGATAACATCCGACGTGATCTATCTCGATAGATACGGATGCCCAAAATTCTTTGTGCCTCACCCAGATCTTTCATCTGGAAATGGTTTTTCAACCATACTTTTACCGAAGTTAAGAGAGGTATGTCATTCCCAATCAGGAGTATGTCGTCAACATACAATATTAGGAAGACAATATTGCTCCCACTCGACTTGATATATAGACATGGTTCCTCGACCGATCGAGTAAATCCATTTTCTTTTATCACTTGGTCGAAACGATGATTCCAACTCTTAGAAGCTTGCTTAAGTCCATAAATGGAACGTTTAAGCTTGCACACTTTCTTAGGATGTTTTGGATCGATGAAACCTTCGGGTTGTACCATGTATAACTCTTCCTCCAAAAAACCGTTTAAGAAGGCGGTTTTCACATCCATCTGCCAAATTTCATAGTCATGAAAAGCGGCAATCGCTAAGATAATCCGAATGGAACGCAGCATGACTACGGGTGCAAAAATTTCATCGTAGTGCAAACCTGGCACTTGGGTGAAACCTTTAGCAACTAGTCGTGCTTTATAGATATCTTGTTGACCTTCCACTGAATGCTTTATCTTGTAAAGCCATTTGCATTGAAGGGGACGAACCTTAGCGGGTAAGTCAACAAGATCCCATACGTTGTTCTCATACATGGAGTCCATCTCGGATGGCATGGCCTCAAGCCATAGCTTTGAGTCAGAACTAGTCATGGCACCTTTATAGGTTGCGGGTTCACTACTCGTTAAGAGTAGAATGTCATCTATGTCATGTTCCTCGACCATACCAATGTATCTGTCCGGAGGAATAGAGACTCTTCCCGACCTCCTAGGTTCCTCAGAATATTCACCGCAAGTAGGGATTGAAGGAATTGGTTCCTCCAATGGTTGCTCGGTATTTGGTTCTGGAACCTCCGATAGCTCGAAGGTTCTATCACTCTTTGCATTCTCGAGAAATTCCTTCTCTAAGAATGTCGCACTAGCCGCAACAAATACACGTTGTTCGGTTGGCGAATAGAAGTAATGACCAAGTGTTCCTTTAGGATAACCTATAAAGTATGTCTTGACCGATCGCGGGCCGAGCTTATCCTCGTGTCTCCACTTGACATAAGCCTCGCAGCCCCAAACCCGTATAAAGGACAAGTTAGGGACCGTTCCCTTCCATAGTTCACATGGAGTCTTGTCAACAGCTTTAGACGGACTTCGGTTAAGTATTAGAGCAGCTGACAGAAGAGCATAACCCCACAATGAGTCAGGCAACACGGTGTGACTCATCATGGATCGAACCATATCGAGTAGTGTTCGATTTCTCCGTTCGGACACACCATTCAACTGAGGTGTTCAGGTGGAGTTAAGCGTAGGGCAATCCCCACGATCCTTAAGGTGTAGATCAAACTCGTGAGAAAGATACTCGCCACCACGGTCTGAGCGCAGTGTTTTAATCTTTCTACCCAGTAGGTTCTGTACCCGATTCTGGTATTCCTTGAATTTATCAAAGGATTCACTTTTGTGCTTCATTAAGTAGACATAGCCATATCTACTTAAATCGTCCGTGAAAGTGATGAAATACCTATAGCCTTCTCGTGCGGTGATTGACATAGGCCCACACACATCCGTATGTATGAGTCCTAATAGGTCACCAGCGCGCATTCCAACACCTTTGAAGGAAATTCGAGTCATCTTACCGATGAGACATGATTCACACGTGCCAAATGATTGAAAATCAAAGGCCGAGATAGCTCCATTCTTTATGAGTTGTTTTACGCGTTTCTCATTAATGTGTCCCATACGGCAGTGCCATAGGTATGTTTGATCTTTGTCACCGACGTTTAACTTCTTATTCATTACGTGTAATATTTCGGTGGTCTGATCTAAAACATAAATTCCGTTCATGGAGACTGCCTTGCCATAAATCATATCGTGTAATGAGAAAATGCAAGAATTATTCTCTATTACAAATGAAAAACCAAGTTTGTCAAGTGCGTAAACCGAAATAATGTTTTTAGAAAGACTGGGTACATAATAGCAGTTATATAAAAATAACTCAAATCCGCTAGGAAGCTGGATCACGTATGTTCCCCTCGAGACGGCAGCCATTCGTGCTCCATTCCCGACACGCAGGTCCACCTCACCCTTTACGAGGGGTTCGATGTTTCGGAGCCCCTGCACATGATTACACAGATGAGAACCACAACCAGTATCTAGTACCCAAGTTCCGTAACTTGCGTGGTTAATCTCAATCATATGAATAAAAGAAGAAGAAGAAGAAGACATACCAACAGGTTTAACGCGACCTGCTTTTATGTCCTCATGGTAAACAGGACATGTACGCCTCCAATGCCCAGTCTTGTGGCAGTGATGGCATTCCATGTTTTTCGGTCTTGCTCTTTGTCGCGCCGATGAGTTACTTGCCTCACCAGGCCCACTCTTACCGATCCCGACTTCTTAAACTTCGGTTTGCCTACCGCTAGGTCTGCCTGAGCTTTGCCCTTACACTTGCCCTTGTTTGACACAACGAGAACATCCTGTTTCAAGCTTCCACTGAACTTCATGTCCTTCTCGGTCTGTACGAGAAGGGAGTGTAGTTCATGAGGACTTTTCTTCAAATCATTCATATAGTAATTCGCTCTAAAGAGCGCAAAACCATCGTGGAGTGAATGAAGCATGCGGTCAATCACGATGTTCTCGCTGATTTTACAATCAAGCGCCTCCAGTCTCTCGACATTCTCAATCATGCTGAGAATGTGTGGGCTAACCGGTTGGCCCTTCTGGAGTCTCGCATCAAAGAAGCGAGTGGTATGCTCATAGGTCACGATTCTCGGTGCTTTCGAGAATTCCTTGGTGAGCGTGGTGAAAATCTTGTTTGCACCTTGGGCTATGAAGCGTTTCTGCAAATTGGATTCCATTGCAAAAATGAGTACGTTTTTAATCGCACCCGCTTCCATGACGAAGTCGCTATACGTGGAGACCTCGTTAACTCGAGCCGTGGGGCCAGGGGGCGGGAGGGGCTCGATCGGATACTTGAGCTTCCGTCGGCGGTGGCGGCATTCCGTAATGCCGCCTCCCATTCCGCGAAGTTTGATCCATCATTCTTCGATCTAGTAGACCGATTCATCCGATTCATAAAGATCCAGAAGCCGGACTCACGGTCCAATGTGGCACTTGGCATTGGGTCATCGAGGATGCCAGCCATTATGTTATTAGCAGTTTAAAAATCGTGATCTACGCTGAAAAAGAAAGAAAAACAAAAACGAAATAAGCAACTCATCGAGGTGATTTAAGTCTATTTAAAATTTATTTTAATTGTGTAGACTCATTGCACTTGCATAATTGATCTCCCTCAAGAATAATACAAGTGATCCCAAGACTCAATTTCCGTAAATTGATAAGCCAACTGTTTAGCTAGTTCTTCCGTAAGAACTCTTGGTCGATAGATTTCCGTGAATCCTATCTATAGTCCACCATAATCACAGGATCGTACGAGTGACCATAGTGTTGAGATAAAATAAGTCAATCAGATCCAACTTACCCGACGTAGAAGGGGTCATATTATGCCTACCGACGAAGAAGGGATTCATTGGAGTTTGACCTATAAAGACTATTCTCAATTTTTGGTTATACGAGGAAGATCCCATCAACTTAGTTTTAATTCATTTTAAGTGAACGAATAACTAGCATTACATGAATGAATTAACTTAGGTGATGGCTTAAAAACGTGTGACATAAGAATGTCATAGAAAACTAACGCGTGACCTCTATATGAGTCAGTTTTCATGCAATTATTAGGTGGTTTGGTTTTAGACGGAATATGATGCAAATAATCGTTACAAAAAAATAATAAAAGAATGCAAAAACGTAAATAAAAATTCCTAGTGTGGCCTATCCTAGTAAAAAGAACATAATACAACTTTGGAATCCACCGTTGGACCCGAGAAGCTTGTCTTGATGTTACATCTTTGTCCATGCAGCGGGAGTGAGCATCCGATCTCCATCTTTGGTCTTCTCAAAAATTACAATTAAAATTTACAAAATATAAACCTATTTACATTCTAAGTAAAAACTGTAATTACAAGTTAAAATCCAAAACGGAGATGCGAGATCTCAAAATACAACCAAGACCGTGTTCCATCATTACGGTAACATGTTCTACTAAGGCCACACTAAGTTACAACTGTTTGTAAATAAAATAAATACGTAATTAAAAGCATTCAAGGCATTCAACAATAACGATAAATAAAATGCATCAACTAAAACAAATTTATTCGTGACATAATTCCGTAATTATGTTAAATTTATCCAAACCACCTTTTAACGATTAAAATTATTTGACAAAACTGCTTCTATCAACTTAATTTTAATCCATTACAATCCGTTACTTTAAATTCGCTTTAAAATAACTATATGGTACGTGAGTGAACCGTTTCACTATCAAGCGAGTGTACAACATCCGTATGATGTACATATTATGGCCAAAAGAAAATTTAAAACAAAAGAAATAAATTTTACACGCTGCCAGAACAAAAATTCCTCGATCGAGACACTAGAGTCCTCGATCGAAGAACAAAAAGGGCTCGATCGATTGAATCGCTAGTCGATCGAGAGGTGTGCTAAACAGAAGTGCTCGATCGACGTAATCGGTGGTCGATCGAGGACTCAGACAAACAACAATCGTTCGATCGAGTATGAGGGCTTCTCGATCGAGCAGTCAGGGTTTAAAAAGTGGTCGATCGAGTAAAGTAAGAACTCGATCGAGCAAAAACAAGACAGAAAATCTCTCGATCGAGTGGAAACATGCTCGATCGAGAACAAGACATTTCTGAAAACTTAAAACCCTCGTGAAACATTTGTCAAAACAAAACCAATGGTGATTTTGATCTAAAACGTATAAAATCAAAACAACAATTTGACAAAGCCTTAACATATTGCTATAATTTCCGTATAAAATAACTATATGCAAAAACGAATTGAAAACAAAATCAGCCGTGTAAAAAGCCGCACGGTTTTCAATGCACAAAATCATCATTTCAAGATCGTTTTATGAAAAACAACATGAAAAATTTACGTGGCATCGCTCTGATACCACTTATAGGGAAATATCCGTAAAATTCCCTTATAATTAAGGATTATAACGCAAATTTAACATGTGAATATGGTCATAAACGAAATTACAATAGAAACGATTAAGGTATAAGAATCAACCTCGGGTCCTTGTGAACGCGGCCTAAGAACATAAATCAAAGTAGATTTCCTCCTAATCGTTGCACCCAAGACCGTCTGAGACTATGCCCCTTGTGCTAGAAAGTATTCTCTAATTGCTTTGCAATATTGAGAGAATTGTTGTGAGTTTTGCTAGATGTGAGATCTAGGTTTCAGAGGAAATTTTTCCAAAACCCTAGTTTTGTTTCAAATGAATCAGTTAGGTCAAAAGGAGAGAGGCTCTCTCCTTTTGTCTTGTTCGCCCAAACCGTGAGCCCAGGGGAGGGAGTGGGCTTTCACTTCCTCCTTATTTTAACTCGTAGTTCAGCTCGAAATTACTAAAATGTATATGACGGGTTTTCAATTATAAATCGTCATTGGTTATCGGTTATTAACGTATCAACTGGTAACATGACTCAGTTAATATATTAATACACGTCCGACAAAGACAATATTGTATAATTAAATAAATTCAATATACATTAATTAAATATAAATCGTTTATATTCAATTTACGAATTAACTGCTTAATTCATATTAGCCATTATCATTTAATCCGTATTAAATAATTATCTCAACATCGCGTTTGACTAATTACTAGTCAATAACTCCGACTAACTGTTTAGTCAACTTAGGCATCAACATGACTGTATTTTCATACCATCACATCTCTCAAACGTATCCTAAAGGTGTGACTTTTAGGGACCAGTTGATCACCGCCATCTGTATGACAATAACGTCAAACTTATCTAGCAAGCCAACCGTTATTGATAAACGTGGACCAACTGATAATAATACAAAAGTATGCCCTTTGATCCTTTTAGAGATTTATATGTCCTTGCACTAACTGTAGAGGACACCAGCCCCAACAAGCTCCCACTTGTCCGTACAAGTGTACGTGCAATGACGTTATCCGCACTAACTGGAGGACACCAGCTCCAACACAGCAGTAGATAACGCAACGGAATTTTGTTTCTTTGACCCCCACGTGATAATACACGGTCCAACAAATATATGCCGGAAGTACTTTTTCTGTCAAGTAAACAACCTGCATAACCTGCATCTGAATACCCTATGATATCGAAACTACACTCAAGGGGATACCACAGATATAATTTAGATGTACCAATTAAATACTTCAAGATTCTCTTAACTGCAATCATATGCGATTCTTTAGGGCACGATTGAAATCGAGCACATACGCATACACTAAACATAATATCTGGACGGCTTGCAGTTAAATAAAAAAGTGAGCCAATCATACCTTGATAAGTCGTCTCATCGACAGACTTACCGTTTTCATCCAAAGTCAACTTCTTCTCAGTACCCATAGGAGTTGGCTTAGAATTAGAATTTTCCAGACCGAATTTCTTGATTAGCTCCTTGATGTATTTTTGTTGGTGTATCATGATCCCTTCAGAAGTTTGTTGGATTTGGAGTCCAAAGAAGAACTTGAGCTCTCCCATCATGCTCATCGAATTCTGAGGTCATTAAATCTGAAAAATACTTGCATAACCGATTATTAGTTGAAACAAAAATAATATCGTCAACGTATATTTGTACAACTAATAAATCAGAAACCTCAGTTTTCAGGAATAGGGTTTTATCGACAGATCCTCTTTTAAAGCCACTTTCAAGAAGATATTTTGACAATCTGTCGTACCACGATCTCGGAGCTTGTTTCAAACCATATAAAGCCTTATCTAGTTTAAACACATGGTTTTGAAACTTGCTATCGAGAAATCCTGGGGGTTGTTCAACAAAGACCTCTTCATTCAAATAACCGTTAAGAAAAGCTGTTTTAATGTCTATTTGAAAAAGTTTAATTCCTTTATGAGCAGCAAATGCTATTAATAATCTAATAGCTTCAAGTCTGGCTACAGGAGCGAAGGTCTCATCATAATCAATTCCTTCTTGTTGATTATATCCTTGTACAACCAATCTAGCTTTGTTTTGTACAATAACTTCTGTATCGTCCAACTTGTTCCTGAAAACCCATCTTGTACCGATAACCGTTCGGTCTTTAGGTCTTGGAACCAAATGCCACACTTTATTTCGTTCGAACTGTTGAAGCTCTTCTTGCATAGCAACGATCCAATCTGGTTCGGCAAGTGCTTCTTTGATATTTGTTGGCTCAACGGTTGAAAGAAAGGAGTAAAATGAGCAAAAGTTGTTAATTCTTCTCCGAGTTCGAACGCCTTCATTCAGACTTCCTAGGATGGTCTCCATTGGATGGGAATCCTTATATTTCCATTTCTTAGAGACAGAAGGCACATCTTCATCTGAACTTGTTTCGCCTTCTTCGAATGATTGGGGTTCAAGCCTTGTTCCCCCTGAATCCAAGTCTGGGGTTATAACAGAATCAGTTATAACATTAGACTTAGTCCTTGATTAGAAGTTAAAGTTATAGCTTCATTAGTTATAACTTTGTCCTCCAATTTCTTAGATTGAGAAGAGGTTTTAGTATCATCAACTAAACTCTCGGTACTCTTTCCTTTATCATTCGAAGGGCTTCCTTGTTCATCATTTGTGCCCTCAATTTCTTTATCTTCATCATCCACATCTGGAAGTTCATCCCTGGATAGTCGAAAATCAGGTTCGTTCAAATCTTCTTCCTCATCCTGTTCAGCTTTGTCAAACATATTATTCTCATCAAAAACAACATGAACACTTTCTTCGATGCATAAGGTTCTTTTATTAAAAACCTTATATGCTTTACTATGATTAGAATAACCGACAAACACCGCTTCGTCACTTTTGGGATCGAATTTGCTTAATCTATTTTTGCCATTATTATAGACAAAACATTTACTCCCGAAGCAACGTAGATGTGATATGTTAGGTTTACGTCCCCTAAGAAGCTCGTAAGGAGTCTTCTTGAGAATAGGTCTGATCAAAGCTCGATTGTGAACATAACATGCAGTACTAATAGCTTCAGCCCAGAAATTTCGAGGTAGGCCACTACACAATAACATCGTGCGTGCCATATCCTCCAATGTTCTATTCATACGTTCGACAACACCGTTTTGATGAGGGGTTCGTGGTGCCGAGAAGTTATGCCCAACACCATTCTCCCTACAATATTATATGAAAGCATGGTTATCAAATTCGGTGCCATGATCCGTACGAAAGGAGACTAATTTTGATTTATATTTATTTTGGGCAAGCTTCATTAGAACTGCAAATTCTTCGAAAGTTTCATATTTTGAAAGGAGAAATATAGGCCAAACATATCTAGAGTAGTCATCAACTAGAACGAAGACATACCTGGATCCATCTCTACTTCTTACCTTCATTGGGCCACAAAGATCCATATGCACGAGTTCTAGTGGTTCTTTGGTACTTAATATTCTCTTGGGTTTGAACGATGATCTAACGTGTTTGCAACGAGCACAAGAATCACATAGGGTTTCTTGATCAAATTTGATTGATGGAAGTCCTTCAACCAAATTCCATTTCTTTAACTTATTCAACGTTGTTGAATTAATGTGAGCAAATCTTTTGTGCCAAAGGCACGGATCATCTGTCGTTACTTTCATGCACGTGAATGAATTAGTAGGAATATTATTTCAATCAATCATATAGACATTCCTTCTACGGTGTCCTTCAAGCACAACACTACTCGTTCCTTCAATTATTATTCGACAGGAATCTGAATGAAAGACAACTTTATTTCCTTTGTCGCATAATTGAGAGATACTTAGTAAATTGTGCTTGAGACCACTAACAAGATAAACATCACTAATTGCATGAGAAGAGGATATTCCAACTTTACCAACACCGATGATCTTACCCTTCTTGTTATCACCAAATGTGACCTTACCTCCATCAAAGGGTTCAAGTGAAAGAAACAAATTTACATCTCCAGTCATGTGCCTTGAACATCCACTATCCAGATACCATAGGTTATTTTCTTTCACCACAACCTGCAAAATGATTAGATATAGTTTTTAGGTACCCAAGCTAAGTTGGGTCCTTTGACGTTAGTTACTCTAAAAACTAGATCTTTTCTAACCCAGCCCCTCCTTATAACTTTTCGTTTAGGAGCCGAATGGGTTTGTTTAGGAACCATCTTAGGTTTAGTTGTGGGTTCCTTATGTCTTGGTCTTTCAGGTTGTTTTGGGGGAGCTTTGGTTTTGACGGGCTCTTTAGGTTTTGGTGTTTGATTAACTTTTGTAGTCTTATTGAAATTAAAGCTCATGTCATAGAACCAACGATGATCGTTGTTGCGTTCTTCACTTCTACTTGGTTCTGATGGGGTACAATCATTATCCTCGAAAATCGTGTCGGATGCTTTAACAAAGTTGTTTCCTTTTCTTAAATCCTGAGCATATTTGACACAATTTTCTTGGATATGTCCAGTATGACCACAGTAATTGCAAATCAAATATTCTGGTAAATTTGTATATTTTCTCCTTCTGAAGTCTCATTCGGAAGGGGTTGATTTGCATTTAGAGTGATCTCTACGACCATAGCACTCATGCCCTAATCCCATTTTCATGTTGTTATCTGATTGCTCAGTTAGGAAATTTAGAACACGTGTGCTACCTTCCCATTTCTCATGAACCTTTCTAGCATGCAAAAGTAATTCTTTTAAGGACTCTATTTCTTTGTTGCATTTAGAATGGTCTGATTCTGTGATTTTGGGAGGATGAGTCTCTTCATAATTGTTACGAAAGTTTTGGAATCTGCCATTAAGAACTCAAACCGTTTCGGTATACGTTCTTTTAGTATTTGAAAGAACGGTTTTAGATTCCTTCAATTGCTGAGTTAGAGACTCGATCTCCTTCTTTTGATCTGAAATCACGGTTTCTCTCGCCGTTGCCTTGGACTCAAGAAGCTCTTTGACTTTTCTCAATTCCAATGTTATAGCTTCACTAGCTATAACTTTGGCTTGAAGATGCTTAATGTTAAGTTTTAGGTCTGAGGTTATAGCTTCATTAGCTATAACTTTAGACTCGAGAGCCTTCTTCTCAGCATTTGTCGTATCTGAAGTTGTAGCCGTATTAGCTGTAACTCTAGATTTGAGCTTTTTGGTCTTTGCTTTAAGGAGTTGATTCTCTTCAGCAATATCGAGAATTTGTTCTTTCAAGTCTTTTAATTCCATTTCTTGTTCGTGACACTTATCAAGAGATTGCTCAAAATATTCTATTACAGCATTCTTAGACAATTTCTTAACATTCTTCTTAAGTTCAAGATAACTTACCTCTTCTTCTTCTTCTGAATCGGAATCTCGTAGGAAGCAGCAGTAGGAGTCCACACTATCTTTATCATTGTCTGAGAAGAGGTCAAGACTTACGTTGCTTAAGCATAGATTAGCAACTTCTTCCTCTTCTTCTGATGCTTCGTCGTCCTCAGGGTCGAGATCTCCACAGCAAGATGCTATCATAACTTGCTTGAATTCCTTCTTGGTCTTCTCCCATTTTGCTTTGTCTTCGATTCTCTCCCATGTGGGACAATCCTTAATCATATGACCGGATTCTCCACACTTGAAGCATCCTCTATTAGCAAACGTATTTTTTGACTCTGAAATTTTCTTATTAGAGAACTTATTATTATTATTGAACGATTTTGCTTGCTTATTTCTGAACATGCGTTTGTTGAAACGTTTAGCAAACAAGACCTTTTCGTCCTCTATTTCTACATCTTCTTCTTCCTTAGCAGAAGCTTGTAGAGCCATGCTCTTCTTATTACTGGACTCGGCCTCATCGTCATCCAGGACGAGTTCATGGGTCATGAGAGCACCAATAAGTTCTGCATAGGGAAGGGAAGTGAGATCTCTGACTTCTTCCATAACCGTGACCTTGGGACGCCATTTCCTGGTTAGACTCCGAAGTACTTTTCTAGCAATATTCTCGGAGTTAAAAGTTTTACCAAGATTTTTGAGCTCATTGACTATAGTAGAAAATCGTGCTGACATGCTATCTAGTGATTCATTATTTTCCATTCTAAAAAGTTCATATTTTTGAATCAGCAAATCAATGCGATATTTCCTTACAGCCGATGTTCCCTCATAAGCCAACTCAAGACCATCCCATATTTCCTTGGCCGAAGTGCAAGAAGAAAAACGATCGAATTCAGTCGATGTCATGCCGTTTTGTAACAGGCTTATCGCTTTCGAATTTTTCTCAGCCTTCTTGTAATCACCCTCAACATAGTCTTCTTCTTTTTTCTCATAGGTAGTGCCTTCCGAAGATACGACCAAGATTTTATGTGGTCCGTTCTTTATAATCGTCCAGCACTCCCAATCATGTCCTTTTATGTAGTGTGTCATCATGTTTTTCCAAAGTCCATAATTCTTCCCATCAAAGACGGGACACTTAAGATACTTGGAATCCATTTCACACGTGTAAGGCAACGGAAAAAGATAAAATAAAAAGATAAAAAGATAGACGGATCTAGCCTCTTTGCGGTTAGGCAATCAAGAGCACGAGGCTCTGATACCAATTGAAGAGTCTATCACACCCGAAATACTCGAGAGGGGGGGGGGGGGGTGAATTGAGTATTTAAAAATTATGCCTACTTTTTATTTTATATCAAGGTAATTAATTACTTAAAGTTTATTGATTAAACTTTAACTAATTAACTAATTGATTATGAACGTAATGAAATGACTGAAAAGAAAGATGCAAGGACACACGATATTTGAAGTGGTTCAGCTTCACACGTCGAAGCCTACGTCCACTATTCTCGATTAATAATTTTACTACCTTACTCCGGATTACAAAATTATCAACCCAACTCGTATAGTTAACTCTAACTATAACTCGACTTGAATATCACTAGATATTCGATTTGACTATCTTAAGTTAATAAGAAAGCACTTGATTGTTCTTCTAAGTGTTCACACAATTGAACGAGTAAGAAACAATATGAAGTACTATTATCTTATGACGTAATCTTAAGAAAGATAAGCAATTTGAAGAGCACGACTTTTCGCAATATTTTCAAAAATAAAACAATAAGACAATTAAGAATTAAACTCAAATATGTTTTGCAAGGATTGTTGTATTTCGAAAAGCTTACTAAAATAAGGAAAGATCAATTGTATTTATAGTTGAGGAGAGAACTAGGGTTTGCACGAAACCCTAGGATGCCGTGAGATAGGCGGCAAAGACTTCAAGAGATAAATCTTGATCTCTTTCCTAATTAAATCCAAGATATCATAGTTTAGGTAAATAAGATAAAAGTAAATCTTATTTGTTATCTAAAACTATATCTTTTAAGATGTTAGAATAAGTAAACAAATCAAATCATATATTATAAAGATAGGAAAATATCTTATATAAATATAAGCTAGATTTGATTAGATAGTTTACTTAAACATAACAACCTCACACGCCCCAACGGTTTGCAGCTTACGGCTGAAACCCTAGGCCCGTGCCCATCTTGGATAAAAACCTATCTTCATAGACTAGGGTTAGATTAAATAGACTAGCAAACCCTAGGTAGCATGACGACCCATAAGTCGTTTTACTAACCAATAGGGATATGCAAGTCATCCATTATAACAACCCATAATTCAGCTCTACTATATACACAAATGATTTCGAAATATGTTTAAAGAATTTTATCCTTTGAAAAATGATTTTAAAACTATTAAAATCGTGCCATTAAAATGCTACCTAAAGTTATAGTAGAAACAGCAATAACTTTAAGTTTGGTTAGTAAAGTTATAGATGAAATAACTATAACTTTACTTTCCCAATACTCTTATCTTAAGATACCGTCATTAGATGAAGACCTATACTAACTAATCTTCCTGGAGATCTTCAGTAAAGGATCTTCTCTTTATCTTGACCAAAAGCTCTTCATCTTGAACTTTGTTAAAGACTTTATCTAGCCTTTTGCTTGAATGATCATCATACTTGAAACTTGTTACAGTTGCTTATGCTGCTTTAAGAACCTTTAATGTTATAGCTCAAGCTGCTATAACATTACTTGAATGATGCCTCACAAATCTTCAATGTTATAGCTAAGAATGCTATAACATCACTTGCTAACTTGTAAACCTAAGTTAATCTAACAAAGACTAAACAAACGATTACAGGCAAGAGTTTATATAAGATAAAGCACATACTTGTCATTATCAAAACTCGATCATATATATGGTCCAACAGTGGAGTTTAATGGGTAAAAATAAAAGAAAAGGGAAATTGTAAGCGCCTCCCTGCATGTGACACCAACCACTAACCCGAATGTATGCAAGCAAAAAGCAATTGAATTTCATACTTGTGCAAATTAATGAACGTGTTATGCAAGGAGTAACTACAAACAATCCTACATGAAACTGGTCACTAATGACACCAGTTTATAAGCTCTAAAACCTCAGAATATATAAGTAGTTTGCCAAAATCTCAGGTCAAGTCTATTTGTTCAGCTGTATTTTAACATTAACTCGTAGATATGTATGCAGAAGACAATGCTAAAGAGATAACAATTTTTTTTTTTTGCAAGGCTTAAGCAAAAGGACAAATTATAGTGCAATTTCATCATTGAAATCCACCGTTCCGACTCAACCTACATGCTAAAATAAACATGAAATTTGTTGAATTTTTCGAATTTTCTAATTTTTATGAGATTTTTGAATTTTATAAAAATAAACAACAATGCAATACAGAAAATTAGACGTGACAATAGAAATGCAATAAAAACAACATGCAGACACATATATGGATGCATAACCTCCCCAAACCAAACCGTACATGCCCTCGTTGTACTCAAAAATAAGGAAGGAAAATGCAAACTAAAAAGGAGAGAGTAGAGATGCGGAAAACTTACAAGAATACGTGAAGTAGGGACCTCCCCAAACCAGCCAGCAACGTGGGAGGTCGCTAATAGCTCCGTAACAGCGTCATAGGAAGAGAATCCAAGTCAAAAGCACTCGATCGAAATGGAACAATGGTCAATCGAGGGAACTGGGCATCTAGGCAGTTCGATCGAGGAGGAAGGGCTCTCGATCGAAAGATCCTCTTTGGCAGGCACTCGATCGAGAAGAAGTTGTGTTCGATCGAGTGAAAGTAGCAGCAAAAGGATTCGATCGAGTATATAAAGTACTCGATCGAGCAATCCACAAGAGATTCCTGCAAAGACGCAATAAACAGCCCGCGAAACTAACAAAATAAGCTTAACTGTTCCAGTCTACGGTTTAAAAACCAATTATTACACACACAGCTGAAATGTTTGAAAAACAACTAAAAATTAAAAACTCTGGGTTGCCTAGCTCCCAAACAGCGCTAGTTTCAGACAGGTCCCAGCTCGACCTTCTTTTCTTCATCCATCTGTTCCAGTTAGTCAGAAACAAAGCAATTCAAAGCCCCTAGCAGTAGATCATAGATCTGCGCATGTGCTACACAAGAGCATAAGTAGCACCAAAATAAAGAAGGAGCATATAAAATCAATCTAAAGTACCACCGTCTCAGCCTGACAAATTGTCGATGACAAATACGGTGAAACATTATTAACGTATTTGTCCAACTGGGAGGGGGTGGATTATTTAAATATAAAGCATAAGTCATATGAGATAGTGTACTATTAATACCAACAATAATGAAATTATCGTTAACTACCTCAGGTCGGTTGCTCCTAACGTCGGAATCATTGACAAAAGAGTATATTACCTCTTCCGTGCTAGGAACAATCACTGACTCAGCTACCTTATCATTTCTTTCCTTTGTGGGTTCTATCCCGTAAATCGCAGCTTCAAGAGCATCCAGTTCGGCTTTGAAAATGGGGGATTCACCATAACCATTGTCTTCGTTCAAATCGTCATCCAAAATGGACCAAATTGACATATCATTGCTCTCTGTGGCCAATATGGTCGATCGAGTAAAGATAGTATTCGATCGAAAGCTTTCCTCTTGAATATCACTCGATCGAACACAGAGATCTGCTCGATCGAGATCTTCCTCATAATAGTTGTTCTATCGAGTGGTATTTTCTGCTCGATCGAACTCTTCCTCAGGCATATCACTCGATCGAACACTATAATCAGTTCGATCAAGTGTTTGTTGCTGTACAATGCAGAAATCCTCGTATGAAACTTCATTTCCGGATAGACCTTCGTACTCTGAGTCATATAGATTATCAGTAGCGATAGGCAACTCGGGTCCTTCATGGGAAAGACCACTCCCTGCGTGCCTAAAGTTTGTCTCAGCAGCTAACTGGGCTATTTCAGCCTCAAGCTCATTGATTTGAGCATTATTAAATCTATCATGTTCCTGCAATTGGAGTGCAAGTGCCTTCACCAAAGATTTCAGTTCAGCAATCTCTTCTTTCTGTTTATTAGGAGTAGGAGCTTGTTGTTACGGTGGCCAGACGAATGAATGCTTTTGATAGCCTCGTTGATAAGGTGGATGTGGCGAAACAATTGCAGTGGAATGACCAGCTTGTTTATGCTGCTTAAACGCATAGACCTCATCGTTTCTTGCTAAGCAAACAGCTGCATTGTGCCTAGCAACACCACATCTCTCACAGAAAGCCACCTGCTGCGCCATAGGATGGAACATAGGTGGAAGATCAAAGGTACTCAAGCCTTACCTTTGAAGATCTTTTACCTAGAACTGTCTAGGTAGGACCTGTAGGACCTGTCAAAACAGCACTAAAGAAAAAGATGAGAACGGCCTCAAGGGAAAAATCCCTTGAGGCTAAAAACAGACAAAATTAAAACAAGTAAATAAAGTAGTTGCCTCCCCGACAATGGCGCCAAAATTTGATACGGTCGTTTCAGTACCAAAAATAAATACCTAAGTACTACTAACAGAAGTCAGCGGTAAGTAGGGTCAATCTCCAAAGGGAGGCGGTCACTATCTACTTGTCAACTCGGTCTGCCTACGGTCACAGTTGGGGGTTTTTAATTATTTGAACTAAACTAAGGGAGATTAAAGTACGAGAAAGGAATAAAAGAGATTAAAAATAAATGAAGAGAGCTATGATTGTCGGGTCATCAATGAATATCAGATAATTGCAGCTAAGGTCACAGATCGATCAATTATATCAGTCTAAGGGACAACGAATATCTCCTTCCGGTCTCAATTCGCCCTAAAATACTATTAGCTTAGCTTCCGCCCTCACTAAAGCATCCTACTGTTCACCGCAGGTCTCACCCCTTCCAACCTTCCGGTCTAGGTTAAGGCTTACCAAGATTAATTAAGCTAAATGCATCGATTCAAGTAGCTAGTTATAATTAATTGCAGTGATTAACAACATAGACATATAACAACAAAAGATCTGTAAACTAATTAGCAACTAACAACAATTCATTGACTCCCCTAAATCCTAGCAAGAGATTTAGCTAGACATGAATAAGAAAAGAGCAAGAATAAGGGATAGAAGAATAATAAACATCACAAATTAATGAGAGAATAAAAGAAAGAGAAAGAGTAAAAGGGAGAATTACAGATTAAGAGATCCGGAAAAGAGAGCAGAACAATCATTTCACAATAAGGAAAAGAAAAGTAATGTATGAAGTGTCCCAAAACCTCATGTCGTCTTTTCTATTTATAGGAAAGACAATTATTAAATCTAGAAAACGAAATTAAACTAAAGAAGCCCAAGCCCATTAGATAATTACTCGATCGAACAGTTTAGAACTGCTCGATCGAACACATTCATGGCAAAACCTCTCGATCGAGTAAACAAGCAACTCGATCGAGGAACTCTTAAAAAGCACACTTCGATCGAGCAATGATTTCACTCGATCGAGGTCTTCTCCTCTCCAAAATACTCGATCGAGCAACAAAAGCCTTCGATCGAGGGACTTTAACTTGGCCAGCTCATTATGTCGTTAGTTCCAGCTATGACTTGCCGATTTAGCTTCTGAAATGACTTTACGCGTCCCATAACAGCAGTATTTCCGCTCCAAATCCAATCACCTCCTAAATGCAAGCAAAATGGACGATAAAAGGATTTATTCCACTACTTTCGGGTCTATTCCTGCAAATAAAGCAAAACAAACCACAGCAGAATATTCGGGGCATTTCGTAGCATAAAACTATGAGAATCGCATAGAAATACGTGCATAAAAGGCTTATAAAGACTATATAAAATGCACGTATCAATGTTTTACACCATTGAATTTGAAAATAAGGTGGAGAATGACCAAACTCTGAATGAAAGGAATGAGCTCAAACATGAGAGCTATCTTGATAAGGGCAAGGCGATGAGTGGCCTTGGCCCTAGATTGTGGGATCCCGGCTAGTTGTTGGGACCGATTGTAGGTTTGGCGGTTTCCTCAAAACCGCGCTTCTTAGGAGGCAACCCAAGCTTTTTATGCATTCTTTTTCTTTTTGATAATTTTTTCTAAAAACCCAAAAACGTGTTCTTTTCTCTGAAAAAACAAAAACATGCATTTAATTTCAATTTCCTCCACACATTTGTTTCTTTTGAAACATAGTAAATAAATAAGTGTAGGGAGGAAATTTTATATTTCAAAAACCCAAAAACATGTACTTCATTTCCGAATTTCATTCACACATTTATTTCCATTGGAAATTATGTAAATAAATAAGTGTGGGGAGGAAATTCTATTATTTAAAAATACAAAAACATATCTTTTATTTTTCCTATTTCTTCCCTACATTGCGTTCCATCGAGGATGATATAAATTTAATTGTGCGGAGGAAAATATCCACTTTGTGTATATTTGTATATATTTACTTGTTAATTTGAAAAAATTACAAAAATTGATAAAAATTGAAAATTTTTCAAAAATCCCAAAAATATTGAATTGTTTATATTATATATATTGCATTTGTCCTAACCTTTTTTTATAGACAACACATGCGAGCATCGGAGAAGACGCTTGGTAAAATTCTTCCAATTCTTTCTCCTTTATCCTTCCTTTTTCTTTTTGTATATATTAGCATAGAGGAGGACGGGATTTTTGATATGGGTGTTCCTTTTGGGAATCGTTTTGGATATGCTTGTGTTGTTAGGACTAGAACTTGTATGCATTTAGATTAGACATGTATATATGTGTTCACTCTTGCATTCACATAGCTTGTTCATATGTTTAGTTGCATTTCATACATGTTGCATCTTGTTTGTAAATAGTTGCATAGAGGTTCTAAATGTGGAGGGTATATGTCATTAATGATGATAATTGTTTTGCCCGTGTCATTTCCCTTTTGATAGCTCGTGCCACTTGATGACACATGGTTAGGATTTTTGCTTGCAAAAACCCGGAAGTCTAACTTAACAACCAAGTTGCGACCACCTTTTGAGACCGTGTTAGACCCGAGACTTGACCGAGGACCGACATAGCTACTCAAATGTGATGGGGCTCGGGTTTGGAGAAAATGGGTCGATGCAAGCACCGTTTTATGACATATGAGGCTATCGGTTGAGTAGTCATCACATCTAACCAAATCACTAAAACCTACCCATGCAAATGAATTATTCTACAAAACTTGGCAAGGATTGCCATTTCCAAAAATTAGTCAACCCTTTCAAAAACAACATTCTTTTCTTTTTCTTTTTCACTTCATTTTTCTCTTTTTCTATTTGTTTTTCTTTTCTTCATTTCTTCTTTCTTTTGCTTCACTTGTAACCTCCTCAACAAATGCAAAAGTTGGCCAAGAATTAAGCCTCATTTCTCTTTGTAACATTTATGACCGTTCCCTTCAAATGAAAGCAAATCTCCTACTCATTTATACTCCTCAAAACAATCACAAAGACGAACTACTCAACAAGGGTGAGATGGTTGTGGAATGTAGTTGTTTTGTTGGCAAATGAAATGACAAGGTTAGGCCCAAAATGGGTGAACAAAAGGGAAACATGATCAAATGGGTGAAAAATAAGCTTATTTGGTTCTGAGGGGCTACTTTATTTGAACAACATTGTCTCAACATGCACATCGACACTTTTACGGTAAGGAAAATGAGCATCGTACTTGTTGCGTGTAATTGTTTGGTTAAGTGTTTTTAGAATCAACTTATTATAAGCAAGTAACAAAGAAGATTGTGATGATAGTATGAAGTGCTCAAGCCCCTATTCAAACGGTATAAAGATTCATTCAAGATTTATATGAAGACGAAGTCCGTCTAAAGATTAATCAAGCTTGGATGATGACGTAGCATATACTCGAAGATCTCCGTGAAGATTAGAATAGTATAGGTGATTGTCTCGTAATGATAATCAAGAATGAGTTTCTTGAATTGGCAAAGTTATAGATTTGCAGCTATAACATTACTAGTAAAAGAGCTCAATGTTATAGCTCTCCTACTATAACATTGAGATGCTGAGTTTATTATACACGACTTATAATGTTTCAAAAATTGTTTTGAAAATTGTTTAACATTTATTTTATATGTTTGGATAAAAGTATTTATTTAATTAAGCCCGGTTTAGTGCGGAGTTTGACTTTATGTTAAACGTTGATCAGTGGTCTTGATGGGTCAACTTATGAGTTGGACTATGCTACGATTAGGGTTTTAATAAAGCCTCTCCTAAAACCTAAATTCTAAACCCATATATTGAGCTAGGGTTTACACGAGTCACGAGGCTTATGAGCCGTGACATCTCGTGTTACCTAGGGTATATTTGATAAAGATTTTATTCTATAATAATACCTTTACATATCTTATATATCTTACTTAATATATTTGTTTATGATAAAAGATATTCTTGTTTTAGGATATCTTATCATATCTTAGAATTTATAGTAAAGATAATAATGGAATAGATTATATTCTATCTTTTGGAATATTCTTTATTATCTTTTAAGGCTTTTAGGAAAGAAATAATAGAAGATATTATTTGTTAACATATCTCTTTTATTCGGCCAATTAGGGTTTCTATAAACCGAATTGTGTTGCTCTTTCTTTCCTATAAATACTTTGTTATTTACAACATTTAAAAGAGAGACCTTAAGCATAAAAATTGATTTTAATTTTACAAAGCAAACCGTGTGTTTTCAAGCAGAAAAACCGATTTGTTATTTTGAAAGGTCGTGTGTTTTAAACTCGTATACTCGTTCTTATTTTTATCATTATAAGATAATAGTGCTTAGTTGATCTCTTACTTGTTCATTAACGTGAACCTTTGTTAGAATCATTAGTGCTTTCTTATTAGCGTAAGTTAGTCACTCGAGTATTTAACGGTACTCATTGAGTTACAGCTAGAGTTAGTTGTACGAGTTTGGTTAGTAAATTTGTAATCCGTAGAAAGGTACTAAATTTATTAATCGAGAATAGTGGAGGTAGGTTTCGACTTGTGAAATTGAACCACTTCAAAAACCGTGTGTCTCCTTGTTCTTTCGTTCGTTTGTTTATTTCGTTTACATTCATTAGTTGATTAGTTAAAGTTTAATCAATAAACTTTAAATAATCAATTACATTCATACAATCAAAAAAGCTTTCAAAAGTTTTAAATCCTCAATTCACCCTCCCCCCCTCCTCTTGAGTATTTCGGATCGATAGACTCTTCAGGGGTTCATGGTCATCGCGAGGCCACCCAAGGCATGCTCCTCTACCGTGAGGTCAATGTCCACCTCACGCCCCGCCCCAGAGGCATTAGCATGGCCGGCATCGCCAAAAATGGAGGGGGTTCCTTCAAACCATTGGGTGTTGTGCCCCTACCCTTGTGTGGAGGCCGGGGTGGGAAAGACCGGGGCACTAAAGTAGTCCGGGCGAAGGTTCATATCGCCGTAGAGAAAGGTCTCGTCTTTCTGATGCCCGCCATCCCGGGTAAGGTAGTTGGACGGGTGGGGGCCGGAAGGGTGCTCGTATCCCCTCCGCATATAGTCGTCATAAACGGGGAATTGCCCGACCGAGTAATCAAAATAAGCGCAATCCATCCTTTGTTGCAAGGCAAGTCTTTCACTCGCGGCCGTTTGCATTCCCAATTTCATGTTGTTCATGAATGCAATTAAGTCGGGATGGAGTGGTGAGTGTTGAGTGGGTTGACTAGACGATCCTTCCCCTTGTTGGAATGGCCCGGGAAAGAACAGGGAGGTAGGAAAGGTATACCATAGGGAGGATTGTGCCTCTCCATGGAGGTCCCTCCCGTAGACAATTGTTGGGTTTTCATGAGGGGCGGAAGGATCCTCCTCCGCTTCAAGTTCAAGGAGGTCAGAAGCCTCTCCGGGCTTGATTTTCATATTTCGGGCGTTTGGAAGCGGGATGGAATTCCGCTTGTTGATTTACCCATACTCCACCCCGTCATTTGGATTCGTTTTGAACCACTCAAGGTTCTTTGTCATATAGTCTTTGGTGATGTAAATTTCTCCGGGAACAAAATTCATGGTGGATACATCCACCGGACGGTCAAGGGACCTAGCAATCCGGGTGATTATTCCACCCACATGGAGGGGCACTCTTTGCCCTGGAGCATTGGAAAGCTTTCCAAGGTGAAGGGCCATGTGATAGCCAATGTTTATCTTGTATTTGGATGGTTGGGCGATCAAGTAGGAGCCGAGAATTTCAAGGTCACGGGCTCGAATTGCCCACGGTTCATCTTGGGCGAAAACCGTACAACCCATGAACTGAAACCAAACTCTCATGGTGACTTTGTGGCATGATATTTCGGGTCTTTTATTCCCGACCTTGTCAACTAGACCGGAAATAGCGGTCCATACCCGCGAATAGTGTAGCCAATCGGGTACCTTATGAGAGTCCGCATTTTTAGGCCAAAAATCCTACAAAGGTGGCCAAGGGAAAGACTATGGTCTCTATTCATGAGACAGAAGTGAATCGCCGCCAGCATACCGGTTTTCTTGTGCTTGTCGATCCTTAAGCTACTCAAAAACTCCCATGTGAGACGGGGGTAAGTCTGTTTCACCATACCATACATGCCCTTCATTCCCACACCCTTAAATAAGGACTCGGTTTCCTTATCCAATCCTAGACTACGCATGGAAGGGCGACAAATCCATCTAGTCGGGGTTAGAGGGCGATTTTTGAATAGAACGAACTTACCTTTTTGATTTTGTGTGACAAAATCGACGTTGGGAAAGTCGGGATCCAGGTTGGTGTCGGATGCCATTTGAGCCACAAGTTCGGCTTGGGCCCGTGCTAGATCACCTCTTGTTCTTTTGGCAGCCATTGTTGAATGATTTGTGAAGGTAGGAAGGCGGTTTCTGGGTTTGGGTGTTTGTTTAAGGGAAGAAGGAGAAGGTTGGTTTGAGAATTGAAGATAAATAACGAAATAAAAGGGGGGTTGTCGGGTTGTTTTAATTCGAGATCTGGGGTGTTTTACCGGTTGGGGGACCGTTAACCAGTCTCCTGGTAGGGGATCCCTGACAGATTTCCAAAAAATTTCAATTCTTTCCAAATATGAAATATCTCGCTACCGGTAAAGGTGCCAGTAGCCGGTCCACCGGTAAGGAATCCTCCCTTCTTCATTTTCCTTTGTTTTTCCTCAGAGCAGGTGTTCCCTGCCGGTGAGTTAGTTGCCAGCCTACCGGCAGAGAATCCTCCTTCTTCCTTTTTCGTCGTGGTAAGCACTGAATGGGTTCCTCTACCGATAAGCCGACTGCCGGCCTACCGGTAGAGGGTTCTCCTTCCTTCAAATTTTCCAAGTTTTCTTCAATAGGGGTGCTCCTACCGGTGAGCCGGTTGCTGGCCTACCTGCATACACCCCCACTTCACTTCACTTTGTCATTTTTCGTCAAAAATAAAGAGTGCTCGCTACCGGTGGCGGACACCGGTTGCCATCCACCGGTAAGGGGCTCTCTCCTGTGAATTCCATGCTCGAAATTCTTCAAATTAAAAAGAGCTCTTTACCGGCCCAGGGAACCGGCTACCGGTTTGCCGGTATAGAGTTTCTTTCCACGCAAAATCACATCTTTTTCGTTCCTTTAGAAAAGCAACTACTTCACATGACCATTGGGTCGTGTTTTCCACTTTCAAACCCGAGCTTCATATCGGGGAATTGGTCAAGTGAAGGTTAAACATGTGTTCCTCATGGTGACACCACCTCACTTCCTCACTCCAACTAATTTGCACAAAGCATGAATAATCTAAAATCTCCATTATCTACTTAAATGCATGCTATTTACAAGTAGTGGTTCTTGAGGAACTCCACCAAACCTATTCATTGTTCAAGAACTTTTAACTTGTCTCCTCCTCGGTAAGGGGTTCCCTGAGGTAGAGCACTTCAAAGGACCCTTGTCATCTCCTTCGTAGTAGCGCTTGACTCGTTGCCCGTTGACTTTGAAGGTTCTTCCTTCCTCACTCTAAATTTCAAAGGCACCGTAAGGAGATATGTCCATCACTTTGAAAGGTCCTGAACACCTTGATCTTAGCTTGCGCGGGAACACTTTCACTTTGGAATTGAAGAGGAGGACAAGGTCTCCTACACCAATATCTTTCTTCACAATTTTGGCGTCGTGCCATTTCTTCGTTTGATCCTTGTAAATTTTGGAGCTTTCATAAGCTTCCAATCTCAATTCTTCTAGTTCATTCATTTGAAGGAATTGGACTTCTCCGGCGGCATCAAAATCAAAATTCCTCTCTTTAAGAGCCCACCAAGCATTGTGCTCCAATTCAACGGGCAAATGACAAGTTTTGCCATACACAAGCTTGTAGGGCGTGGTTCCCATTGGTGTTTTGTATGCCGTTCGGAGAGCCTATAAGACATCCGGCAATTATAGTGACCAATCTTTACGATTATTGTTTGTCACCTTTTCGAGAATTGCCTTGATTTGCGGGTTAGACACTTCCACTTGCCCACTTGTTTGTGGGTGGTAGGCAAGGGCGGTTTTATGCCTTACTACATGGTTTCCAACAATGACTTGAACGTGCTTTTTCGGAAATAGGAGCCACCATCACTTATGACAACTCTTGGAGTTCCAAACTAGGGGAAGATTGTGCTTTTAAACATCTTCATCACAACCTTGGAGTCATTGGTTGGTGATGCAACCGCCTCTATCCACTTCGAAACATAGTCCACGGCGACCAAAATGTATTTATTGCCACATGAGTTGCAAAATGGTCCCATGAAGTATATACCCCAACAATCGAATAGCTCAATTTCAAGGATGTTGTTAAGGGGCATCTCGTTTCTTTTTCTGATGTTACCGGCCCGTTGACAAGCGTCACATGATTTCACCAATTAGCGCTATAGTGGATGTCTTTAAACATGGAGGGCCAATAGAATCCGCCTTGGAGGATCTTCGCAATGGTTCTTGAGGTGGCCAGGTGTCCCCCATAGGCCGAATTGTGCACGCGATCGACGATTTCCATGCCCTCTTCTCTAGAGACACATCTCCGGAACATCCCGTCCCCACACTTACGGAACAAGTGGGGATCATTCCAAAAATATCTCTTGGCATCATGCCTCAATTTCCTCCTCTCTCTTGAGTCAAGCTCATCCGGTATAAACCCATTCACCAAGTAATTAGCGAGGTCCGCGAACCATGGAGTTATGGTGCTTACTCCCATAAGACTATCTTCTCTTAGCCATTCATTAATTGGCCCACTTTCATCTTGAATTCCATGATCTTCACTCGGTGCCCGCTTTGTTCTTGATTTCCATGTCAAACTCTTGAAGCAATAAGACCCACCTTAAGAGCCTTGGCTTGGCATCCTTCTTCACCATGAGTTGTCTCAAGGCGGTGTGGTCGGTGTAAACCACCACCTTAGAGCCAACTAGATATTGACGGAATTTCTCTATTGCATGAACAATGGCCAACATCTCCTTCTCCGTAGTAGAATAATTGCATTGGGCTTGGTCCAGGGTTTTGCTAGCGTAGTAGATGACATGGTGCTTTTTGTCAACTACTTGGTCTAAAACAGCGCCCACCGCAAAATCCGAAGTATCACACATAATCTCAAATGGAAGATTCTAATCCGGAGCTCTAATGATAGGAGCCGATACCAAAGCTTGCTTCAACCTATGGAATGACTCAAGACAAAGTTCATTAAATTCAAGGGGCACATCCTTGAGGAGAAGTGAGGTCAATGGCTTGGCTATTTTTGAAAAGTCTTTGATAAACCGCGTATAAAGGCCGGCATGGCCAAGAAAACTTCTCACTCCCTTCACATTTGAAGGAGGTGATAAATTTTATATGACCGCCACTTTGGCTCCATCGACTTCAATACCCCTCTTGGAGATAATGTGACCGAGCAAAATTCCGTCTTCTACCATGAAATGGCATTTTTCCCAATTTAAAACTAGATTGTGCTCTTCACATCTCTTCAAAACATTTGTCAAATTAACAAGTCCATGGTAAAAGGAGTCTCCATGGACACTAAAGTCGTCCATGAAGACTTCCACGCTCTTTTCAAGAAAATCCGAGAAAATGGCCATGATATACCTTTGAAAGGTGCTGGGTGCATTACACAACCCAAATGGCATCCTGCGGTAAGCATAAACTCCAATGAGGAATGTAAATGTTGTTTTCTCTTGGTCCTCCGGATGGATTGGGATTTGGAAAAATCTGGAGTATTGTGGACAGCGGGGGGCCCACGGGGGCGCTTGGGAGGAAGAGAACAAGCGTTTGCATTTTTGTTGGAGTCAACACCAATTTTTATGGGAAATTGGAACCGTTTGAATACCTCGTGTCATGTCAAGACACAAAGTAGTGACATGAACACTAAGCAATCATTACCCTTAGCATTCTATGTCTAGAATGACTCTCGTGGATGCCAATGAACACGGATGTTCACAGAGATCTGGAGTAAGGGGTGAGGGTACGTATTAGGAAGCTCTTTTGATCGAACACCTAATCCCCTCCGCCTCGATAGCGGCCTCTACTAATGATTAGGGAAATTATCTATACTCGATATATCGTCGATTATATGCATCCAATGCAACGTCCAAGTTTTAATCCTAACATGTGAGAATTAGGCTAAGTCGGTGGACACGTAATTAGCAAACAATTAATGTCGAGGTAGGATTTAATGTTCAATTACATGTGAAAACATACAAATGATACAAGATTCAATGATAAATACAATAAGAAAATTACGATAATAAAAATTACAATAATTACAATGGATTAGGCGATTTATGTCGAAAATACCTTCAAAACGGATAATTTGGAAAAAATCGAATAAAGAATAAATCAAAAGAATTAACGAAGGAGTCAGAAGGTGATAATACAAATAATAGTTGATCATACGTAAGCTAATTAAACTAGGTCAGGCAACAACGGAGTTCAGAGACAGAACTCAACTGAATGAGCAGCGCAGCAGAATCGCGCCCTCGGAAGAGGCGCGATTCTTTGCGTCTTTCTAAGGTGAGTTCGTCGCTATGTGAAGCCGAATCGCAAATCGTTAATTTGAATCGGTGAATTTAAGGATATATTAATATATTTACTCGGATGGAAGTGATCATTAGATTATTTGCATATGATTAATGGTCATAAAAGCGATAAACATGGATAAGACGGATTAAAGACGGATTAATTACATGAACGAATGATTGATTAGTGACATGGGTGAATGAAATAAACTAAACAGGACGAATTGATGACAAATTAATAACGAACATGCGATTCATATGACAATAAACAGATGAAAATATGTCAAAGGTCGAATTCCAGAAACTCAATATGAACAAATCGAATTTCTACAACCCACATTGAATTTAATGACAAAAACCAGCAAATATGATATTATAAGGGATTTAAGTCGAATTTACGATGGATAAAACATGTTAATGATGATAATTAATATACATGTGAGATTATAAGCTATTATGTCAAAGAATTAACAAGAAACAAACGAAACAAATAAAAAGACGAACGAATTACAGAGGATGACGGAAGAAGAAAGGAAGCAGGAACTGCGGCAGCCTCATGAAGAGGCGCAGTAGGTGTTGCGTCCCTTCGAAGAGGCGCAACAGTTGCTGCGTCCTTTCTCGACGGTTTGTCTTCTGGAAATCCGCAAAAAGAGGTTTTAAAGCACGGTTTTAGAAATCGGTTTTAAGGAGGTATTTTCAACATAAACCTTACAATAGTAGTACAAAAAGTAAAGAACGATAAATAAAAGAAAGAATTACACCCTCAGACTTACATGTTTGACGAAACGAGAAGGACTAAGTTATCGATTAGCGATGCTCGACTCGAACTATAATGCAAATACGAAAGTGCCCTCGTAAGAGGAAAACGATTAAGTTAATTAAGTTAATTGATGTGGAGTTGGTCAAATTGGTCGGTCATGCAAACGAAGCTGGTACTCAGAAGGATCTGAGCTTACGTGGTCGAATTTTCAAGCACGTAGACGCCAAAAAGTAAGAACAAAGCTCTAGAATGCAAAGGGAGAATAGAAGGGCGGACACTCGCGTAAGAAATATGAGAGACCGAAGGTCTCTTTTTATACTAATCACGGAATTAGGGTTTCGGAGAGTCTTTGGAAGTGAATCTCGCAAAGATATGAAAAGGATATGAAAATTACGCAGAAAAGGACATGGGAAGAGGCGCAGCAGTCACTGCGTCTCTTGGAAGAGGCGCAGCACCTGCTGCGTCTATTCCCAAGGGGTTTCCTCCTGCGGAAGAAAGATTTCCGTGTTTGAGTTATAGAAGGACGGAATAATTCGGTTTTCCTTAATATTTTATGTGAATATTACGGGAAATTTTTTACCAAAGGATAAAGATTGTGAAATATTAATAAAATATGGAATAGAAATTGTTTTAGCAGGATTTTCCCTGAATGGATCCGGCTTAATTAAAGAGTAATTTGGGTATCTAGTTCTATAAGCTTGGAAAAATATTGTGAGTAAATAATGAGGAAAGACTGAGTACAAAGAATATCCCTTTTATTATTTGGATAAGCTGAATATAAATTTGTGTATATAATTGAATATTCGGGAAATAAGGAAAGGCAAATTGCGAAATAGCTAAGTAATAATCAATGAGTGATCCCCCTTACAAATGCTAGATTATGCTATTTATAGTTCTACAAATATTAACGTTGCATTGATCTCAACGTCCCTCCCCATTGTCGGAGCTGTTACCGGATTAATAGGGCACACTCCCTATTAATCCGGTTGACTTGTTCTACTCTTAACCAATCTTCAGCTTTTCTTCTTTTACTCGTCTACATTCATGGATGATATAGTCTTATAGTTAGACTTGGTCTTCCTTGAGAATAGGACGTGATTATTAGTTCATGCAACTGCATTTCTTGTTTATCTTCTTAATCCAGTTTGTTTGAATGCCTGCCTGTGCTATTTCGCACTTACTATCAGGCTCTTCTTCCAGGATTTAGTAGCCTGCTTATCCTGTAATACTCTTCATCTGCCAAATAGTAGTTAGATTTGTCCGGTCCCTGGTTGCCTTAATCAGCCCAGTAAGGTCGGGCCAGGTTAGAGTCAGACCAGGCTAAATTGGGCCTAACAATTGCCCCTTGACATTTTATCCGTGCTGGATCAGGCCAGGGGTGAGATGTCAATTTTACCGAGTTAAATAATAAAAAGAATTATATTTGCTCAATGACTCATAGACTCCTAGTTACCGTTAAATACTACAACGGCTAATTGTATGATGTCATGCTGACAGTTTTGCATTTTCTAGGGTTTTTGCACCGTTATTCCCCTTCTATAAATATGGTATTTGCGATGAGTTTGTTTTTCACCAAATTTCTTCCACTTTCCTTGCTAACTTTTCTCTAGAATTCTCCCCTATTTCCCAGGAGTTCCATTCTGCTAACTTATAATTTTTCATTAAATAAAATCCATCAGAATAAACTAAATAATAAAGGATATGGGAGCCAAAAAGCGTCCTGCACCCCAAACCGTTGCTGCTGAACCTGAACCCAAAGACGTCCAGGAGGAGGAGGTGGTTGAAGTTGATCCTCCTGCTCATGCTATAGCTTTTAAATATCAAGATTCTATTTTTTCTGCTCTTCAATCTCTTGATCCCTATTTCCCTGAAGAAAACTTATTGAAAACAAACTATGATAGGGTTTTAAGGGAGAAAAAATTAATTCCTGATTCGACTGAGGTATGGATTCCTGAGTCTTGCCCAGTCAGAGCTAATTGGGTGTCTCCTGGTTGGTTCTGTATTTATGAATGGGCGTTCAAGGCGGGTTGTAAGTTACCTTTTACTCCTTTAATGATTGATATTATTCGTGCTATGGAAGTATCACCTTTTCAAATTATGCCAATGGTTTGGAAACTTATCCATTCTATTGACAATTTATGTGCTAAGCATAAACTTGTAATTACTATTAATTATATCAAGGCAATATATCATATGAAAAATCCTTCTACTAGACGTTTTAATTTGAGAATCAAGTCAAAAATGTCTCCATTAATTACTAACCTGGACTCTGGAGATGATAAAAGTTGGGCAAAGACTTTCCTGTTCAACCGGACTGAGAGTCTATGATCAGGCTTTGGTTATCTGAGATATCCTCCTTTGGAGAGTGGTAGGTTTCCTGTACTCTTAGTTTGCAATATATTTTATACGAAATTAGGATGTTTTGAGTTTCACCTGTACACTTTTGGTGATTTTTGCAGCTCCTGATTGGAACTTCGATCCTCTTGACGAGGAAGCTATTTCTAGGATAGAGGCTTTCCTTTCTATTCCTGAGGAAGAGAGGGCCTGACCTGCTAGTCTGGGCAGGGATTTTTTGCCCCTGTATATGAAGACCAAGCTGAGTGTGGTCAAAGTACCCAAAGGCAAGCCTAGCTCCACTGCTCTTTCCTGTATGTCTTCTATATGTCTTTATGTCAATTGTTGTCTTCTTATTGCTTCTCTTCCGATATTTACGTATATTCTCTATATGTTCAGTATTCAGGTCTTCTGCTAGGTTGGCCAGTTTTACTGCGAAAGATTTAAAGGTTGGGGTTGCTAGAATTGTTGAGCAGTCCAAGAGCCAGGAGGCTAGCGGGAGTGACAAGACGCTTGACATTTTGGTTTCTGATGTCCAGCCTCCCCATTAACCGCCCAGGCTAGTGTCAGCAGAGGTCGTTCAGGCTTCTAAAAGGAGAAGGGAAGATGTTATTCCTGAAGAGGAAGGGGGAGAGAAAGAGCTTATTCAGGCTTAACCAATCAGGAGTATCAGGCAAGTGTCTACTAGGATGGACGATATGGATGCTGCCCGGGCACGGATAAATGAATTTTCTGCTGGTATGAGCGGTCAGCTTTTATCTGCTAATACCCTTGAGTCTTATACTAAAGTGGTTTCCATCCTGTCTTCTCTTGTGACAAAGGCTGCTGAACTTGCTTCTCAAGCTAAGGAGGTTAGTTGTAAAGGGATTTTTATTTTTTATTGTTATGTGTTCTTTGTGTTGCTTTATATTTAGTTGATTGACTTTCTTTTGTTTCTTGTAGGGATTGGATGCCGGGTTGGCCACTGCTTGTCAGCTCAGGGATGCCCAGGCTAGGGTTTCTAGCCTGGAAGAGAAAGTTGATAAAGTTAACCATGAGCTGCACACATCCAGGGGTAATGAGGTAGTACTTCAATCTCAGTTGGGGACAGCTAGAGAGGCATCCAGGGCTGCTATAGTTTGTGAGGTGGCTGCAAAAAATGCTGAGAAGGTTGTCAGGCAAGAGTTGGAGGCTGTAAGGGAAGAGTTGAGGACTGTCAAGGAAGAGTTGGGCTGCCGAGAAGCGGCAATGCAGATCCGCCGAGAAAAAATGAAGAGCTTGGTCTTTGAAAAGGAACTAGTGGAGGCGCGGCTTCTTGCGATGCCGCTCGCACTTCTTTGGGAAAGGGGTTGATGCCATGAGGGATCCGAATCGATCGGCGGGCCAATTGGGATCCGGACCGGGATGAGACAGACTCTGGATACCCAGTATCCGATTTGGCTAATATGGGTCAAGAAGAAGAAGTGGATTCTCCTCCTTCCAAGGAGAAATCGGTGATCGGAAATGGTGGATGGTTGTGAGTCGGTTCTCGGCTCGAAGCCCGCTTAGATTTTTGTTTTTTTTTTTGTTTTGGCCCATCCAGGGGGGATGTCCCTGGAATAAATATTTATTAGGTATGTGGTAAGGCTAGGCTTTTTTGGATGGATATTTTCTTTCGGTTTTGAATAAATATTTGGTCTTTGTTTCTTTTTGTTTTTTGAAAAGGTATATTTGTAGTGCTGGATGTGTCTGGATCGGCCGTTGTTCGATTTGGATCGGGCCAGTTTTTTTATCTTGGATCCGCCAACTCTTTATGTCATGGGTGGGGTTATTGCACATCCGGAGGGCTTATGTCCCTTGCCTGTCTGGAGGGCTTATGACCCATTTATGTTATGCAAGCCAGGAAAGGGTTTTCCTGGCTTGTATATTAAATTGAGCTCAATATTTTAAGGCCTGATTTTGCAACTGAAAGTTGGATATCAGTTGTATATTAGTGGGGTGGCCCCCAATCTTTAAGATTTGTTTCAAGTAAAGTATAGTATGTAAAACAAACATTGAAGATTCTATTAGGTAAAAGGAAATATGAGAATATTGATAAATACTTGGGCACATAATAGAAGAAATTATATAAGGCATTTATTCATATAATGGCAAGTATCATACATCTAGTTTCATATCAGGTCAGGCAGGAAATGTGAAGATAAAAATTATACCTGGACCGGGAGATATATTTTATATGTGAAATAGTTTTAAGTGTGCAATATTACAAGCTCTTGGGATCATTTCACCGTCCAGGGTTTGTAATCTATAAGCTCCTTGGCCGACTATTGAGTCAATCAGGTAGGGACCTTCCCATGTTGGGGCCAATTTGCCAGCATTTTTCTCTTTTGTGTTTTGAAAGACTTTCCTGAGGACAAGGTCTCCTACCCTAAATACTCTAGCTTTGACGGTCTTATTGTAGCTTTTTGCAACTCTTTGCTGATATGCTGCCAATCTAATGCTGGCTGCATCTCTTAGCTCTTCCGTTAAGTCCAGGTTGTCCTCCATTAGAGGTATATTGCTCGTTATTGTGTTCAGGCTGCATCTGGCTGATGGAATGTTGACCTCAGCTGGGATTAATGCTTCACATCCATAAACCAAGGAGTAGGGGGTTTGGCCTGTGGATGTTTTAGGCGTGGTTCTGTCAGCCCAGAGGACCAAGGGGAGCACTTCAGCTCATCTGCCGTTCCTTCTTTCTAGCTTCTTCTTAATGCAACTGATTATTACTTTGTTACTGGATTCTGCCTGGCCGTTAGCTTTTGGGTATCCTGGCGTGGAGGTTACCAGGTTGATGTTCCATTGAGCACAGAAGGGTGCTGTTCTTTTTCCTACGAATTGCGTGCCATTGTTGCATACTATTTCAAAGGGGATGCCATATCTGCATATGATGTTGTGTTTGATGAATGCTATGACATCCTTTTCTTTGACTTGCCTGTATGAATCAGCTTCTATCCACTTGGAAAAGTAGTCAGTCATTGCTAGCATGAAAACTTTTTGTCCGGGTGCTTGAGGTAGTTTCCCTACTATGTCCATGCCCCACTTCATAAATGGCCAGGGTGCGGATATGGAATGTAGGTCCTCAGATGGCTGATGGATATATGGTCCATGAATTTGGCAAGCTTCGCATTTAGAGCTGAATTCCTGGCAATCGGCTCTCAAGGTGGGCCAATAATAACCTGTTCTGAGTACCTTGCTTGCCAGGCTCCTTCCGCCTTTATGATTCCCACAGTATCCTTCATGTATTTCGATAATATCATTCGGACTTCTTGTGGTTCCAGGCATCGAGATATGGCCCCGCCTGCGATTTCTTAAAAAGCACGTTGTTAATGATAGTATATGAAGCAGCTTTTACTTTTAGTGCCCTGGCATCTTGCTTATTTAGGGGAAGGATTCCCTGTTGTAGCCAATCGTAGTAAGGTTTTGTTCAAGAGTTGGCAACATATATTGGGAAACTTTCATCTTGCTTATTTATTGCAGGTTCTAATAAATGTACGATGGGTATTTTGTCAAAGTCGAGGGGACTAAAGTTGGATCCTAGGCCGGCTAAGGCATCGACACAGGTATTCAAGTCCCGGGAATCGGTCAATATTAAAATTGCGGAATTTCGATTTTAAATTGGATGACTTCTAAATAAAGCATCATTTTTGAGTCTTTTGCAGTATATATTCCATTTACTTGGTTTGAAATAAGAAGGGAATCGGTACGTACCTTTAGGTTTTGCACACCAAGGTCAATACATACCTTTAATCCAGCTATTAAGGCTTCATATTCTGCCTCATTGTTGGTAGCTTCAAATGCACAGCTTATAGCTTGTACTATCTTATCCCCTTGTGGCGATTTTAGTACTACCACTAGGCATGTGCCCCTCATGTTGGCTGCACCATCGACAAATAGGGTCCATTCTAGGTCTGTTTGGTCGCTGGTCAGTTTATTTACTTCTTTTATTAGGTCGGGTTCTAGGGTTGGACTAAAATCAGCCACAAAGTCTGCTAGTGCTTGTGACTTAATTGCTGTCCTTGGTTCAAATGTTATGTTGTATGTGCTTAGCTGGACTAACCATTTGCACATTCGTCCGGACAATTCTGGCTTCCTAAGTACAGACTTGATAGGAAGATTGGTTCTGACTATTATAGGGTGGCTTTCAAAGTATGGTCTTAATTTTGTGCAACTCATAATTAAAGCTAAAACATATTTTTCAAGCAAGCCATACCTGATCTCTGCATCCAGTAGACTTTTACTTACGTAGTAGACAGGGTGTTGTTGTCCGTCTGCTTCTTTGACCAAAGCGCACCGCAAAGCGGTTTACGTGGATCGATGTATCTTGTCGGGGTTAATCTTTAACTGGTTTTTCCAGGAGGGGGAGAGAATAGATATGTTTTCGGGTCCTCAAAGGCAGCCTGATGATCAGGGGTCCATTGAACGTCCTTGTTTTTCCTTAGCAGATTATAGAATGATTTGCACCTTTCTGACGATCTTGAAATGAACCTGTTCAGGGCTGCTATTTTTCCTGTCAGCTTTTGTATGTCTTTGACTGACTTTGGTGGTTCTAGCTCCAGGATAGCTTTGATCATTGGTGGCTTCTATTCCTCTTTTTGTCACCATATAGCCCAAGAATTTTCCTGCTGAGACTCTAAAATGGCATTTTTGTGGATTGAGCTTCATATTGAATTTCTCCAGTATCTTGAAGGCTACCTCCAGGTCTTTAATGTGATCCTCTGCTTTTTTTGACTTGACTACCATATCGTCTATGTAGACTTCCATGGTGTCTCCTATTTGATCTTTGAACATCATGTTGACTAACCTTTGATAGGTTGCACCTGCATTTTTTAATCCAAAAGGCATAGCAGTATATCCCTCTTTCAGTGATGAAAGTTGTACTTTCCTGATCTGCAGGGTGCATCTTTATTTGGTTGAATCCACTTGAGGCATCCATGAATGTTAACATCTCGTGGCCTGCAGTAGCATCCACCATTGCATCGATGTGTGGCAGGGGAAATGGATCTTTGGGGCAGGCCTTGTTTAGGTCGGTGTAGTCTACACAGACTCTCCATTTGCCGTTTTTCTTTTGGACGACTACTACATTTGCAAGCCAGTCAGGGTACATTACTTCCCTTATCATTACCATGTCCAATAGCTTGTCAACTTCTTGGTTGATGATTTCATGCCTTCTGCAAAGCAAATTTTCTTCTCTTTCTTGCATGAGGCTTAAATGATTTGTCAATATTTAACTTATGGGTTATAATATCAGCATCTATACCAGTCATATCAAAATGTGACCAAGCAAAACAGAACATTTTAGTTTTGAGAAAGTTGACCAGATTGGTCCGACCGAGTCCGTGCATCCGACCCTACAAGTACCTTCTGTCGGGGAATTTCGGGTCCAAAATGACCTCTCTTGTTTCCATCCGTGATTGTGCAATATATTCTTCCCCGACAGGTGACTTTAATTGCTATGCAAGGGACTTACCCGACTTTGAGGGTTTCAAAGCCTGGGTGTAGCATTCCTGAGCCGTCCTTTGTTCTCCCTCGATGGTGGTTATTCCCATTCGGTTGGTATTTTCACACACCGATGGTATGTTGATGGGATTGCTTTGACGTTGTGGATCCATGGTCTGCCCAGAATTACGTTATATGAGGATAGGCAATCCATTACCCCGAATCTTTCATATGAAGCCACGCCTTCCACATAGGTTGGCGTGTGCTAATTTCTCCCAGGGTGTTCTTTGTTTCTCCGTTGAACCCAACCAGGACGCTGGATTTCTTGATGATCTTTCCTTCATCTATCTTCATAGCTTTGAGGACGTCAAGCATCACCAAATTTATTGAACTGCCTCCGTCTATCAGGATTCTTGATACCTTAGCTGTGCCAATTTGCATGGTAATTACCAAGTTGTCATGGTGTAGATCTCGATATTCCCGCAAGTCCGAGTCATCAAAAGTAATAGCAGGCAATGACTTAGATCTAAGAGGGGTCAAGTATATAGACTCCCTGAATATTCTTTTGGCGAGTGAGTGGTCGGACCACGATTTCTCGATCCTCCATTTATGAACTTGACTTCATAGATGGGGGGAGGAGGAGGATCTCGTCGTTTCTGAATGTCTCTTGTTTTGTCCTTCATCTTTGTTCTTTGGTCTTTGGATTAAGTTCTTGAGATAGCCTTTCTTTAGGAGGTATGCCACTTGTTTCCCGAGTTGGATGCATTCTTCTGTGGTGTGCCCAATGTCCTGGTGGAAATCACACCATCTCGTTGGATATTTCCTGGGGTTGTCGGATTTTTTAGGCCATCTGACCGTATCTCCCAAGCTTTCCAGGCGTTTGATTAATCCTGCAGTATTTATAGAGAAGTTATATTCAGGAATAGTTGGTAGGCTAGAAAGGTTACCGTTGTGTTCTTGTGCCATATTGACTTGAGATCGTTCGGGCCCGGAATAAGGTGCCGATCCGGTGTTGCCTCCTTTCCGGTAGGAGCTTTTCTTGTTCGTGTGTCCATAGCCTTGCTTTCCTTCGGACGAGTTTGTTCTGAAGTTGAGATCTTCCTCCAATCTGACATGCTCTAAGGCGATGGATTGAATAGTGGCAAAGGTTGGGCATGCTTTTTTGGTTAAGTCTCGCATAGATGTCTTGTCGAGCGGGACCCCTTGCTCGAAGGCTTCTACCATTGTCTCTCTCGTCACACTGGGAATGGCTACCTTCTCTTTGACAAATCTTGCCAGGAATTCTTTGAGAGTTTCTTCAGGAAGCTGCTTGACCGAACAGCAGTTCTTGGGTCTCTTGGCCATGTCTCTACCGCTTGCGAATTGTTGATTGAAGGCATTGATCGATTCGCAAAATTCTTGATACCTCCATTTGGGAGATTGATGAACCATTGTAATCTTGCTCCGATCGAGTTGTGCCAAAGCCTTTACACATGCAGACTGCCTGAGTTCACTGGGTATTGAGGCGGCTAACATCTTCTGTTTGAATATGGCAACGTGATTTTGTGAATCAGAGGTTCCATCATAAGTTCTCATGGATGGAACAGTGAATTTCTTGGGGAGATCAATCTTTGCAATTTCATCTGCAAAGGGTGAATCAACAAAGTCTGTCAATTTCTACTTGACCAGTGGTCCGGCACCAGGTATATTTTCTATTTTGTTGTGGAGTTTTTGAATTTCTTGAAGCATAGCCATCATTATTGTTGCTTCGATTTTGTTTGTTTCATCATTGGGAATGGTAAGGGTATCGGATAAGGTATCCTTCTCCGGAGTTCCAAAATTGGAAAAGTCAATGTTTTTGATAATCAATGAGAATGGAGTTCTGGCTCGAACGGTCTTGGAGCCCGAAGCCCGATTTTCCAATTTCTTCTTCAGTTAGACTCGATTCCTTAAGCCTACCGATTTAGAAACTTTCGCACTGGTCGCCTTCTCTTGAATTATCTCCAATTCTTTGATTTTGGCCAGGGCAGCCGCTAATTGTTGTTCTGAGGTGAGTTCCACCATTTTTGTATGTGAATATTAAGTGGAAAATGGTAAAAGGAATTTTTTGATTAAAGAACTAGATGCCCCACGGTGGGCGCCAATTGTTTTAGCAGTATTTTCCCTGAATGGATCCGGCTTGATTAAAGAGTAATTTGGGTATCTAGTTCTATAAGCTTGGAAAAATATTGTGAGTAAATAATGAGGAAAGACTGAGTACAAAGAATATCCCTTGTATTATTTGGATAAGCTGAATACAAATTTGTGTATATAATTGAATATTCGGGAAATAATGAAAGGTAAATTGTGAAATAGCTAAGTAATAATCAATGAATGATCTCCCTTACAAATGCTATATTATGCTATTTATAGTTCTACAAATATTAACGTTGCATTGATTGCAACGTCCCTCCCCATTGTCGGAGCTGTTACCAGATTAATAGGGCACACTCCCTATTAATCCGGTTGACTTGTTCTACTCTTAACCAATCTTCAGCTTTTGTTTTTTTAGTCGTCTACATTCATGGATGATATAGTCTTATAGTTAGACTTGGTCTTCCTTGAGAATAGGACGTGATTATTAGTTCATACAACTGCATTTCTTGTTTATCTTCTTAATCCAGTTTATTTGAATGCCCTGCCAGGCTATTCTGCACTTACTATCAGGCTCTTCTTCCAGGATTTAGTAGCCTGCTTATCCTGTAATACTTTTCATCTGCCAAATAGTAGTTAGATTTGTCCGGTCCCTGGTTGCCTTAATCAGCCTAGTAAGGTCAGGTCAGGTTAGAGTCAGACTAGGCTAAATTGGGCCTAACAGAAATATCCGGAACATTCCAGAACATTCTGACTCGAGATTTAATGGTTATCAGAAAATGAAGACGGTTTTAGGCCCGGACTCCAAATGTAATCTAATTACTGTCAAAACGACCGTATCGGCGCGTAGATGACAACTAAGAGGTAGACATTAGTATTTGAGCAATCACTTGACGATAAACTTACGAATTGTCACAAATCATTCCGTGTAGCAAACATGCGGCCCAATCATCACCGGGTGGTTTGCGGGAGGTGCAGAAATGAGGTGTCTACAGAGCCCCCACTTTGACTGAGGCTTGGACAAGGCGAAAGTCAAAGTATAACCATCAGGTCAATCGATGATTACTACCTGACGACTATGGCGACGCGAGGCGGCTCAAGGGGTCTGACCCAATGACCTGTCGTCGGAAACATTTTAGAGTCTGTCGACTATCGGGGAGGGTAGTTTAAAGTCCATTAGACTACGTAAGGAGGCTCGCCAGCCATAAGAAGAGATCATACCTGAGACTTCTTCCTCGAGATGCTTCCGGAGGTGCATAGGAGCTAAGGGTGAGACCTAAAAGATATATAAGGATTGGTGCTAGGGTATGGGGCCCTAAAAGGAAAGCATTGGCGGGAAGGAGGCCCGAATATAAGTTTAAACTAAAGGGTAAATAAGGCTCGAGTGTAGGAACTCTATTGGTTTGGGAACTTTATGGAGAACGACATCTTTATCCCACTCCAAGGGGAAACAAGAAATACTGTGAGTAGCGAACACAAAGTGGAAGGCTGGGAGAAATCATTCGTGTTCAAAGCTTCGAACAAACTTCGGAAAAGATAGGGGTTGATGTTGATCTCCATGTCTTGAGAGGGAAAGTCTATCCGCTTACTCTCGTTGGGGAACATAATCGGGAATTAATCTCCATGTCTCGAGAGGGAAAGTCTATCCGCTTACTCTCGTTGGGGAAATATAATGAAGGCGTGTCGAAACACCTGTGAAGGAATTTTTGCTCGTTGTGACAAGTAAGGGTCTTGGAAGCAATAAATAACGTGTAATAGTCTGCTGCTGGCTTAGAAATGCGGTCCGGAACGAAAGATAATCGTCAAACGGACCAAAAGGATAAAATAGCATCGGGGAAGAGGCGCACCAAAGATGGGCCCACAAATAACGAACTCATAACGAATTTTTGAAAACTCGTATGGAGGGAACACCAGGAAGAGGCGCAGCAAGAGCTGCGTCTCTTGGAATAGGCGCAGCACTTGCTGCGTCTATTCCCCAAAGCGTTTTTTCTGCGTAAAAACGCGATAAACAGAGGGTTTAAGATCATTTGTTTCGAAACACAAATTCTTCATTTTCTCTCTCAAATCTTAACCATTTCCACCAAGGTTTGATCTAAAAGCTTGAATTAATCATGACTAATCGAGATATGCGTCTCATTCTTGCATTAATCTTCTGTATTTGTTCAATTTTGGATCAAAAAAATTAGGGTTTATGACCCAATTAATCGAAAATTTGGGGCTTTTCCCCCAAATGCATTTGCCTTGTCAAATTGGCATTAGAAACGGATAATAGGTAGTATAAGGAACACAACCATGTATTTCTTTCGAATTTTCGTTGAGTTTTGAGCCTTTGAGTGAATTTGAGACGGTTTCACAGCTAAACCGTAAGTTGCTTTGAAAATAGCCTTAGGATTGCCCATTTGCGATGAAACTTGATATTTGGGATCCTTGGATGATGGGTAAACTTCCTACCATCTCGGAATTTTGGTTTGTGACAGCTTTTTCAGGACACTTTTCTAGGGCATAATCGTCGTTATAACGAAATGCAGCCGATATTTCGACTTGAACCCAAGACTAGGCTTCAAATTAGGCTTGACTTGACCCAAATTACCACATGAGCGATCGGGTTTGTGAGAATATGGCCAAAGATGGCGAGAAAAAGCGATTTCAGGGCTTCCGAAGGCTCGAAAAATCCCTTAACCAAGGCTTGTCGTCACGTGACGCGGCCTAAATTTGCTTTAATGTTGCAGGTGATGAGGCTTCTACTTCTGGGAGGACTCCCATGGAGATAGACGCTGCTGTTGTCGAGGAGGCTTTGGAGTAGGCCTTAACCGCTGCGGTGATGGCTGCTGGGGACGAGGTCCATGAGGAGGAGGCTGTTGAGGAGGAGGAGGCCCCGAGACGGGCCAACGTCAGATGAGGAGGTCGTCAGCTGAGAGGAGCTCCCGCGTGGACTGAGACCTAGGAGAGTAGGCACTTTGTGGGCTGCAGAGGGTCACCTGTCCTACAGGACGGTGAAGAGCTTGGTAAATAGGAATTCACTACTCATCACTCACCTTATTTCGTTTATTTGTTCATATCTCTTCCAATTTTCATTCAAAAAAACTAAAGATAGCTTTCGTTTTAAATCACAATAGGAGGCCGGGAACATCAGGTCGTTCTCGGGCTACACGACAGCGATGGAGTGCTACGAGCGGCTGTCGGCGGAGGAGCTCGCCATGATCGAGCGTGGAGCGTTTGGTGCCTTGGTGCAGGCCTGGAGGGATATCGCGAAGAGGAAGTTGCGGGCTAACCTTAGCCTGGTCCGCGCTTTCTTGGACCGATTCTGGGATACGACTTCCACTTTTCACATGCCTTTTGGTGAGGTGGGAGTCACTCTGGAGGACTACGGCATGATTTCTGGTCTGTCGTGTGGGTCTGAGGCTGTGGAGTAGCCGGAGACTGCCATGAGGGAGGACTCGGCCGAGGCTAGGAGGTTGATCGGCTGGAACTTGTAACCGAAGGCTATCACAGTGCCAGGTTTGGTGCCCAGCTCCTACGTTCGATACTACTTTGCGGGAAAGATCCCGGCGCTGGTGACGATTGACGGGAGGGAGACGGCTCCTCCTCCCTATACTGCTGAGCAGAGGGCCCACTTGTGGCTTTGGTGGTTTCTGTCTTCGATTTACCTCGGAGACAAGGGAGAGAGGCTGTCGACGAAGCTTCTTCCCTTCCTTTCTGACCTAAGCTCCCTAGGGCGTTGGGACTGGGTCACTGCTGGTTTTGCGGTCCTCATCCGCTTCATGAGGGCCATGGTTCGTCCGGAGTTAATGGAGAAGGGGACTTCTCCTGGCGCTGTCGGACCTGGACTACTGTTGGAGGTATGAACCTTCATTGAGACTTAAAATCAATTTCTTTCTTTATCAAATCACGAACGATCGTTATTAACTATCTTGCTTCATAGGCGTGGGTGTACTCCTACTTTCCGGGCCTCGCGCCCAAGAGGACGGAGCCGCTGGAGAAGGCCTATCCCGTGGTGAGGGATTGGGTGATGTGCAGGACGAAGAGCAAGCGTTCTTCTCACGGTGTCTACCAGCGGGACGTGCACGCTCTTCAGCTAGATAGCGTAAGCATCTCACTTATATTCATTTGCTTCTATATTGCCTTTAAATTGATCATAAGAATGATTCCTTTGTTTATCTTGTCCTAGTGGGTGCCCAGGCCTTGGGCGGAGTACGCTGGAGCGCCTCCTTTTGTGGTTGAGGTCCTTCGACCTAGGAGCTCGAGCAGGCTGTTGTTGAGGACGTCGATGGGTCCTGTGTGGTACTTGGGCGAGCGCTTGGCTCGTCAGTGCTGTCGGGACGTGTTGACGGTTCCCGTCGATCCTTCTAGGACGATGTTCAGAGAGCCTTCTGAGGCAGAGAGGGAGGCTGACTTGGCTGGCGTCGGTGGTGACGGCCTCCTACTTCCTGGCGAGGACTACTCGGCGTTCCTCTATGGGAGGTTGGCGTACTGGCCGGTAGTGGTGATATCTCTACTCTTCTTCTTTACTTGATTTTGAAACTACGATGAAAGATCCCTGATTAATGAGAAATATTTGGTTTTGTAGGAGGTTGAGGCGGCGGGCATCGAGCCCCCAGAGTACCCCGAGACCCTCAAGTACACTGATGCGACCGGGAGGACGACGATCTCCGAGCTGCGTGACTTTGACGTGGTTGTGACAGATGCTGGCCTGGACGACTGGCAGCATCTGATTCGGAGGGTGAGCCTCTAATTTTGTGTAATTTTCGTGTAAGAACACATTTGATTGAGTTTGTTCAATTATTGAGAACTTCTTTTTATGAAAAAGCAGGTTGCGCCGTCTCGGTTCATGGCGTGATGGAGGGTGGCCAACCGGCTGCGAGCTACTGTCGTCGAGGCACTTGTCGGTGGTCGAGGCCGTCAGGTATGAACCTTCTGCCTGTTTCATTTTTGAATTTTGATTTTCCAACTTTTCTTGAAATGATTGACATGATTGACATGAGCCAATTTTGTTGTTTACAGGGGGACCGCGAGCTGGAGCGAGAGTTCGCTCAGTCTCGGGAGGAGACTGCTCGCTTGTTGAGGGAGCTCGAGGTTCGAGACGCCGAGATTGCTACTCTTGCGGCAAGAGTTGCGGAGCTGGAGGGCGACCAGCAGTAGTTTTGTGCAGTTTTTGTTTGTTTGTTGGCTGTATTTTGCACATTTGTACATTTTGGACCTTCATTTTGAACATTCCGGACTTTGTTTGGGGCTCGAGCCCCCAGTTTGTTGTACATTTCCCTTTTTGGTTGTATATAAGATGGCCTGAGTGCCTTTGCTGCTGGGTTGTGTTGCTTGTATCTGCAGGTTAGTTTTGAACAGGTTTGGTAGATGACGGTTTACGCCGTCAGGCTGCCGAAATTTACATAGAAATCACGCAAAACATACATTTATATATATACATGGCCTGAATTAGCGCAGAATGAATGACTCAAAAGCACGCAAAAATGCAAAAATTTTGCCGGAAATGACCGGACGGCAGGGAGGGTTACCCTTAAAAAAAGAAAAAAATAGAAACCTATAAGTTAGAAATGAAATGAAAAAAAATGAAAGAAATATGTAAATGAAATAAACATATAAATTTTGAAATGAATTATAATGAAAATTATTTCCTAAAAAAAATGAATTAAAATGAAAATTATTTCCTAAAATAAATTATACAAGTGTGGTAAAATGACGAAAATGTTGATATCGTCTCGAAATGCGTGCCCGTGGAATTAGGAAACACGAAATATGGTAATTTCCACGTATTTACCAAAATAATAACCCGTAGGAATAGGAAATTATTCGTCGAGGAATTAGGAAAGATCCAACGCGGAAAATCACAGAAGTCAAGCTGAGGAAGAGGCGCAGCACGAGCTGCGTCCCTTTGAAGAGGCGCAGCAGGTGCTGCGCCTGTTCCCAGGTGGTTCCGTTCTGGCGGATTTTTGGAAACAGAAATTTGTATAAATAGAGACGTCGATGGAGCTTATATTCACACAATTCTTCCGTCCCTTCTTCGTCTTATTACATAAAACTCTCAAAATAATCCTTCATCATGAATACTTTGGAGGTTCGCTTAAAAGAATGGACCAACGAATTTTCCAACATGGAGAAATATGATATGGGCGCCTATAATCTTGGATCATTGCTAAGTTTGAAGCTTATCAAGGTTGTCAAACCATTCTTGGATGCTTGTCTTGACTACTGGGACCCGAATTACCATGTTTTTGCGTTCCCTGGAGGCGATATTTGCCCATTTCCTGAAGAAATTGCTGCGATTGGTGGGTGGGACCCTGAACACTTGTCTGCCATTCCTTCTACCTCGCAAGGGTATAAAAGCAAATTTAGAGACTTGCTTGGGTTGACTAGACTTGAGGTAGATCGTCTAGTGACCTCGAAGGGAGTGCGAATGTTGGACTTTATTGACCGATTCATTAACAAGGCCGACCCCACCGTTTCTTATGTTGCTAGGCGAAGGGCATTTGGGTTTTGCTTGTTGCATGTGTATGTCTTCCAAGGGTATGTTGATGAAGACTTGAGAGGTGATCCCCGTCTTCTGGGCCTTGTTGAGCAAATGGAGCTGCGCAGGAGCCCAGCTTGTTTATGTCTAGGAGAGATCCTTTTGGGCTTGGATAATAGGAGAGCCAACCGTGACCTACCGTATTTGGGAAGTCCCGTCATTCTGCAGGTAAAAGAACGCGTATTTTTCTTTTTCTTTTTTTTTTTTTTTTCTTTCCGTTTTTTTTTTTTTTTTTTTTTTTGTCTAATGCCTGCTTTTGGGTAGGTTTGGCTTATGGAACGACTTCGATTGATCGAGCCCACAGTTCACGTTCCTTCTTATCATGCTCGTTCAATTGCAATGAGGACCAGGCTTTACATGGTTGACTTCACTTGAATCTGCGATTATTGGGAGAACAAACTGAAGAGTGATGATGGCCCTTTAGTTAAGTGGATTGTACCATGGTGGCACCTCAAATCTGTCACTGGAGTGTCTTCTTTGGATCCTACCCGATCTGTGCGCATTCCTGGCCTGGAATTCATGGTGTGCATCTTCCCGGAAAGGCTGATGAGACAGGTTGGGCTAAAACAGACAATCCCGAAGCTTGATACCGTCCCGCAGACCGCCGTGGCGCTTACTACAGAGAGCCGAAGGGAGTGGGTCATTAAATGGGCTCAAAGAAATGTATGGTTCTTGAACTCTTCTCCTAATGCCTTATGGGTGTCGGATTCTTATCTGCGATGGAGGAAAGCTACTACTCCGGAAGAGCGCGAGAGATTGAGGAAGCGCGAGCCCATTGACTACAAGGTGCGCGAGGTGGAAAAAGAGAAGGAGAAGCATCTGACCGAGGGAGAGGAAGAAGCCGGGTTTCGAGTCGTTCATCCTTCGAAGAAACCGAAGACCTCTCCTGTCGTAGAGATGGTGATTGGCAAGAATGGGAAGTCTAGGCCTCGAGAAAGACCGTTGGTGATTAGGTCCGAAGTGGCGCAAGAGCGTCCGGCTCGAGGTCGTGACAAGAAATATGACAAAAATGACAAGGGCAAAGGGAAGATGGAAGAATAGCCCGAGTCTTTATTTATTATTTATTATTATTTTTATTATTGTAATAAAAAGGTGGGGTTTTGAGAATCCTAGACTATTTTTATTTTTATTATGTAGCGTACTAGAAGATGAATGAAATAAAAAAGGTTAAATGGTTATGAAACCGTTGTGATTTTCTATTTATTATTCTTGTCGAATTCCAAATGCAATGCAAATGTCCTTCTATTTACATTTTAAAAATAATGGGTTGTATCCTGTGAAGGATTGCCTACGTATTCATTAAAAATGAAATCAAACTCTTGCGCGTAGTTCGAGTAAATGTAAAAGAATAATTGTTCTAAGCAAGAGCTTCTAATGAACTTAGAAAATAAGCATGAGCTTTTGCTTACTCTGAAGGTGCAAATTTAGTTTATTTGATGATATGAGGACGACAAAATTGTCAAAGTGCAAGAGCAAAGTGACATTATCTTATTTCAGCTTGGCTAGGGGCCGTTTATTCAGTGCCACAAGAGCGACACGTGAGGTTACGCGAGGCGCGTTTTTGTTCCTATTCTAGGCATAGTACCGTTTTAGTTGGTCAAGGTTTGGGTTGGAAAACTCATTCCCGTCTAGGTCTGTGATTCTAACCGCACCCCCTGGAAGTATGGACTTGACTAGAAATGGTCCGGCCCAATTAGGTTTGAATTTTCCCCGTGGGTCAACAGGTAAAAGAGCTCTAACCGATTTGAGTACTAAGTCTCCTTCCTTGATGTTTCTTGGCGTAACCCTTTTGTTGAAAGCTCGTTTGATACGTGCTTGATATGTTTGGACATTATGCAAGGCGCGTAGCCTACGTTCATCCAGGAGGATGAGTTCTTCGTATCTATCCCTCTTCCAATCGGCTTCTGGGATTTGACTTTCGAGTAAAATATGCAAGGATGGTATCTCTAGCTCGACTGGTTGTACAGCTTCCATGCCGTAAGTCAAATAGAAAGGGGTAGCCCCAGTGGGCGTCCTAATAGATGTACGATATCCCCACAAAGCAAAGGGTATCTTGCTTGGCCAATCTCGATAGTTGTCAATCATTTTCTTGAGAATTGTGACAACGTTCTTGTTTGCTGCCTCTACCGCACCGTTAGTCTGTGGTCTATAGGGCGAAGAGTGGTGATGCCTAATTTTATACTTGGCTAGCAATTGCTCAGTCTCAGCTTGGAAATATGATCCATTATCACTAATGATCTCATGTGGGCAACCGTATCGACGGATGATGTTGTTTTGTATGAACTTTGCCACATTTTTAGCCGTGAGACTAGTGTAGGAAGCCGCTTCTACCCATTTGGTGAAATAGTCGATCGCCACTAGAATGAAACAGTGACCTCCTGTTCCGACTTGGGTTATCTTCCCGATTATGTCAATTCCCCAGGCATAAAATGGCCAAGGAGATGTCATCGTATAGAGCAATGAAGGAGGGACATGTTGCACATTCCCGAAGATTTGGCAATTGTGGCAATGTCTTATGTACTTGATGCAATCGGATTCCATTGTGGTCCAATAATATCCCAAACGTGTGATTTTCTTTGCCATCATGGGCCCACTCATATGAGGACCGCATTCTCCATCGTGGACTTCTTCCATCACCTTTCGTGCCTGTGAATGATCAAGGCAACGTAGGATTACACCAAGAGGTGTTCTTTTGTATAACTCTCCTTGCATGAGAACGTATTGGGAAGCTAGTAGGCGTATAGCACGTTGTCCCCTCTTGTCCATATCCGGTGGATAGGTACCGTTGAGCTTGAAATTTAGGATTGCTTGGAACCAGGGTTCCTGCGCGATTTCCTCTTCATCGGTGATTTGGTGTACATAAGCTGGCTCTGACCGTCGTGCGATGCATAAAGGCATCTCTACCATGTCATCTGGCATATTAATCAAAGATGCGAGTTTTCCAAGAGCATCTGCAAATTGATTTTCTTCCCGAGGTAGGTGTAGATATGTCACGTGATCGAAGAATTGGGCAACTTGGTCTATTCTGGCTTGGTAAGGTGCTAAGCTTTCGCTTCGGATTTTCCAAGATCCCGTAACTTGATTGATGATTAGGGATGAATCCCCATGTACTCGGAGGTTTTTAATGCCTAAGCTCACTGCCGCTTGTAGTCCAATGAGACAAGCTTCGTATTCTGCAGCGTTATTTGTCACCTCGAAGTCGAGTTTGACAGAGATCGGTGTATGCTCGCCTTCAGGAGAAATGAGCAACACTCTTATTCTAAATCCTCTTAAGTTTGACGCTCCATCAAAGTAAAGGTCCCAGTAGTCTACATCAGTTTGGAGTATATCCTCGTCTGGAAATGACCAGGTATCTATTGTTTGTGCATCATTGATGGGATTTTCTGCGAAGAATTCGGCAACGGCATGACCTTTTATTACTTTCAGAGGCACCTATTTGAGATTGAATTCTGAGAGCATCAAAGTCCATCTTGTTAGGCGTCCGTTGAGGACAGGTTTTTCGAAGAGGTATTTGACTGGGTCCATTTTGGAGTATATTTTGACGGAGTAGCTAAGCATGTAATGGCGTAGCTTCTTCGTTGCCCACACAAGAGTGAGGCATGTCTTTTCGAGTTGTGAGTATTTGCACTCGTACTCCAAGAACTTCTTACTAAGGTAGTAGATATCCCTTTCTTCACTTCCTACAGTTTGAGCTAGCATGGCACCCATGGCTGTTTCGGTTACCATGAGATATAAACCAAGAGGTTGATCTCGTTGAGGTGGCATGAGCACTGGTGGTTTAGCCAATATCTCTTTGATTCGGTCAAATGCCTTTTGACAATCATCATCCCACATGGTGTGGTCTGTTTTCTTGAGCTTCTTGAAGATATACTCACAAATCCTAGTGAGTTTCGATATGAATCGACTTATATATTGCACTTTTCCCAGGAATCCTCTGACTTCTTTTTCTGTTTGAGGTTATGGCATTTCGATCAGAGCCTTGATCTTGGAAGGGTCTATTGCTATACCTCGTTGGCTAACGACGTATCCCAGGAGTTTGCCAGACGTTACTCCGAATGTGCATTTCTGAGGATTGAGCCTCATGTTGTACTTTCGTAGCCTTGCGAAAAATTTGCGAAGGTTCGCAATATGCCCCTCTCTATCCTTGGATTTGACGATCATGTCGTCTATGTATATCTCAACTTCTTTGTGCATCATGTCATGTAAGAGTTTAGTTGCGGTGCGTTTATATGTAGCTCCGGCGTTGATCAATCCAAACGGCATGACCGTAGAGCAATAGGTTCCCCATTGAGTGACAAAGGCGGTCTTATGCATGTCTTCTATGGCCATCTTGATTTGGTTATAACCCGCGTACCCATCCATGAAGGATAGTAATGCGTGGTCTGCAGTATTGTCCACCAATATGTCGATGTGTGGTAGAGGGAAGTCATCTTTAGGACTTGCTTTGTTTAAGTCCCTAAAGTCAACACAAACGCGGATTCTCCCATCCTTTTTGGGTACAGGTACTATGTTGGCTACCCAGTCAGAATACTCGGAAACTTTGATGAACCCGGCTTTGAATTGCTTATCAACTTCTTCCTTAATTTTGAGAGCCCATTCCGTTCTCATTCGTCGAAGCTTCTGTTTTACAGGCTTGAAACCGGGCTTAATCGGACTTCTAATCTCAGCGATGTCCATGTCGATCCCTGGCATATCTTTGTAGGACCAAGCGAAAACGTCTTTGAACTCGTTTAGGAGGTCTATGAAATCGGCCCTTTTGGTAGAGCTCAAGGTAGTCCCTATCCTAAGATCTTGGGGTTCTAGTTCGGTTCCTACATTGATGGGTTCGGTGTCCTCTATGACTGATCCCTCTTCCCTTTCCTGTAGTATTTCTTTGGCTACGTAGGGAGGTATTTCGATCGAGTCTGGGTTTTGGTCATCCTCAGTATCATCGTAAACAGAATTGCACTCAAGATAACACAAAGAGTAAGCAGAACCTGATTTATTCATATTAAAGTTTGAGAATAGTTGAAACAATGAGGCCATCTGATCCATGGTCAGTGGTGGCAAAGGGACAGTGGTTGGGACATTTCCCGAACTACTGTGACTACTCGAGGCTAAGCTAGGAGAAACCGAGGGAATGGGGATGACGACAGGAAGAGAATCCCTAATGACTTCTCTAGACTCCGACTCTGACTCCGACTCTGACTCGAATTCATCATCTTCTGGTTCTCCTTTGAACATCTCTCCTTCTCCAGTGGTGAGCTTGAAGAGTCTTCCTTGATTGTTGGTCCACTTGATTGACTTTCTCCATCCTTTCTGCTGACTCGCATTGGTTTCCTGTGATTAACGCGGTGGGGTTGAAGCGATCGTCTTGAAGTATCATGGTAATGATCTCATCCTGCGCGGCTCTAACAAATCAATCTTCTCCGAACAATAGACTAACGGCTTGTTCGTCTAAGCAAGGTGCTTGACGGGTTTTGACGGTAGGAACCGTTTCTGGAGGGATGAAGTAGCAATCGTGAAAGATCTCGATTCCGGCTAGCTTCCTCTCGAGATAATGCCAAGGCTCGGGAAAACCGTGAAAGAGTTCTAGACTTCTTCTTTAACAAAGTACCCATTTAGGGTAGGGATATAGGGTCGCATTTGGACTCCTACATACTTATGGTTTTGAACTTGAGCGAGCATCTCGAGAACCTCCTCTTTAGTGGGTTTGTACCCTAGTCCAAGTGGTATTCTCTTTGAGTTGCCTTCCTTGTATGATGCGAAGGTGTTTCTTCGAGTAGGGTTCAAAGGCATTCCAGGGAAGTATCCCTGGGTTTTGAGTATGTGGTTGACCACCAAGTTGGAGTAGGGATCATAGTATAAGGGTGCCAATTCGCTTTCTATGACACTTATGCTTTGGAAGCCCCCAAGTTCATATACCGGATCTGCAAGGACTTGATTATTCGACTTCTTTTTGATTATTGCCTTGATGGGTGACGAAGTGATCGTCACTACTTTGCCATTTAGTGGAATCTTGATCTTTTGATGAAGGGTGGATGTCACTGCTTTGGAAGCGTGAATCCAAGGTCTTCCTAGGAGTATGTTGAAGGAAGCTTCGATGTCCACTATTTGGAAGTTAACCTTTCGCTCAATCGGCCCTGTGGCTATGGTTAGGTTAGCAAGTCCTACCACCTTTCATCGTGTACCATCATATGCGCGAACACCTTGATTGGTAGGGGTCCAATCCGACTCTTTCATGCCTAATTTGTATGCCGTTTTGAGGGGTATGATGTTGACCACAGAGCCATCATATACCAAGGTCATTGACACGTTCTTCTTTAGACAAATGACAGTGATGTAAAGAGCTAAGTTGTGATTAGCGCCAAAAGGTGGCAAATCCTCGTCTGAGAAAGTAATAGGATTGCTTAACTTCGGTGATTCTTGGAAGACCAAGTTGACTACATCTTCTGGTGTCGAGTTATGTGCTACATTTAGTTTGGCCAAAGCTTGCAGTAAAGCTTGGCGATGTGGGAATGAGCTCGCTACTAATTGCCAGACTGAAAGATCAGCCTTCGTCTTCTGTAATTGCTTGAGCAAATGGTCAGTGGAGTCATCTTCGTTATCATTTGGTGTGACAACGTTGGTTGGACCATTTTGAGTAGTGCTTTGATATGGACGTTCCGAACAAGTTAGATGGTCCACATCTTGGTCTTCACCATTTTGGACTATTTCCTTGACTAGGGAGTTTTCGATGAGGTACTCGTCCTCATCATCATCAGCCCAAACTCCATTGATTGTAGCTAGTTCCCTCATTCTCATGATTTCATCTTCTAGTCGTATGATTTGGTCGACTAGTCTATCAACCACGGCGACTATTTCTTGCATAGTAGCGTTTTGAGAGAAGATAAGTGACACATGCTCCTTGGGTGTTGCGTTGGGATCACGTAAAGTTGTCAGCACATTTTCAAATTCCCAAACTTGTCTATCCACACTCCTTGCCCATGTGATGAAGTCGGAAATGGTAGGGGAGATAGTAGAGTAGAACCCTTCATTCTCGATTGCATGGATTTCATCTTCAATTGGAGAAATTAGGTGTGAACAATCTAAGGTAGATTCGTCACTTGTAATCACTAGAACTCCAAGAGGATTCTGAGTGTTGTTGGATTTACCTCCCGGCGGTATTGGTAGTCGACCATCTTCAATCATGTCTTGAAGCACATTTTTCAATTTGTAGCATTTCTCTGTGTCATGCCCCTTACCCCTATGGTATTCAAAGTATGAGTTCTCGTCCCAGAACTTGGATTTCTTTTAAGGTTCGGGAGTAGGTCCTATGGGTTGGAGTTTGCCTTGTTTCATTAACCTTTTAAGAGAGTTGGAGTAAGTATCCCCAAGGTTTGTGAATTTCCTCGGTAGGGTACTTTTCTTGGATGGCTCGAGAAGGTTAACTTCATCAGTCTTGCTAGTGGAGCCGTAAGAACGACTTGTTGAGCCTTGATATCCTCGACCTACCATTTTGGACAAGAGCCCTTTATGGATGTCATCTTCAATCCTTGTCCCTAGTACGGTTAAGTCCTTGAAAGTTTTGATGTTTTGATATCTCAAATGGTTGGCATAAATGGGTTTGAGATTGTCCAAGAACTTCTCCACAAGGGTAGCCTCATCCGGGCGTTCAACTAGTTGGGTACTAGTCTTCCTCCACCTACTTAGGAAGTCGGTGAATCCTTCTTTGTCATTTTGGGTAAGAACCTCTAGAGTGCGCATGTTAACTTAGATCTCGGCATTATCCGCATATTGCTTGGCAAACTCGATCGCGGCATCTTCCCAAGTAGCGATCTTCTTGTGATCTAAAGAGTAGAACCATTGCTTTGGGATGGTGTCAAGAGATGAAGGAAAGATCCTTAAGAATATCTCGGGTTTGATGCCTTTGATAGACATGTAATCCTTGAAGGCGCGGATGTGGTTCAAAGGGTTTTCGTGCCCCTTGAATTTAGGGATATCCGTCATATTGAAGTTGGTTGGCAATTTGGAGTTGACGGCCTCATACTTGCGATTATTCTCCCTATAAATGTCATCCCCTTTAAGGTACATTAATTGCTCCTCTAAGTATTGGAGTCTTTTCTCGCTACTGATCGGCCCCATGGGAGGATTTTCGTCCTTGGATTCATCCGCGTAGTCGCCCACTACTTCACTTTCATGAGGAGGCAATCTCCCCTCTACGGCATAGATCCGGCCCTCGATGGTGTCAAGGCGATCATACACTTGGTCTTGAGTAACTTGGATTTGAGCTAGTGCGGCTAGGATTCGATCATTACCATCTTGAAGTTGGTGGAGGTTTGTTTCGCTGGTTCCAGGCATCTTGAAAACTGGATAAGAGACCGATGACGAATCAAAACATGATCTACCATTCTAACACACTTGCTAAAAGAAGAAATGTTTTTGACTCGTGAAGTGGGTGTGTGCCACTTGTGTTGAGTGAGCTTTGAAGAAAGGACAAAATTTTGAAAATGTGTACCCTAGCCAACTATGGTGTAGTTGTAGGAGTGGATTCGAAGTGAGGTTTTGAAATGGGCTTGTGGCCCGAATTTTGACTTGACAAATGGACAGAGTTTTGACTGGGTTTTGCACTAATCCAATGGCCTTTTCGAAATTTTGATTAAAAAAAGGGTTTTGATTTTTGCAAAAATCGTCATGGTTTCATTTAGAAATGGTGATCACGTAAGGTACAAACATTTATACAAGCATTATAACGGGATGCTGAGTGCATTTAAAAGGGTTTTGGTTTAAAGGGTGGGTTGCCATACCGAACCATCAAACCCGAAATCTGTGGAGAGGCTCGTACCAAACAAGAGTAAGGCCGATTCCTAGTCCATTTCCTCAAGTAGTGAAGGCCCTTGATACAAACAAGAGTAAGCATCATGGTATGGATGACGTCAATCGCTATCCATTCTTAGGCCCAAATAAGAATTAGGACCGTTTAGACGGGACGATTGGTCGAACGGGTTGGGTTGGGCCTAGGAAGGCCGAATAAAATGGTCTAGGAAGACCGAGTTATGAAAACTGACAATTGTCTTGTATAAACTATTCCCTAACCTTGTTCAAGTTTCACCCTTGGCTACACGTAAGTGTATTCTCCCCAGCGGAGTCGCCAAACTGTGAACAGCGGGGGGCCCACGGGGGCGCTTGGGAGGAAGAGAACAAGCGTTTGCATTTTTGTTGGAGTCGCCACCAATTTTTATGGGAAATTTGAACCGTTCGAATACCTCGTGTCATGTCAAGACACAAAGTAGTGACATGAACACTAAGCAATCGTTACCATTAGCATTCTATGTCTAGAATGACTCTCGTGGATGCCAATGAACACGGATGTTCACAGAGATCTGGAGTGAGGGGTGAGGGTACGTATTAGGAAGCTCTTTTGATCGAACACCTAATCCCGCCCGCCTCGATAGCGGCCTCTACTAATGATTAGGGAAATTATCTATACTCGATATATCGTCGATTATATGCATGCAATGCAACGTCCAAGTTTTAATCCTAACATGTGAGAATTAGGCTAAGTCGGTGGACACGTAATTAGCAAACAATTAATGTCGAGGTAGGATTTAATGTTCAATTACATGTGAAAACATAAAAATGATACAAGATTCAATGATAAATACAATAGGAAAATTACGATAATAAAAATTACAATAATTACAATGGATTAGGCGATTTATGTCGAAAATACCTTCAAAACGGATAATTTGGAAAAAAAACGAATAAAAATAAATCAAAAGAATTAACGAAGGAGTCAGAAGGTGATAATACGAATAATAGTTGATCATACGTAAGCTAATTAAACTAGGTCAGGCAACAACGGAGTTCAGAGACAGAACTCAATCTGGAACAGGCGCAGCAGAATCGCGCCCTGGAAAAAGAGGCGATTCTTGCGTCGTTCCTAGATCGAGTTCTGCCGTTGAAGCCGAATCGCAAATCGTTAATTTGAATCGGTGAATTTAAGGATATATTAATATATTTACTCGGATGGAAGTGATCATTATATTATTTGCATATGATTAATGGTCATAAAAGCGATAAACATGGATGAGACGGATTAAAGACGGATTAATTACATGAACGAATGATTGATTAGTGACATGGGTGAATGAAATAAACTAAACATGACGAATTGATGACAAATTAATAACGAACATGCGATGCATACGACAATAAACAGATGAAAATATGTCAAAGGTCGAATTCCAGAAACTCGATATGAACAAATCGAATTTCTACAACCCGCATTGAATTTAATGACAAAAACCCGCAAATATGAGATTATAAGGGATTTAAGTCGAATTTACGATGGATAAAACATGTTAATGATGATAATTAATATACATGTGAGATTATAAGCTATTATGTCAAAGAATTAACAAGAAACAAACGAAACAAATAAAAAGATGAACGAATTACAGAGGATGACGGAAGAAGAAAGGAAGCAGGAACTGCGGCAGCCTCACGAAGAGGCGCAGCAGGTGCTGCGTCCTTTCGAAGAGGCGCAGCAGTTGCTGCGTCCTTTCTCGACGGTTTGTCTTCTGGAAATCCGCAAAAAGAGGTTTTAAAACACGGTTTTAGAAATCGGTTTTAAGGAGGTATTTTCGACATAAACCTTACAATAGTAGTACAAAAAGTAAAGAACGATAAATAAAAGAGAGAATTACACCCTCAGACTTACATGTTTGACGAAACGAGAAGGACTAAGTTATCGATTAGCGATGCTCGACTCGAATTATAATGCAAATACAAAAGTGCCCTCGTAAGAGGAAAACGATTAAGTTAATTAAGTTGATTGATGTGGAGTTGGTCAAATTGGTCGGTCATGCAAACGAGGCTGGTACTCAGAAGGATCCGAGCTTACGTGGTCGAATGTTCAAGCACGTAGACGCCAAAAAGTAAGAACAAAGGTCTAGAATGCAAAGGGAGAAGAGAAGGGCGGACACTCGCGTGAGAAATATGAGAGACCGAAGGTCTCTATTTATACTAATCACGGAATTAGGATTTCGGAGAGTCTTTGGAAGTGAATCTCGGAAAGATATGAAAAAGATACGAAAATTACGCAGAAAAGGACCTGGGAAGAGGCGCAGCAGTCACTGCATCTCTTGGAAGAGGCGCAACACCTGCTGCGTCTATTCCCAAAGGGTTTCCTCCTGCGGAAGAAAGATTTCCGTGTTTGAGTTATAGAAGGACGGAATAATTCGGTTTTCCTTAATATTTTATGTGAATATTACGGGAAATTGTTTACCAAAAGATAAATATTGTGAAATATTTATAAAATATGGAATAGAAATATCCGGAACATTACAGAACATTCTGACTCGGGATTTAATGGTTATCAGAAAATGAAGACGGTTTTAGGCCCGGACTCCAAATGTACTCTAATTACTGTCAAAACGACCGTATCGGCGCGTAGATGACAACTAAGAGGTAGACATTAGTATTTGAGCAATCACTTGACGATAAAGTTACGAACTGTCACAAATCGTTCCGCGTAGCAAACATGTGGCCCAATCATCACCGGGTGGTTTGCGAGAGGTGCAGAAATGAGGTGTCTACAAGTATCCATCAAGAAAATAATAGTAAGCATGCCCCGCTAGCCTTTATAGCATTTGATCGATGAAGGGGATGGGGAAGTGGTCCTTAAGGGTGGCGGCATTTTGTTTTCTATAATCAATGCACAGCCGCCACCCGGTCACCGGACGAGTCGTTATGTGAGTCTCATCCTCTTGTTCCACCATAGTAACCCCGCCTTTCTTGAGCGCTACATGGACGAGACTCACCCATTTACTATCCGTGATTTGGTAAATAATCCCCGCTTCTAGCAATTTTAAAACCTCATTTTCACAACTTCGGCCATTTTGGGGTTTATTCTCCTTAGACCTTCAACCTTAGGTTGACTTCCTTCCTCTAAAATGATCTGATGCATGCACAAGTTTGGAATTAGTCCCTTGATATCATCAATGTTATACCCTAGTGAGCTTTTGTGAGCATTCAAGACTTTCAAAAGGTTTTGTTCTTGAGCCTCACTAAAGTTGGCTTTGATTATCACGGGATAAGACTCTCCCTCACCAAGAAAGCCATACTTGAGTGAGGGAGGCAAAGGCTTGAGTTGTACCTTTGGAGGGAGTAGTCTCTCCACCTTCTTCATGAGTTCATCATCTACCACATGATCTTCCTTCATTTCCTCATCATGTAGGGAGATTTGTAAGGCTTCTTCCATCTCCGACTCTTCCCGAGCCACCGATTCAACTACTTCATCAATCACTTCAATAGTACATTGTATCTCTTCTTTGGGGCCTTTCATCAAATTTGGAAGATTAAATTCGACTTTGTCGCCCTCAATCCTGAAGGTTAACCGCCCATTTCTCACATCAATTAGTACTCCTCCGGTAGTCAAGAATGGCCTACCTAGGATAATGAGGGTATGGCTATCCTCCGGGATGTCAAGGACAATAAAATCGGCCGGATTAAATACTTTCCAACTTTGACGGGTATGTCCTCAAGCACACTCACACTTTCTCCCAAGTCACAAAGAGCTCTTGATATCGGGACACCACCAACCACACAAGGAATTGAAAAACTTCCCGGGTCACCAAGTTTAGTGGGCATTTTGTTAAGGAGATGAGCACTACATGCTTCTTCCATTGCCACAATTTCTTGGTCACCCAAGGCTCTTTTGTTTGCCAAGATGTCCTTTAAAAATTTTGTGTAAGTTGGCATGTTCAAAATCACTTCGGTAAAGGGTAGGGTTACTTCAAGTTTCCCTAGTATATCACAAAACTTGGCATACTTGAAGTTTTCCCTACTCTTTATTGCTCTTGAGGGGTAAGGAATATGGGTGACAAGTTGAGAATCGGAGAGTACCTTTGGAGGGTTTGATTTCTTTGTTACCTTTGTGGTGGGTTGCAAGAGCATTTCTTCGGTAGCATCTTCACCCACTTCTTCCTCATAAGGGAGATCCTCAACTAAACCATCAACCTTCTTTCCCACTTATGTTCCCCAACTTGAAGATTCTTTACTTGTTTTCTTCCCTTTCTTTGCTTCACTCATCCTTGCCGATGATGTCATTGGTGGGCTTTCCCTTCCACCATTCATTTCCATCCTTTTTGCTCTTTGGATTCACATCAACCTCAATTTCAAGGTGCTTGTAAGAGTCTCCAAGCTCTATGCCGCTTCTCAAAACAACCGCATAAGCTTGGTGGCTAGTAGAAGAATATTTGGAGCTTTGCCCTTGAGCTAACAAACCATTGGGTGGTCTATGAGGATTGGCTAGAGCATGAGCGGCCAATCGGGCCTCCATTTCCCTCATTTCTTTTTGGTGAGCAATTCTTTGGTTAGCACTTTCTTGTTAACTAGCAATCTTGAAATTAGCCAAGTCTTGGTTATGTTGTATTTGCATGTTCCTCATCATCTTCATAATTTCACTTTGGGAAGTGTTACCCATGGGCTCTTGATAAGGTTGATTAGTTATGGGTAAAGGGAACCCATAATCATTTAGAGTGTTGGGACATTGATTGTTGTTGTTATTTTGTCCCCATTGATAGTTCCCTTTATGACCATGATTGTTGAAGTTGGATCCTTGTCCTTGTTCTTGAAAGCCTTAAGAAAACCCTTACCCAAATCCTTGGTTAGCTTGGTTAATTTGGTTCCCTTGATAGAACCCTTGGTTGTTTTGGTTACCTCCAAAATCTTGGTACCCTTGAGATTGGTTCCCAAAATTTTGGTTTTGATTTTTGGAATTGTTTCTTTGGTTAGGGTATCCACCTCTAGGTTGAGAAAACCCGGGTGGATTGGTGTTGGGCACTTATGGTTGAAGGTGTTGTGGGTTTTGAACATTGGTGCTCTTGTAGCTAAAATTGGGGTGGTTTCTCAAACCCGAATGATAGAAATTTGTGTTTGGGTTATAGACATTGGGACTGTTGTAGGGTGGTCGTGATGGTCTCACATTGTTGTTACAGCTTTGAAAAGCATTTATATCTTGAATGTTGTCTTCATACCCCCCCCCCCCCCCCCCCATTATAGGAGTTGTTGGCACACACATTAAAGGTGTGACCATGTCCCCCACATAGCTCACAAGATGCACTTTGGATCATTTCCTCCATTGGGGGACCATGGGATCCACTAACTTGATGGCCTTGGTTTTTTGTTATTTCTTCAAACTTCTTGGTGAGAAGGTCAAGCTTGGCATTCGTTTCGGCATTTGCATTAGAAGTGGTTTCCTTGGGATATCGGTCATTCCTCCTAAGTACATTGTCCCTTGAGCCGTAGTTGGCCTCCGAGTCCACCATCTTCTTGATTAGTGTCGTGCCTTCCTCATCACCCAAATGGTTGAATCCCCCTCCCGCGGAGGCATTCACCATTTCTTTAGTTCTTGGCAACAAGGTTTGGAAAAAGGTTTGGGTGACATACGACGTCGGAATCCCGTGGTGAGGACAACTAGCGATGGGGTCTTGATATATATCTCATGCCTCACCCAAGGATTCTCCATCCTCTTATTGGAAAGTGTGGATCTCATTTCGAAGTATGGCGGTCTTGGATGATGGGTAGTACTTGGCCAAGAATGCCTTGGCTAAGACGTCCCATGTCGTGAATGTGTTAGGAGGGTGAACATTCAACCACCGGTCCGCCTTATCCGTTAATGAGAATGGGAACAACATCAACCTTAGTGTGTCTTCGGATACCCCGTTCCTTTTCATCATAGCGACCTTGTTTTTAAATTTCCTTAGATGAGCATGAGCATTCTCTTCGATATGAACCCCGAAATAATCTTTTTCTATCAACTCAACTTGGGCAGGATGCATCTCAAAATTGTTGGGAGCCAAAGGGCCAAAGTTGATGGGGTTACAAGCATCATTATGGTTTGGACGGTTATGGTCACGTAAAGCCATTGGTGGTGGTGGATTTTGTATATGAGGGGGTGGTGTTTGAGGTGAAGTTGGAATTTGGAAGTCGTAAAATGGATTTTCTATTGGAGGCTCAATTGTGTTGTTTGGTTGTAGTGGGGTTGTGGTTTCAATGATTGGTTGGGTGGGTGAGTTTTCTTGGTCTATGGTTGCTTGAGGATAATTCCTAACCCTTGCAATGGTCCTTGTCCTTAAGGTTCGAAAGAGCCTCTCGGGGTCGGAGTTAAAGAGCAAAGCTTGATGGTTCCTCCTAGGCGTGCACTAGATAAACCATTAGTCTCCTAGTGCTTTTGCACAGTAGGGAAAGGCAAAAATCACACACTCTGCAATGAAGCACACAACTACTAAAGCAAACAAGCAAGTGAACTAAGACTAAAGCTAAGACCTTTAACAAACTAAATATAACCTAACGCCATCCCCGGCAACGGCGCCATTTGATGAGTAAGATTTAATCGTCTTTTCCAACTATCAAAATAATCTATAAATTCCGATAAAAAGGTAGTATCTATCGGGTATCGAACTCGAGGATGGTGTGGGTTTCTACTCAATTCGTTCTAGGTCTATTTTAGTCGAACAATGAGAGGATTTGAAGTTTATGTAACTAATTTAAGCAACTAAAACGATGATAAAGCTAAGGGTGTAAACGATTTATATTAAAACTAGGGTCTTCGGGTTCCCCTAAGTGGGTAAAGGTGAACAAGGGTAAATAACCGGGTATGGGTAGTGGTTAGCCTAGTTAAGAGACCCAATATCTTGGTCTCCCTAAAGATAGACACACAACTTTCATTAACTGTCCAATCTCAACTTAATCAAGCTATCAAAACACCCTACAAAATTTCATCTATAGAGAATTTAAGCAAACAATCAAGAAAGGTGTGAACTTTCACTCACACAATTCCACAAACACCTTATGTGCATGAATAATAAAGCTAACAATTCTACCCAAAAACCAATTATTAATCACCCAAATTATACCATTAATTTCCACTTAGGATCCCCCTAAACCCTAGGGGGTCACTACTCACACATCATGCTTAAGCAAATGCAAACAAAGTGATGGGAAACGTGATACAAATTATAACAATGACAAAGAGAGAAATAGAAATGTAAACAATTGAAATTAAGACAATAAAAGATGAGAAATTGTACCAACAACAATGAAAGGTTGAGTCTTGGATTAATAAAGAGAAGAGATTCTTCAAAATCTTCTATTACAAGTCAATACTCAACTGCAAACTATTGAATAACACTAAGGGGGTGTTTGGTTGGATGTTTTGGAATGGATTGGAATGGATTCAATCCATTCAAGTGTTTGGTTGGGGTGATTTGGAATGGAGTTAGATACCCAATGGATTCTAACTCCACCCCAACCCCTTGGAATCCCATACCCACCCTTCTACCTTGGATTCAAACTCCATTCCTCCCTTCTATAATTTATGGTGAACCAAACAAGAATAGACAAGTATGGATTTAGAACCCCATACTACTATACTATCAAACAACATTCCATTCCATTCCAACTTATTGAACCAAACGACCCCTAAAACAATACTAATTAGCTAAAGGATTAAGGTTTAATTAGGGAAAGATTAAGGCTTGATTAAAAAAGTTTGAATAAATGTTAAGTTCTTGAAAATATCTAGGGTAGTGTGTTAAATGATTTAGAGAAGAGGGGTATATATATGATCTCCCAAAAATTAGGTTACAAATGAGTTTGGTGGGTAGGATGCGTGTAGAGGGTCCTCTACCGGCTGAGCGACTTCCGGTGCCCATACCGGCAGCGAGATATTGTCCATTTAATTCAATTCTTCAATCTTCAATAGTTGGGGGTGCTCCTGCTGGTTGACCGTTTGCCGGCCTACCGGTAGGGAACATCTTTTTGCCTCCTTTTCTTTAATTTTCAGCTCTTCCTGGATCTCTCTGTCGGGATACCGGTACCTCTGCCGGTAGCGAGATATTTGGCATTTGGGAAACAAATTACGTCTTCAAAATTTGCTAAGGCATAGGGGGAGCTTTCTGCCGGCTGGCCGGTTGCCGGCCTACCGGTAGAGAGTCCTTTCTCAACATGCTTTTCCTCTTTTCCTTCTTGCTTTGACTCGAATCTCTTTCTTTCTCGCTTCCTTCATCCAATTTGGGTTCATTCCTACACAAATGAGTAAAATAGTGAAAGTGCGGGATCAAGGGCACAAAATAGCGAGATGAGGCTCGTGAAGCGCCTCTAAATGAGCCAAAAAAAACAAGGAAATAAAGGGGGAAAATTGTAATACTACATTTTTTAAGTCCCGTTACTCGGCCGAATAAGGCTTACTCGACCGAGTAATGCGTCGCGTGTTACTGGTCAGGCTACTGCCCAGGAATACTCGGCCGAATATTCTTAATACTAGACCGAGTATGGCATACTCGGCTGAGTATTCTTAATACTAGACCGAGTATGGCATACTAGACCGAATATTCGATCCGACGGGTAATATTTCCGCGGTTTGATTAAAATGATTAGAGAAGTATAAATAGCGTGTTGAACAGTTTCTAATCAGTTCTAAATCATTATTTTACAAAACCTTACGACGCTCTAAACTTCTCTAATCATCTTCATCTCTTCCTAAGCCAAGTGTGATCGATTGTGAGCTGTTGGATTTCGGTGTTCGTGTCGTCTGTGTTAGTAAGTCTCTAGTATTCCTAATCAGTTTATCATTGTTATTGTTAGAATTTGTGCAAACCCTAATTTGGGTTAAATTGGGGGAATGGTTTACAGTGATGGTATGTGATTATTCGTGTGTAGGTGACGGTGTCATGGAGTATCGCTATTGATTGCTTGTGTGTGCTTGGATTGCGAAAAGGTACGGTTTCTCTACTCAGTTTACTGTATAATTGATTTAATGCAGTGTTGTGATTAATTGATTTGATTGGTATTGTGATTGTGATTGATTGTTGTTGGTGTATTGGAATTTGGGTGTTGGAGTTGAGATGGTTGATGATGTTCGCGAGGTGCGTCCTCGGCTGCGTGGAGTCACTTGCGGGAGTGGCTTCACGCCCTTGATTCGCCATTTGTGGAACCCGCCATGGGAGGGGATGTGCGCATTAATGAACAGGGTTATCGCTCGTTGATGAGCGGGGGCTTAGGTGGGCAAGGATGCGGTCCCCTAATGGCAGGGCTACATTTATGTGATGTTATTGGGAGTTGGAGATGGATGGTGACACACCTGTTTACCTTTGTTGCACTTTGTCTTATTTTGATTATGCAGTGAACTGACCCCGTTGTTGTTTTGTAAATCAATGGTGATCCATTCGGGGATGGTGAGCAGATTGTGACAGGTGATGATGTTCTTTAGCTATGGAAACAAGATGGGGAGTCATCACTTCGAGTCTAACTTCCGTTGTTACGAGTTTAGCTGTTTAATTTTTCATTTATGTTGAGTAGTAGCAAACATTTCTTTTGGTTTGGTTTGGAACTATGTAACATTAACTTTATATACTTTAATACATGTTGTGGAATGGTTTCTTTGGATATACTATCCTCGAGCAACCAAGATGGTAACACTCTCTCATGCTAGGGTAGTCCTTGGTAAGGCACCTTGATATGAGGGGTGTTACGAAGTTAGGTAGAAGAAGGAAGGAGGCGAATTATTAATTGGTATTATTGGATAGAAGTAAGCTAAGAGAACGTTGACCAAAGTTATGGAACATGAAAGTAAGGAATCATGGAAATGTACGATAGCATCATGAGAGGGTGTGAGTTAATGGTTATATAGGAGTTTAGGACGACATGTTAGCCGTGAGTTTCGAGGTATTAAGGGAATAAGAAGCTGGTAGAGTGTTTGCACGATATGAGATTTTGGTGGAGAGTTAGGTGACGATACGATAAAGGATAGAATTGGAAAGAATGTTGAAGTAAATTTTGTTGGTGGATTTGATGTTCGTTATTGGGATGACAACCAAAGAGAGGAAACGATTGTTATATTAAGAAGTGATAGTAAGAGAGTAGTCACATGAAGGATGGTGGTGTCGTAGTGTTGTCACTAGTGGTTGAGGATGATGTTATATAGGGAAGTTAGTTGTTCTAAAGGGGTTGATTTTGTGGAGACTAATTGGTATGTATGGTTGTGAGGGAGTATAAGGTGTGGATATAGGAGGTGTTTGCTAGTAGTTGGTTACTGATGATATGGTTACGTTCGCCGGGTGGTGATAATTGTGTGGATGAGAGGATATGTTATGAAGGGCATCTGAGTTAAATTTGGATGAGAGATATTCATTATCAAGGGGTAACTTACGTGATCAGGATTGGCTAGTTAGATTCGATTATGAGTCCATGATGTGTGTAAATCTTTGTGTGAGATTCTGACCTCATGAGTAATGGTATGGTGTGGTAGTTATGAGTCATTATATGAGTGTTCCGCGTCATAAGTTATACTTGTATGTGTATGTATGATATCTGTAAATGATAGTGTGAGGTTCCGGCCTCATGAGTAATAGTATGGATGATATTCATAAGGTTATTGTCTGTTATTCCATGTAATATGTTGCGTTGTGATCTACTAAAGCGGTTTTAAGGAAGTCTTCTAGTCAAGTAAGTTGTACTTAGTCAGTGTCTATGGGATTGTATTAGTTGAGATGACTATCGATGTGGTTGTTGTGCCTCGGGTGGCGATCCGGGCAAGGTACTTCGTGTTGTGATACGAGTATTTTCGCGTTGCGGTGCGGCTATTGATGGCGGTGTTGTGATGCCGTCATCGGTTGTGGTGGAGTAGGCGGGATACTTATGAGACGAGTTTTCGAAAGTGTATACCAATTATATAGATTGTTGTTTTGTTTACTGATGTTTCCTGTGAGTTTCAGTCTGGACACATGGACTGTTGTTTTATTTATTGATGTTTCTTACCAGTTTCGGCTTGGGAGTGAGGGTAGAGTATGATATGGAAGAGAGTTGCGCATGTGGTCGTTGTAATCATGGTATAGTGATATCCTGTTGATGGGTCACAGTTGTGAGGAGTTGTTACAGTACTTTCGATCTTGTTTTAGAGGAGGAATTGGTTGACATAGTTGTGGCAAGAGTTTTGTGTAATGGTTGTGCGCCCAGCCAGAAGCGGCAAGTGGTTCGTAATATTTATTGGGACAGTGAGTATAGGGTTTTGGGAACTAGTATTATGTTAAGTTATGGATGAGTTTTACGGCAATAAACAGGAGAACTTGAGGATCTAGTGTGAGTGTATGTAACAAGTGTGGATCGTGAGTTATGATTGTGGAGATAAGTGCATGTATAAAGAAGTATGTCGTTTGTGGTATAGGTTAGGTGGTGTGCCGAATGAATTGAGGTATGAGAACGGATAGAGTAAGAGAGCGTTAGATATATGAATGGATGTAAGTAGGTGTTGAAGCTATAAGCGGTTATCGGCGACATGCGGTGGTGATGAAGATAATGAGAAGATATAGCTAAGGATCTAGTATTTGTGAGTTACGAGGACGTAAAATTTATCTTAAGAGGAGTAGGATGCGACAAAGAGAATTTGAGGGTTGTACATGTTGTGGTTTAATTGGAAGTTGAGAGTTGGTGTAGAATAAAGGATGGATTTGTGTTGTGGTTGATTTCATTACAGGTAATGGCAGTACTTTTAGTAGTATGATGTTTATGAGTGTGAGTAAACTTAGAGGACGAAGTTCATTTTAAGGTTGGTAGAATGTAACATTCCGTTTTAGTGGTCGATCTTGTTTGGTGGATTGTCTTGGTATTGAGTTTGCTAGTGAGCGATATGGGAGTAAGACAGAGTTTGCAACACTTATGTTGTTGGTATTCGATAGTATTATGGAGTTAGTATCGAGAGGCTATGCTGTAGTGAGACGATATCGTGAGCCGTGTTGTGGAAGTAAGCATGGTTGGTGGAGTTAGTGTTGGGTGTTCATCTTTTATAGGTTGGGTTTGAACTTCGGGGACGAAGTTAATTTTTTTTAAGGAGGGAAGACTGTAATACTACGTTTTTCTAAGTCCTGTTACTCGGCCGAATAAGGCTTACTCGGCCGAGTAATGCGTCGCGAGTTTCTGGTCAGGCTACTGTCCAGGAATACTCGGCCGAGTATTCTTAATACTAGACCGACTATGGCATATTCGGCCGAGTATTCTTAATACTAGACCGAGTATGGCATACTAGACGGAGTATTCTCAATACTAGACCGAATATTCGGTCTGACGGGTAATATTTCCGCGGTTTGATTAAAATGATTAGAGAAGTATAAATAGCGTGTTGAGCAGTTTCTAATCAGTTCTAAATAATTATTTTACAAAACCTAACGACGCTCTAAACTTCTCTAATCATCTTCATCTCTTCCTAAGCAAGGGTGATCGATTGTGAGCTTTTGGATCTCGTTGTCTGTGTCGTCTGTGTTATTAAGTCTCTAGTATTCCTAATCCGTTTATCATTGTTATTGTTAGAATTTGTGCAAACCCTAATTTGGGTTAAATTGGGGGAATAGTTTATAGTGATGATATGTGATTATTCGTGTGTAGGTGACGGTGTCATGGAGTATCGCTATTGCTTGCTTATGTGTGCTTGGATTGCGAAAAGGTAGCGTTTCCCTACTCAGTTTACTGTATAATTAATTTAATGCAGTGTTGTGATTAATTTATTTGATTGATTGTTAAAGGTGTATTGGAGTTTGGGTGTTGGAGTTGACATGGTTAATGATGTTCGCGAGGTGCGTCCTCGGCTGAGTGGAGTCACTTGCGGGAGTGGCTTCACGCCCTTGATTCGCCCTTTGTGGATGTGCACATTAATGAACAGGGTTATCGCTCGTTGATGAACATGGGCTTAGGTGGGCAAGGCTGCGGTCCCCCGCTGGCAGGGCTACACACTTTAGTGTTTAGTCAGTTATGTGATGTTATTGGGAGTTGGAGATGGATGGTGACACACCTGTTTACCTTTGTTGCACTTTGTCTTATTTTGATTATGCAGTGAACTGACCCCGTTGTTGTTTTGTAAATCTGTGGTGATCCATTCGGGGATGGTGAGCAGATTGTGGCAGGTGATTGTAACACTCGCCATTTTTGTATTCTATTTTCATAACCGTATTTTATTTTCGATTACGATTTGATTTGTATGACTCGAAATTCACCTGCGAGCCATTTCTTTTCTTCCTTTGAATTCTTAAGTTTTTTTTATGTCTCGAATATTCCTTTGTTTTCGAAAGTTATTATGTTTCTAATTATTGGAGCTTCATTTTATTTATTCATTTAATTCGTATTCTAATTCTACTCCGAGTTAATTCGTTGGATTTCGGAAATTATTTCTATTGAACCCTCTTTTTATTCTTATTCATTTCTAATCTCATATATTTTAATTCTTATTTATGAGATTTAAATTTTCATCTTTTAATTTACGGTTTTGATTTATTTATTTAATTAAATCCGTTCTTAGTTGATTTGCAGACAATTTCTCAAATGGGTCAAGTTTTATTCAAATGATCATTTTAAGATCAAAGCCCAAGCCTTTTGCCGAGATATTTTGAAAGGTGTTTTAACATCTTCTTATTTTATTTATTCACATAATCTCTTATCATTCACATATGATTCTCTCTTGCAAAAAAAAATATAGAGGAACGGAACCCTACTACAGCTTCTGCCGTTCTCTATTTCTAAAAACATTTACGTGCGTGCTTGCCTTCTTGCTTCTTTATTTCCGTTTTGCAAATCATTTTACGTACGTGCTTATCTTCTTGCTTCTTTATTCGGATCGATCTTCTCTCATCATCCGTTCATCTTATACTAAGGGTAATTATCACCCTTAATCGCTGTCTTATAACTGGTTTTGTGTTTATTTAATTAGTATATGATTTAATCATATATGAATGTTTTGTTTTGAAGGATTTTGTGACGATCCGCACAAGGACGAGTACTTGATTAATTCGGATAGCGATTAAGGTAACTTCGACGTTACTCGGTATTATGCAATATTTATGTTGTAGTTGCATGTACTAGGATGTTTTTATGAGGATTTACATATTTATATAATTTTCGAAATTATGTGAATCTGGTTTTATGGTGTTCTTATGTAATTTTGGTCATATGTATTTTATTTTGTTAAATAGGAATTCGTTTGGGTGATATAATAATCATTTTTATGTTTTAATCGTTGTTTTGGGTATTAGAATTTTTAATTCTATTTTTATTTTTATTTTTCTGGAGAAAATTTTATTTCTGGAGTTTATATTTGATTTTATGCTACCATGAATTTTTTGGTATTTGTTTCGGAATTTTAGTATCTATTTTGCATTTTATAATGTTTATACGGTTTGGGCGATATTAGTAATGCTGAACTATTTTAATTCGATTTAAAATACCAAATCTTAATGTTAATTCTCAAAAATTTAATATATGGCTGAGACACTGTAAATTTAGGTGTGTGTAAAATTTTAGGTTGTGAAACATTGTTTTCAATTTTATAGGCATTTTACAAGTTTTTGTGAAAACCGTTATGAAATCTGTCAATTCTGTCAAGCTGTTTGTAAAATACATTTCATCTGTTTAAGTTGCTCAAACCAGAAAATTTAAAAAAGAGACTCCTATTTATTTTAAGTATAGATTACCTCTGTAAAATTTCACTGGTTTCTGATTTATAGTTTTCTCAGAATAAATTGTTTGTGAACAGATAGCCTGTAAACTAAAAATTTGTCACTAGTCAAAAGAATGATTTTTAATATAACTTTAACTTCTTCTACAGTGGCTAATATTTTTTGTACATAAACTTTGAGGCGTCTAGTTAGTTTTAAAATTTTCTTTGCCTTAGTATGACTTCTAAAAATTGATTTATGAACTGAAATATTTCTGGTGTCGTTTTCTGACAGCTTTTATAAATAAATTTTTAGACCCCTGATGCTTTCGTTTTATGAAGTTGACAAAAAAATAAAAGTTGTAGCTAAGAGCCACTGAAAACTATAAAAATTAGCCTTGCGTCATTTTGATTTTTCTGTATTTAATTATGAATTTTATAACACTGCTGTCCAGTTTTAGAAATACGTTTTTAAGAGTTTGTCTCATTAAGGCCCAATAATATATATCTTACTAAGTATATTACATTTTTTAGCTTATTCTAAGCTTTAGTACAGTAGCTTCAATTACTTTTTAACCTTGAAATAATTTTACACTTTGGAAAGTAAAGTTTAAGCTTTCTATTTTGAAGAAATAAAAGTGTAGTTCACTTACGAACTTTTGAAGTAATGTATTTAAAATAAGATACAATCTTTGGGATATTTTTAAGTTTGGAATAATTAAAGTAAGGGCTATTGAACTAAGGTATACGGTTTCTTATACAGCTATATGATTGGGTATCCTGCGGGCGGTACAGATTGTCGTAGAGTCATGTACATGTACTTAGACTAGGACTTCGCACTGCGTGGTAAGACGTGTCCTATTATAGCTTGTTGTCTAGTGAGCGAACCTGGAGTTGGTCACCTTTGCGTGACATTGGGTTCCCGAAACTAGTGTAAGATGTTGCGATCTCAAGGAGTATAGCTAAAGTGAAAATCTAGCCTGTACTAAATTATTTCCATTCTATCATTTGAGGAATTTTGCTTTTAAGCATGCAGCACGTTTATTTTAAGCGTGAGTTTGATAATTTATTTTTGTTACATATGTTTTTGATATTTCAATCTATTTTTGATATATTATTGCTTCTGTAACATTTATATCATGTGATATAGCTGGGAGAACGTCGAGTTACTCCCCACTGATTGTGGTTGTTATGTTTATAACATGAGAGGTATTAGCTTTGCTGGGGATTTCGGTGTGAGCTAGCGAGTAGTTTGAGATCCTACTCTGTTTTTTGCTTTCTTTTATGGTTTTTAGTTGTAACACTTTTGAGGAATTTTATTTTTCGCCGTTTTTATAAAAGTGGCAATTGTTTAGACTTGACCATTTGATTTTTTTTTTATCCTTGAGAATTTTATACATTCTCAATTTATGACAATTAGAATTTTTATCATTGTTTATTTAATCCCATTCGACAGTGTTTCCGTCACTGTTTTGCACTAGATTTTATAGGGGATTACAGTTGGTATCAGAGCATCACTGCTCCCGACGCTCACACTTTGATCTTTAGGAAAATGTCTAATAAATAACTTGACACATTAAAATGTGATAGAGAGAGTTGGGTAGAAACCAATAAGGACTTGGATGTTAGTCTATGTGTTCTTGCAACTCAATGACTAGCATTGATTATGTGTTACGCGCACACCTCGAAGATGAGTGAACGTGGACGTGGACGTGGCGCTTTTCCAAACCAGAACGACACCAACTGGGCAAGCTTGAACTCAACACCTAGATGGCTAGAATAGATAACATGGCGCTACAGGGAAGAAGAAAGGGTGGTTATCATTCAAATGTCAAACTTACTTAAGCTGCTGATCAGATGGCGAAGAGCAAACTCACTTTCCCAGGAAGAGCTATGGATCCAGAGGTGATGACATTATGGCTCAGGCAGATGGAAAAGCAGTCGCAAGGTGCCTTGCTGTTTGTTACCTAGTGGTTGTGGCTGATCACCGGAAAAGACTAGTGGACATTACTGTTGTTCTCACACGTAGATGCGCCCAAGTTTTTACTATGTTGGAGAATCGTTCTACCTTCTGGATCTCAGGCATAGGAATATGGGAGAGTTCATAAAATGCAAGCAGAAGACTATGGCGATCCAAGAGTGCAGACACGCTTCATCAACTGGTTGACCTTGCTACTGAGATGTTGTTTGGGTTGAGAAGTCCTTAGAACGGATCTAAGAGGAAGATGATGATGCTTCTGTTGCTGCTGCTCCTAAGAGATCTTTCTTTTCTTTCTTTCTCTCTTATTTCCCTTTCTTCATTTTCTTCTTCCGGTCATGCCTTGAAGTTCTGATCCAGTGGAGTCCTGGTAGTCTATTACCCTCTTTTTGGAATACCTTAAATTCTTCTGGTGGTCGAGAACCCGTCCTTTCACCACTCCTACATCTTTGGTTACTCCTAAACTTCTTTAAAATTCCTATATCTTGTTGTTAGGAGAGAATTATCGTTTCTTTGTCTCATATTCTTGGGAGTGAATCTTTGTCTGCGATTCCTCTACCTTGCTATCTATTCTTTTGAGATTCATTGGTTAGACTAACCATTTCTTTGTGAACTTTGATGGAAGTCAAGTGTGTGTGAGGTTTGGTGGAGCTTTGTTACTTCTGGTTTGAGGGTAGTGAGTTTTACCTTGAATGCCTAATATTTTAAGAGCTTTTACTTATGGATTAACTTGAATGCTGACTAATGATTTATAAAGTTAGAGTTTTGGCTTAAATGTTGGCTTTGGATTATAGGTATCTTGCATATTTCGGACTAGATGTGATTAAGGCGTTAATAGTAACCATGTATAATTATCGATTGACCTAGATTGATCTCAGTTTCAATTCTTATGCATTTATATCGCTGAATTCTGATGGAAGGTTGTAACCTTTCAACTTTAGGTGCTATCACTTAACTTTATTTGGGTTGATTAGTGGTAACCTTGTGAATAAGGAATGTTATTGCACAATCGCATTGTGGGTTGATTGTATTTACTTGAGGAATGTAAGATCTTGAAGTTGAGGATTGTGTACCTTTCGTGCTTTGATGTCTTAACCATAGTATATGGAATACTTCGAGGAATAGTTTGGTTCGAATTACCTTAAAGGAAATATTTATTTAAGGACCTTAGACCATCGAGATTGTGGCTTAGTTGAGTTGATAACCACCTAGTGTTGCAATGTTATAATTGGATTTTTGGTAGGGCTTCTAAAAAACTTTGATGGAATGGTGTTGTTAGATGGTGGTTTTTGTTTGATGTTCCATAACTTTAGGAGTCTTATGGATTTAGTAACCTTGTTGGTTTGGTTGTGATCTCAGAAGAGTAGAATCTTTGAGTGTGGTATGTCTTATTTTGACTATTCTGGGTTTAGACTATATCTCGAGTACAAGTTTGATGAGTTTGAACGGTTTTAAGAGCCTTATTAGTTAACATGATTAGTCGTGTTTTGATAACCTGTGGAATCTTGGTGAGTAAGATTGGATGTTGAAGTACTTGATGGATTTTTACCATGATGTTTTGAGAGGATGATCAGTTATGTAATGATTTGAGATGGAAATTGTGTTAATCGATAATCTCGGAGGATGTAGACTAGGAAGTTTGGCAATTCTGAGCTTGACAACTTAGTTTCCTTGAGTTTAATAATCTTGGTGTTGTTTTTGATGGAAACAGAAAAAGCTTGGGTTCCATAGAGGAGTCGTACCAAGAATCCTGAGATCTTTAACCTCTTCTGTAATCCACGAGAGAGCTTTTATAGCCCTTGAATCTCTCCTTCCCACTTCTTCACCCGAGCATCTGTTACTACCTTAACCTTGGCTTAAGTTTGAAAACTTTTACCTTTAACCTTTTTCCTCTAATATTTCTGTTTTATACAAGGTTTGACTCCAAAGTTTTGATTATTTTGGAAATTTATGATTTCAAAGTGTTAAACTTCTATTTTCGTTTTACTCTTGGTTAGTATCTAAATTTTGTCTTGTCTTGAAATTGATGGGGCATATTCTGCACCCGCTGACCGAGTCAACATATTGAGCAAGGTCAAAGATATCCACAAGCAAGTCAACGACTTAGACAGCCTAACCGACGCAACCCGTCGGCCTGTCTCTTGGGTCTCGGCTGGGACAACTAGCCAGCCGGGGCACATATCCGCGAACTCATATCCAAGACCCCTCGGCGGCGAGTCAACATAGCCCGCCGGCCTGCCATGGGTCCCTCGGCCGAGGGTAGATCAGTCTTTCCACCTGCTAGCCATTTGGCCACTTGGCCACTACGTGACAAAAGGTGAAAGTCTATAAATACTCCTCAACCCTCATTGAGGAAAGGATCCACAATTTAACCTAAGAATCACTATTCATCTGGTAATATCTTCCTTATCTCTCTACAAAATATACTTCGCCAAGTAACAACAACTTATCTCTTTAAGTTTACTGACTTGAGCGTCGGAGTGAGTTCGCTCGGTACAAAGCCGAGCCCTCAGTTTGTTCATTGTTTCAGGAGACCGAAAGGGAGATTCAATCAAAGACGTCATTCTACAAGCACGGGTGGTAACAAGTAACTGCTCTGGAATTACACCCGGAACAATTGGCGCCGTCTGTGGGGAAAAGATACTAGAAGCTAGTCACATTCATTCCCAAACAAAAAAAAACACACAAAAACCCACCCAAAAAGCTAAGAAGATGTCGAAACAACAAGAGGTATTCGTGACTGACGAAACCGAATTCTGCCAAGATGATCCCGTCCACAATTCTGGGGTTGCGCAGCCCTCCACCGGCCGAGTAATCCAACCGGAGTATGGGATGCCAATAATACCAGACACGCCGCTGCCCGCCGACCAAGTCACCATCATGGGACATGTGGTTGATGCAGCTAAACTGAAACTGCTCCTGGACCTAATCGGTAGCACGCCGGCTCACACTGTCACTCCGACAAGAGCGGCGGTACCCGTCCAGGAGACCAGGGCCCAGAATGTGACTCCGAGAGACTTGAACGGAGCACCGGAAGAAGCCGGCCCTGTCGTCAAGACGCCGGGGAGCCCAGTGCCGGTGGTAGACCGAGTCCTTCCCGCACTCGCGGGAGGACGGCGTCGCCGCAAAGACCGACGAGGCGTGCCCCAGGAGGAGTGAAGAAGTCCGACTCACCGAGTCGGAGAAGAAGCCCGACTCACCGAGTCGGGGAAGAAGCCCTTCCCGCCACGGGAGAGGAGCCGGACTAGGGATGCGAGGAGCCGATCGCCGCGTGTCGTTCGACACGTGGTCGACGACCCCTCGCCGCCACGTCCTAGAAACCCCGGTGCCGACTAAGCTGAAGTTGCCACCCATATCATACAAAGGAGAAGGCGACCCAACCGACCACGCCGAGGCTTTCGAGTCTTACATGTCGGTATGGGAGCAACCCGATGAAGTTTGGTGCCGAGTCTTCCCAACGACACTGCATGGGATGGCACAAAGTTGGTACAAGGGGCTACCCGATGGGTCGATATACTGTTATGCCGACCTAAGAGACGTATTTTTAGCCCAGTATTCTTGCAATAAGAGGAGGGCCGTCGAGACATCGGACCTACTGACTATCAGACAGGAGGGAGGCGAGTCTCTCCGGAGTTATGTGAAAAGGTTCGACGCCAAGGTTCAGCAGATTCGTGAGTCGAGCAATGAACCGGCGGCCTTCGCACTGATGAAAGGCCTCCCGAGAGGAGACTTAAAAAATGAGCTCATCAAGTGCGGCGGCCTGAACCTAGATTCCGCCAGGAAGATGGCCGACCAAGCCATTAAGGTGGAGGACTACCACAAAACCTGGGTAGGCCCCAGCGAGACCGGGCACTCAGAGAGTAAGAGCCGCAGGGAGGACAACCCGGATGAAAGACGCCGTGACAATAAAAGGTCACGGTTTGACAGGTCCGCCAGGAAACAGAACTCGGCGGGCGCCGGGGGGAGTTCGGGACCGTACTACCAAAAGCGGTACAATGATCACACCCCCCTGGTCGTATCTGCCGCCGAGGTCTTCGCCCTGAGCAAGAACGAGGGTCAGAAGTGGGAAAGGCCTCCCAGGCCGAGGAGTGACGGTGACACGAGCCAGTACTGTGAGTACCACGGCCACACCGGTCACTTAACTGACAACTGACGGCATCTGAAGAATGCCATTGAAGAGCTGATCCGGAAGGGGAGCCTCGGCAAATATGTTGCCAAAGGCCAAAAGACTGATACCGGCGGCTCGAATAAGAAATCCGTCTTTGAACGGATAGGAGAAATCCATGTTGTCATCGGAGGCAACGAGAACGGCGGGTTCGCTCATGGGCACAAACGGCACCTGAACGAGCTGTATCAGGCCATCAACTTTGTGCCCAAAACAGCAATCCCCGCTTCCAACATCCCCGATATGACTATTGGGAAGAAGGACTACGAGGGAGTCATCGCCCCTCACAGCGACCCACTCGTAGTCCACTTGGACATAGCCAACCACCTGGTCAAGAGGTGCCTGATTGACACAGGCGCCTACACGAACATCATGTTCAGAGAGTGCTTCCTCGGCCTCGGTTTGAAGGTTGAGGACCTGAGCCCCTGCACCAATCCGTTGTACAGCTTTTCCGGGGCCGGACTGGTACCCCTGGGGTCAATCAGACTGCCGGTGATGTTCGGCGAGGGGAACGCGGCTAAGAATGTCCTAGCCGAATTCGTGGTCATTGACGGCTCGTCCGCCTACAATGTTCTCATAGGCCGAGTCACTCTGAGCGAAGCCGATGCGGTAATGTCCATCCGGGCCCTGACACTGATGTATGTCTCGGACCGGGGGGAAGCGCATAAGCTCGTCTCAAAGGACGAGAAGGACGAGGTGGTCAACGTCCAGATATCTGCCAGAGGGTGCAACATGCAATCCCTCAAAGTGGCAAAGAAGTCCGAGAAAGGGAAGAGCCCATCCTTACAACAGGAGGGCGACCACATGGATGCAACTGTCGGCATGGTCAAGGGAGCCGAGACTGAAGAGGTGGAAATGGACCCAGGGCGCACCGTAACTATCGGTGTTAACCTGGAGCCAAAATTCAGGGCCGCTCTCCTAGACCTGCTGAAGAAAAACAAAGACGTCTTCGCCTACTCAGCGGCCGAGATGCCAGGCGTGAGCCGGGAGGTAATTGTTCACAAGCTGAACGTGCTCTCCACCGCTCGCCCTGTCAAGCAAAGGATGAGGAACTCCTCAGCCGAGAAGGATGAGGCCATCAAAGCCGAGGTAGATAAATTACTAGCGGCGGGCTTTATCATGCCTTGTACTTATCCTGAGTGGTTAGCTAATGTTGTAATGGTGAGGAAGTCATCGGGGGCGTGGAGGATGTGTGTAGATTTTACCAATCTTAATAAAGCGTGCCCCAAAGATTGCTATACCTTGCCTCGAATAGATAGTTTAATCGACGCGACGGCAGGCTACACTATCGAGCCCTCGGACGCCTTCTCGGGTATCATCGGTATTCATGGCCGAGGAAGACATGCCTAAATGCGCATTCATCATCGGTAACGGCACATACATGTATAAAATGATGCCGTTTGGTTTGAAGAACGCCGGCGCAACTTACACAAGACTGGTGGACAAAGTGTTCCAAAATCAAAAAGGGCGAAACATTGAGGCTTACGTCGACGATGCTATTGTAAAAAGCAAGTCTGACAGCGAGCACTTAGCCGATTTACACGAGACATTTTGTACACTGAGGAAATACAAGATGAAGCTCAACCCAATGAAATGAAACTTCGGTGTCCGGGCAGGTAAGTTCCTCGGCGTACTTGTCAGCGCCAGGGAAATTGATGCCAACCCAGCCAAAGTCCAAGCAATCATGGACCTGCCGGAGCCGAGGAGTCGAAAAGAGGTTATGATGCTGACCGGGAGGATGGCGGCTCTAGCCCGTTTCATCTCTCGGTCAGCCGACAAGAGCACCCCATTCTTCAAAGTGTTGAAGGGGAATAAGGACTTCAGCTGGGGGGAGGAACAGAGCACAACTTTCAAGCAACTGAAAGCTCATCTTCAGACTCTCCCAACCCTGTCCAGGCCGATGCTGGGGGAGACGCTATATCTATACATAGCAGTTACCTCGGCCATGGTCAGTGCCGTGATCATCAGAGAAGAAGACAAACAGCAACACCCAATCTACTTTGTCAGCCATACGTTGTTGCCCGCCGAGAGAAATTACCCGCTGATTGAAAAAGCAGCCTTTGCTGTCGTCGTCGCCGCAAGGAAACTGAAACCCTACTTCGACGCACATCCCGTAACGGTCTTAACCGACCAACCATTGGAGAAAGCATTGGATAAATTTGAGCAATCCGGCAGGCTCATCAAATGGGCAGTAGAGCTATCCGGCTTCGGCATTCAATACAAGCCGAGGCCCTCGATAAAGGGGCAGGCACTTGCAGACTTCCTTGCCGAGTGCACTTACCAAGAAGAATCACACCCCGGTGTATGGGAAGTATACACCGACGGGTCCTCCACGGCGAACAGCTCAGGAGCCGGCATCCTTATCATCAGCCCGAACGGGGACGAGTTTGAGTATGCCTTGAAATTTACCTTCTCGGCCTCCAACAACGAATCCGAGTACGAGGCGGTGATAACCGGAGTCGAGCTAGCTAGGGCTGCCGGGGCGGAGCACATCATTTTGAAAACAGATTCACTTTTAGTGGCTAATCAAATCAGAGGAGAGTACGAGACTCGAGACGACGGGATGGTAAGATACCTGGAAAGGGTAAAAGCTGACACTTCAAAATTGAAATCTTTTCAGATACAATGCATTCTCAGGTCTGAGAACAACCGAGCCGACGCTCTCTCAAAGCTTGCCAGTTCAACCATCAAGAATGTCAGCCGAACCGTGCTGGTGGACATCAGGAATGCCAAGAGCATTACTGAGGCCGTCGGCATGGTGGGTAACATAGAGACCGAGACGACGTGGATGACTCCGATAATGAAATACAAATTGACAAATGAATTGCCGGAGGACCGCAGTCTCTCGCAGAAGATAAAGAGGATCGCAGCAAGGTACTTGGTATTTGAAGGGGAATTGTACAGGAGGTCCGTGATAAGGCCACTCTTGAAATGTGTCGGCCCAGCCGACGCGGAGCTAATTCTGACAGAAATTCACGAAGGCATCTGCGGCCATCACATGGGGGCAAGAACACTAGCCCACAAAGCTCTCCGAGCCGGCTACTTCTGGCCCACCATGCTTGCGGATTCCAGAGCCAAAACCAAAAAGTGCAACAACTGTCAAATGCATGCTCCGGTGATACATGCACCTTCCCGAGACCTGCAGCCGGTGCTTAGTCCCCTTCCTTTTGCACAGTGGGGGATGGATCTACTAGGGCCATTTCCAACGGCATCCGGAGGAAGAAAGTACTTGATTGTCGCCGTTGACTACTTCACCAAATGGGTTGAAGCCGTAGCAAGATGCCGAAGACGACGGCGGCCGTAAGAAAGGTAATCTGGGAAAATGTCATAACTCGTTTTGGGTTACCCCAAGTCATGGTATTTGACCACGGCCGAGAGTTTTGGAGTGACACAATAATGAACTGGTTGGAAGAACTTGGTATCAAATTTGCATACTCCTCCGTCTGCCACCCACAGAGCAACGGGACAAAGTGAGGACCAATAAAACCATCCTCAACGGTTTGAAGAAGACAGTTGAAGACCTAAAGGGAAGATGGGCCGATGAACTACCCGGCGCCCCGTGGTCCCCGCGAACCACGGAGAAAGAAGCAACGGGGTACAGTCCATTCCACTTAGTCTACGGGTCCGGCGCCCCGCAATTGAAGCAACGGTCCGAGCGTTCGTAAACGACCACCTTTAACCCGGTTGAAAATGAGGAAGGTCTAAGAGCCTCCCTAGACCTGGTCGAAGAAAGCCGAGATACAGCATGCCTCAACTTGGCAGTATACCAAAACCGAATGAGAAGAGCCTACAACCGAAGAGTCCACAAAAGGGACTTAAAAGTAGGAGATCTGGTCCTAAGAAAGTCAGCCGCCACCAACAAGGGGAACATTCATGGTAAATTGACGGCTAACTGGGAGGGTCCCTACAAAGTGGTTGAAGAAATGAGGCCGGGTACATACCGGCTGACAGACATGGAGGGTGTGCCTTTAATGAGCCATTGGAACACTGACAATCTCAGGAAATACTTTGTATAGCGGGGGAGGTGTCCGAAACAATTGTTGGCACCCCGACGCGTGTTCGTATCTAATAAAGAATCATCCAAGTTTTCCATCAAAGTGTTTATCCCCTCCGTAGTCATATCGAGGTAGACGTCGCGGCCCAAGCCGGGCAGTCACCCCAAGAAGTAGACGCTACGGCAGTCACTACCAGCGCAGTTGATACTCGCAAAAGAGACCAACATGCCATAGGAACGTATAAGTACAGTTGAGACGCAATTCTAGCCGCCTCGGCCAACCGAAGGCCTGGCAGAGGAAGCGATCAATATGTCTACAGATACGAACGCTGTCGCGCCGTAACCCCTAGTCGCCTCGGCCAACCGAAGGCCCTGGCAGGGACACAACGGTCGATACGCTAACATGTTCACAGCGGCGGTTGGGAATCGCAAATCTGACGCCTCGGCCAGACCGAGAGTGAAAGAGGAAGCGACCAACATGCCAACATGTTTAAAAGAAAAAAACGTTAAACACAGTTGAGATACGCATTCTGAACTGCCTCGGCCAGGCCGAGGTAAAAACAAAAGAAGCGCTCAATTAATAACGTAAGAAGACAACTCAGACGAAGATAAGAAAAGACCTCGGCCAAGCCAGAGGCAAAATAAGCAAACTCTTATTAAAAATGATAACAGGTTACAAGTGAGGAGAATACATACGACGGCCGTCCCCATAGGGATAAGCCAAAACACAACCTACCAAAGTTTTACAAAATACAAGGGAAAGAAAAGAAAAAGGTTACGGACATGTCAGTTGAAGCGCCAAAAGATGGCAGGGAGGAAAGGCTTAATAATTGGCCCCCGAACAGCTGAAGCTATCCGAGATGCCGGGTGAGCCTGGTGACGACCGCACGTCTCCCTATGCCTGTTGCTGCTTGCCATCAGCAACGTTAGCAGCATCGTCTTTGGTGGGTGACCCAGAGGTTGTCTTGGCAGTCTCAGCCTTTTTGGCAGCCTCAGCCTCAGCTTTCTTGGCAGCCTCAGCCTCAGCAGCCTCAGCTGCCTTCATCCTCTCAGCTTCCTCCTTGGCCGCCTTAGCCTTCTCAGCAAGGGCCGCCTTCTCCGCGGCCTCCTCCTCCTCCTTCTTCACCCTGAACTCCTCCGCGGCCTTCTCCTCCGCGGCCTTCTCCTTAGCTTCGAGCTTGTCATCAAACAGCTCGTCAAATTTGTCCCACGGAAAGGAGCCATCAAGAGGAAAGAGCTCCCCAATCACTTCCCTGGCGGCTTCCTCGGCCAGGTCCCGGTATTGGGCGCACATGTTAGGGAGGATCTCGCGTTGCAGCGTCTCAATGTCCAACTCCCTCTGGTCGATGATAGCATCCTTATTCCGGACCACCTTCCCCTGGGCCTGAAACCTGGACCTCCATTCTTCCCTCTGCTTAGCATTAAAGTCGGCGACCTTCTGAAGGTGGTCACGCGCCTCCAGCAGCTTAGCAGCTTCAGCCGCCGCAGCCTCAGCCTTGGCTCTCTCAGCGAGGACTGCATTTTCAGCGTCCTCCCTAAGTTTCCTCTCAGCACGGACTGCCTCTTCAGCCTCAGCCTTGGCCCTCTCAGCCTCCTTGTTCGCTGCGTCGAGTTCAAGCCTGAGCCGCTCGAGCTGTGGGGCAGCTTCAGCAATGGCCTTCTCTTGCTCCACAATAAGAGCACCGGCCGTATCAGCCCACTTCGACAGCAACCTGGCCAAACTTAGGCCCTCCGACTTAATCTGTAAGGGGGTAGGCTTCGGGAAGGAGGTGACGACGGTGTCACTATTACCACCTGCCTGCGCAGATTGCTTTTCAGGACGCCGTTCAACATTGTGTCCGGTAGACGGCAGCGGTTGATCTACAAAAAATTCAATTAAAGCATCCGTGTCAACATACATGGACATACCGGAGAGCCTGTCATCAGGAACGCCTAATGAACCGGTTAAATCTGAGCCACGGGATAGATCTGTACCATGCTTGGCCTTCTTGGTTGGAGGACGCATTTCCTTGCCGGCAGCAGCGGCAGCAGTAGAAGCAGAAGCATTAGCGGCAGCGGTAGGCTCTTTCCTCTTACGGAAGAGAGGGGTTTCCACTGCCAAGGTGACCGTCTCCAAGGCGGTAATATCAACGACCTCCACCGTCTCTATCTGGACTGAAGGGATGGGAGGTGGAATTGATGTCGACGCCGTCACCGCCGAAGACTTTGTTTTCCGCGTTCAGCGCGGCATGTTACCAGCAACCTTTGCCTTGGCCGCCGCCACATTTAAGCCCTTCAGCTGCTGATCCATGAGATCATTCGGCGACGTTCTGCGATCACGAGCCAGGGCCTTTGGATGCAAATCAGCGACTGTCTTGTCCTTGGCAAGCCCCATTCTCCGGAGGATGTCCTCAGACAGGTCCGGGCCAAAATGGTTTGCAAAGGAAACGAAACAAGAGTTAAGTGAGAAATAAATCAAAATTCAAAAAACCAGAAACATTGAAAGCAGAGATGGGCCTCACACCGACCCCACTCACCCTGTGCTAGGGCCGGTATGAGGCCGACATGGCAAAGCAGCTCATCCTGAAGAATGATCTGCGTCGGGGGAATCCATCTCTTCGGCACCCCATTCTTCTCCGCCTCAAACAGCCTCATCGCCAGCTTCTCATCCGCATTAAGAGGGACCTTGCTGGCGTCCATCTTAAGCTTACTCCGGGTGACCAATTTGTCATGCTCTGCCTTACTCTCGCACCGCAAATTAACTTGGTCTTTGGAAGGACGGGGCGCGGATAGTCATCCGTCACCTCAACGTACACCCACCGCTCTTTCCAGTCCTTGGAGGAGGAAAGCTTATCAACGGAGACGTAACCCGCTCCGTCTCGCACGCTATACCACCCAACGCGACCAGGAAACGACGGCGAAGGTGATGAAGCCGACGGAATAAATTAACCGTCGGGACCTCCCCTTGAAGAGGCGAGCCGCCACACGAAGCCGACTATAGTCCTAATGGCCAACGGGTGCAGTTGGGCCACGGCGACGTTCATGGCTCTAATGATGGCCATAACGTATTCATTCAGCGGAAACCGGAGCCCGTACTCCAGGTGCCGGATATACACGCCGATGCAACCCGGGGGAGGGCAACAGACGGCCTGACCCTCCTCAGGGATAAAAATTTTGTATCCCCTGCCGAAGTAGAAATGGCCCTCGAAAAGTGTTTCGCCGGAACAACTGGCGAACTTATGGGTCCAAGCACGGTCAGGGCCGACCTTACAGGCGCCGCCGTGATCCATGACGTACTGCCTCCCCTTATTAGGATGAGCCTTTTCAGCATCATCACCGTCATCATCACCGTCATCATCACCGTCATCATCATCATCCTCCCAATCCTCCAAAGCTTTTGGATCAACTTCGGGAGAAGGAGACCTAGGGCCCCCAGACCTTATCGGGATGGCGTCTAGTATCTCCTCCTCATCAAGACGCGACGGGGAACCCCCCGGCGCAGAAGTACTAGGCCCGGCGTCAGCAGCAGACATAGTAGCAACAATTACTTAACAAAATAAGAGATTGGGAAAAGTTTGTTTGTTTACCTTGAAGAAAAGCACTAGCCGAAGTAACGACTCTGAAGATTAGAAGAGAAAGAAGCCCTCGAAAGTTTAGAGAGAAGAAAATTTTAGACAAAATGAAATTGGTGCCCAATTTCAGGGACTAACTGCCCTATTTATAGAGGAAAGCCCATGAAGAAGGACCAATCAGGGCATGACCCATGAAACGTCACCAATCAGCGAACAGACACGTGTCAGACATGTAACCACGGAATGTCAATCGTTGCAACAGTTGAACGTCAATCAACGCAACAGTGACCAAGCGTCTTCAACACGCCCCTTCATATCTCTTTGCCTATTCATCTTCCTCAACAAATTCCTAAGTATCTGTTCTCCGCCGGCCACATGATCAACCAAGCTAGGTAGCACCGGCCGGGGGCAATCAAAAACAACCGGTACTCTCAACCCAGGTCTTGGCCAGCGTCACTTTCTTTTCCACATCGGATGCCCTTTACACATCCATGTGGAGGGGGGATATGGTACGGCCTAAGCAGAACCGAGCCGAGGTAGATAAAGCCGGGGCAGAAAATTTTTTAGTTACGCAGAATATACGCTCAACACACATCGGAGCCCATACCACGGCATAGACTACGCTGGGGGCAAATTGATGGGGCATATTCTGCACCCGCTGACCGAGTCAACATATTGAGCAAGGTCAAAGATATCCACAAGCAAGTCAACGACTTAGACAGCCTAACCGACGCAACCCGTCGGCCTGTCTCTTGGGTCTCGGCTGGGACAACTAGCCAGCCGGGGCACATATCCGCGAACTCATATCCAAGACCCCTCGGCGGCGAGTCAACATGGCCCGCCGGCCTTCCATAGGTCCCTCGGCCGAGGGTAGATCAGTCTTTCCACCTGCTAGCCACTTGGCCACTTGGCCACTACGTGACAAAAGGTGAAAGTCTATAAATACTCCTCAACCCTCATTGAGGAAAGGATCCACAATTTAACCTAAGAATCACTATTCATCTGGTAATATCTTCTTTATCTCTCTACAAAATATACTTCGCCAAGTAACAACAACTTATCTCTTTAAGTTTACTGACTTGAGCGTCGGAGTGAGTTCGCTCGGTACAAAGCCGAGCCCTCAGTTTGTTCATTGTTTCAGGAGACCGAAAGGGAGATTCAATCAAAGACGTCATTCTACAAGCACGGGTGGTAACAAGTAACTGCTCTGGAATTACACCCGGAACAGAAATATTTTTAAAACTCGTTTGAAAGTATTTCGGAATTGTTTCGAATAATTTTGTTTGGATGCTTCTAAAACTTTCAAAAGTTACGTTGTATTTACAAAATCGATTTGTCCAAAGGTTTTAAGTAAAATTTGCACATCTACTTTTGGATTTCGACATTGGTTGAATACTAGGACTTCTCATTAAATACGTCTAATGACCGGTTCGGTACTCACAAATGTATGGTTTTGAAAAGATTTTTCAATCGTTGACTTGCTTTTATCTTGGACGATAGAATTCTTGTTCGCGATGGGCATTCTTTCAGTCCATGAGATGAGACAAGAAGTTTCTAATACTTTTGATGGGGCATATTCTGCACCCGCTGACCGAGTCAACATATTGAGCAAGGTCAAAGCTAAAAAGACAGCAAGTCAATATATTAACAGCCTAACCGACAAAGCCTGTCGGCTTGTCACTTGGGTCTCGGCTCGGCAACTAGCCGGCCGAGAGGCATATCCGCGTACTCACATTCAGTCCCCTCGGCATGGAGTCAACCAGGCCTGCCGGCCTGTCATGGGTCCCTCGGCCGAGGGTAAAACAGTCTTTTCACCTGCTACGCCACTTGGCCACTACGTGACAAAATGTGAAAGTCTATAAATACTCCACATCTCTCATTAAGAAACCAACTGGAATATCTGGTATAAACTCCCTTATCTCTCTACAATATACTTTGCCAAGTTCAACACACAACTTATCTCTCTAAGTTTACTGACTTGAGCGTCGGAGTGAGTACGCTCGGTACCAAGCCGAGCCCTCAGTTTGTTCATCTTTACAGGAAAGAGTGAAAGGAAGAGACAAGCAACGACATCATTCTACAAGCTCAAGTGGTCACAATCCTGCTCCGTAATTACACCCGGAACAACTTTGATTATGAAAGTTGGTTTAAAAAAAAATTGTTTTGAGATGTTTTAAAAGAAAGTCTTTGAAATTTTAAGTAATGTTTTTTTTTTTTACTTTCAGTTTCGAGGACGAAACTTTTTTTTTAGTAGGGGAGGTTGTAACACCCGCCATTTTTGTATTCTATTTTCGTAATCGTATTTTATTTTCGATTACGATTTGATTTGTATGACTCGGAATTTACCTGCGAGCCATTTCTTTTCTTACTTTGAATTCTTAAGTTTTTTTTATGTCTCGAATATTCCTTTGTTTTCGAGAGTTATTATGTTTCTAATCATTGGAGCTTCGTTTTATTTATTCATTTAATTTGTATTCTAATTCTACTCCGAGTTAATTCGTTGGATTTCAGAAATTATTTCTATTGAACCCTCTTTTTATTCTTATTAATTTCTAATCTCATATATTTTAATTCTTATTTATGAGATTTAAATTTTTATCTTTTAATTTACGGTTTTGATTTATTTATTTAATTAATCGTTCTTAGTTGATTTGCAGTCCAATTTCTCAAATGGATCGAGTTTTATTCAAATGATCATTTTAAGATCAAAGTCCAGGCCTTTTGACGAGATATTTTGAAAGGTATTTTAACATCTTCTTATTTTATTTATTCACATAATCTATTATCATTCACATATGATTCTCTCCAGCAAACAAAAAAATATAGAGGAACGGAACCACAGCTGCCGATCTCTATTTCTAAAAAAATTTATGTACGTGCTTGCCTTCTTGCTTCTTTATTTCCGTTTTATAAATCATTCTACGTATGTGCTTACCTTCTTGCTTCTTTATTCGGATCGACCTTCTCTCATCATCGTTCATCCTATACTAAGGGTAATCAGGGCGGACCGAAGATTTTCTATTTGGTGTAGCAAAACCCCTTTGTACAAGGGCGTCTACAAATATGGAGTATTTCTTTTGTACTCTTTGTTATATTAGGATGATATTCCGTTATTCTTTTTCTCATTCCTCGATCATGTGGAAGCGGACACAATATTTGTTTCACTTTAATCTTACTATACGAGGTAGTGTTGCCGCATTTGCGAGTTTAAATTACCTCTCTCGTTATTTTCACCATTTTGAGTGTTAATATTAGGTCGAGAACAAATTTTTCCACTTGATTGAGTTGATTTTCCATTTGATTTGTGGAGTCTTTTCGAGAAGAAATTCGTAATTGCATTTCTTGTTCCTTTTTATTTACAATCTAAAATTAAAACCCAAATAATGTGTTGTGTAATTTTTTTTTTTTTTTTTTTGAAAAAAACCATAAAGGTTTATATCATATTAAGTAAATCATGCGAAGCTACATCAACAAATTGTAGCGGGAACTCGTCCATCCAAACGCGCCTACCAATGCTCCATGGTCTAGCATGAGCAACTTCGTGAGCTAATCTATTAAAGTTTCTCCTAGAATGCGTGAAAGAAACAGAAGTAAAACGGTTACAAAAAAGTAAAATATCCTCGTAAATGATAAACAGTTCGCTTCTTCCCCTTTTCTTCTTCTTCAAAGCTTGAACGACCTCGAGACAGTCACTCTCAATGACAATGCTCCGCTGCCCCCTTATCCATGCCTCTTTGAGTCCAAGAAGGATCGCCTCTGCTTCAGCCATGGGAACCCCACAACTACCATCCCGTTGAACCGACACAGCCCACTCCATACCACCCTCGTGATCGCGACAAACCGCACCTATCCCCACTCCAACTCCCTCCATGACACCCGCGTCCACATTTACTTTCCACGTCCCAACGCATGGCCTTCCCCATCCTCCCTCCAGCTCACCAACCCTCCCATTACCTCCCCCATGGGTCTCCTCCACCTCTTGTAACGACTCCATTTCCCCCACCAAATCCCTAACACGCCTCAAGATACTCTCCTGCTCCCACCTCGCCTCCTCGAAAATGAGCTTATTGCGTTTTTCCCACAACACCCAACAAGTTGTCACAAACACTACCCTCTCCCTCGCATCCAAAACCCTTAACATACCTTCCACCCACTCCCTCACCCGCACAAACCCGACTGTCCTATCCACCTCTATACCCATGCCCTCCCAAATCCCATCCCCCCACCCACAATCCCGAACAACGTGAAGACAAGTCTCCACATTACTTTGGCATCGAGGACACGCGGTATCGACCTGCCCCATCCGAGCTGCGATATTAGCTCTAGTCGGGAGCGCTTCATTACATAATTGCCACATGAAAGCCTTGATCCTTGGCAGCACGGGAATCTTCCAGATAGCTTTCCATATCCACCTTGCAGCCGTGGAGTCAGACTGTTCACCCTCACCATTAGAGTTCCCTGCTAGAAGCCGATAACCCGACCGTACACTGTACACACCATCCTTCTCATGTTCCCAACACCAATCATCTTCACGAACCTCCTCACTCAGCCGGACTTGCAAAATTCTTTCCGCTTCAAAAGGCAAAAACAGCGACTCTATCATACCCCTATCCCACCGTCTTTCCCCTTGCACCATCAACTCCCCCACTTTCATGTTCACATCAGCTTCCCTCCGCGGGGAAATCACCCGTCTAGTCTCCGTGCCTGGTATCCAAGGGTCGAGCCATACCCTCGTGTTTTCACCTCCACCAATAGACCTCCTCAAGCCAAGTCGCATAACAATCTTGGACTCACAAATACTCCTCCAAGTATAGCTAGGATTAACCCCCAAATTAGCCTCCATAAAAGAACAAGAAGGGAAATATTTAGCTTTAAGAACTCTAGCCATCAAGCTGCCGTCCTCATTCACCAAACGCCACGCCTGCTTCGCAAGAAGCGCGAGATTGAATTTTGCAAAATCCCGAAATCCCATCCCACCCTTAGCCTTTGCCCGACACATATGACTCCAGGCAACCCAAGGTATCCTGCGTTTTCCATTGTTCGAACCCCACCAAAACCGCGAGACAATTGAACGCAATTCATCACAAAAATTGGACGGTAATTTAAACACACTCATCGCATAGGTAGGAATAGATTGGGCCACTGCCTTTATCAGAATTTCCTTACCTGCTCGGCTGAATAGCATACCGCGCCATCCTTGCATTTTGTTATTTAATTTGTCTCGAATGACTTTGGAAAGTAGCTGCTTAGAGTGGCCTATCACTGTGGGCAGGCCAAGATACTTATCGTGCTCATTCACCACCTTAACCCCGAGAACCGCTGCCACCCTTTCTTTACGCCTGGTTGTCGTCCCTTTACTAAAGCAAACCGTAGTCTTCTCTTTACTCACCAATTGCCCAGAAGCCACTTCGTACTGTGCTAAAATATTTAACACCACCCGAGCTTGGTTCTCATCTGCTTTAACAAAAATAATACTATCATCGGCAAAAAACAAATGGGAAATAATCGGGGCCTGCGGTGCAATTCGAATTCCATGAAGAGAGCCCAGCTCCACTTTCCGCCTAATCATGCTAGAGAGGACTTCGGCACAAAGAATAAAAAGATACGGCGATATTGGGTCACCTTGTCGTAAACCTCGTTCCGGAACAAAACTCACAGAAGGGGAGCCATTGATAAGAACCTCATAGGACACCGACTGAACACATTGCATAACTCTCGATACCCAATTGGCGTCAAAACCCATGACTTCGAGCACCCGTCGCAAAAAAAGCCATTCCACCCTATCGTAGGCCTTCTCCATATCGAGCTTCAACGCCATATGCCCACCACCTCCTCTAGAATTTTTCATATAATGGAACATCTCGAAAGCGATCAATATATTATCAGAGATAAGTCTGCCCGGTGTAAAAGCACTTTGATTCTCCGACACCAACTGTCCCAGGAAAAGCTTCAGTCGATTGGCGAGGACCTTTGAAATTAATTTATACAATACATTGCATAAACTTATCGGCCGAAAGTCACGCAATTTATCCGGGGCTTTCTTTTTGGGGATTAAAACAATATGAGTACTATTTAGAGAGACCGGGAACTCACCACCATTGAGGATGCCCAAGACCATTCGAGTCACGGAAGGACCAACGATGTGCCAATATGTTTGATAAAAAAGGGCATTCATTCCATCGGGACCAGGCGCCTTTAAAGGATGCATTTGGTTGAGAGCTTCAAGGACCTCATCCCCTCGATATTCCGCACTGAAGGTCTCATTCATGCCCGTCGTAACACGCCCCTGTACACCCACAAGCAGCTCCTCGAAATCCGTAGGTTTTGAAGACGTAAATAAGGAAGAAAAATACCTCACCGACGCGGCTTTAATAGCCTCAGACCCCTCCCTGGATGTTCCATCCTCCTCAACAATTCGACTAATCTTATTCTTTTGCTTTCGTTGTCCCGCTTTTCTATGAAAATACTTGGTATTGCGGTCCCCATCCTTTAGCCATAACGCCCTCGACCTTTGACGCCAAAACGTCTCCTCCTGTCGAAGCAAATGGTTAATCTCCTTCATAATTTTCTTCCTTTCTTCGACATTACACGTCGTCCTATCGCTCTCATTCAGCCATGTGAGCCGCTTCCTCTTACGCTTCAGCTCCCTGAGGATTTTCCCGATGCTAATTCCTTTCCATTTCTGGAGCTCACGAGCACACCGTGATATCGTTTCTAGCACATTCCAGTCCTCTTCCTCCCACACCCGCTTGATCGTGTCCTCACATCCCTCTTCCCCTATCCAAATCTGCTCAAAACGGAACCTACTGTTATGGGGCCGCTCCTCTTCACTCCGCCCATTCAAGACTACTTTAAGGGGAGCATGGTCCGACCATTCGCGGTCCATATGAAAAAGTTTTGCGTATGGGAAAATCTCCCTCCAGGATTCCGTCTTCATGGCCCGGTCCAAGCGACACTGTCTATTCTCCTCACCCCCTTGTCCATTGTCAAACGTAAAGGCATAGCCCACATAAGCCAGATCACTAAGCCCGCAATCATCCACAGCTTCCCGGAAATTATTCATCTGCCACTGAGCTCTAGTCCCTCCTTTCATTTCATCTGCAAATAAAATCTCATTGAAGTCCCCCACACATAACCAAGGATCCTGTGACTCAGAAGCAAGAGTTCTAAGCAGCTGCCAAGATAGATGCCTATCTTGGACCGAAGGCCAGCCGTAAAAGCCCGTCAATCTCCATTTCAAACTATCCATCTCAATATCGAAGTCCATAAAATGAACCGAAGCAGCTCGAAACACCACCTTTAAATCCTTCCTCCACATAAAAGCCAATCCCCCCGATCTACCAACGCTATCAACCTCCATACTATAAAACTCATCAAAACTAGAACTAATTTTTCTCATCTCTACACTACTCAGCTTCGTCTCGCAAAGGAAGACAAAAGCCGGGGCCTCTCTCCGGATCAAATTCCGGAGACCACCAACTGCATCGGGGTTGCCCAGCCCTCTGCAGTTGAGGCTTAAGAGATTCATTGGGCCCGGCGGGGTTGAGCTCCCTCAACCTCCGCCTCAGGTGAAAACACACCCATATCAATAAAAGGTTTCTTCGCCGCACTTTCCAGACCCTCCTCAACACCTTCCCGACCCCTCTTCGATCCCGCCCTATCAGCTATGGTGGAATCACTACCTCCACTGTTCACACTCCCCTTTTCCCTAGCAAATTTCTTCCATTTCCTCCCTTCAGCTCCTGCTCCTTTCTCCTTCCCCACACGACCTCCATCCCTGACAGTCGAAGTAATCACCCTCTCCTCACACACCATGTCATTTATCCCCCCTCCCCCAACAGTCTCATCCTGCCCAGCATTATCAGAAGTGGCCCCCGCAATACCAGCATCTTCTTCTACTCCCCCTGCCCTCGCCTGCTTATCCATGTTCTCCATATTCCCTTCCCCATTTTCCCCTAACACTATGGATGCAGAATTCCTTCGCTTAGAAGCATATGTGACTGCAATTTTTTGAAGCTTTTCTATCATTTGCTCCATTACAACCTCCTCCCTCCTTCGTTGCTCCTCCTCGAACTCCCCCAGTAAAATCCTCGCCGCCTTACCCACCGGTTCAGTAGACGTCTTTGTAACCCTCCACGGTGATGCCCGTAACCATTCACCATACTTCAACTCACCCTCCTCATAAGGTCCATCTTCACACTCCTTCTCGCCATGCCCAAGCACTCCACAGCCATAGCAAAAAGTTGGTAATCGTTCAAACTTGACCTTAAACTCAGTCGCTGCCGACCTCCCCTCTGACATACGCACCTTAACAGTCGACTTCAATGGCCTACGTACATCATGTATCACTCTAATTCGTACTGCTCTCTCTAGCTCCGGGTTTGGTAACACATCCATACTAACAAATTTTCCCAACTGTTGACCCAGATTTTTGATATTGGTCTCATTTGATCGACCTCTAATTGGTAAGTCGTAAATACGCGCCCACAAAGGGACCAGAAAGAGAGGCGTATCCGTTAATTTACCCGTAGTGCACGGATCCCCCAAACACCACATAAACTTATCGAAGTGCCAAGGCTGGCCTTCGACAACCCTATTCTTATCTCGTTCATCAGAAAAGCGAAAAGCGAAGATTTTTTCTTTAGCATCAATAACATTTCCAAGAATTGTACCTTTAGGGTTCCAAAGCTTGATCATTGTGTCAATCGCTGCTCGCACATTAATCGATTTCGAGGTCCACAAGCGCCCCACTAACATCAACTCAGACCTTTGTATCTCCCGCACATCATCACCCACGTCCCAGACAAAGCCAGAATCCCCATCTTCATCGTCTTCAAACAGAGATTGTTTACCTTCCCTTCGCCCTATTCCACTCGAACTCGCCATTAGGGCAAAAAGAAAAACGCGGCACAAAAGATAGAAAAAACAAGAAAGAGAAGATCAAAAACCGTCGCCTACGATAGGAATCTAACGTAGATGAGGCCTCGAAGAGGAGGAGAAACTAACGACGGGAATTAGACAGACCTCCTCACAGGAAACCCTAGAGGCACCATAGTTTTTTTGTTTAATTTTGATGATATTGTTTTAATGTGTTGTGTAATTAGTCTAATGAAAAAAGTGTAGAAAAAAATAAGAAGAGAGATACCAAAACATAGATCTTAACAACTTTGACGCAAAAGATACAAGGCCATAAATAATGTAGTCAATCAATTAAAGCAGAATTTATAGTCAATCAATTAAAGCAAAATTTATAGACATACATCTATTAGAAAAAATGTCACATACGGAAGACAACTATTTCCACATCTACATTAATTAATTTGTTAAATACAAAGTATTAGAAATCATTCAATAAAATTATTACTGGATTGTAACACATTTACAAAGTTATTACTTGCAAAGATCTCATAAATCAGTGAAGATATTACTTGATTGAAACATCAACCTAACTCTACAAATTAAAATGCAAACAAAATTGCTGAAAACACGGGAAAGAAGTATAACAATTAAAAGTACCGGTCGGGTTTGTAGCAGAGGGGCAAAGTTTCATGAAGCCCGACAGTTCAGTGACCCTTTTAAGTCGGAACTCGGAACACCTGGCATGGTGAACAATTTGATATCGAGAATTTTACCAAAATTGAAACTGAAAGTCTGAAAATTGTAATTGTTTTTGTTCATTTGGTAATTAAGAAGTCAAAATGGAAGTTGCACGATTAATTTTGATAATTGTGGGAATTAAACGTGATTAATGATACTTACCTTATTTTAAGGAATATGGAAAGATTATTTAGGGAACTTGGTTACCTTTTATTGAAAAGGAAAATATTAATTGCTAGCATTGAAAATTTACGGTGTAGCATCCCCTATCTATAAAAGCTGAAGCATTTAAAAGCTTCCTATTGGCTGCAATATTTTAGGAAAAAAGGAACCCACGTTTTAGCCAATTTCTTTAATTCCCCTCTCTCCTCATTTGGTAATTAATTACTCTCTCTCCTCTTTTAACATATTTTCAGATTTATTTTAAGGGACTATATAGTATATAATGATAATATATGATGATGATATATGATATGAAATGGATATATGATTATATATCGCCTAAATGATAAGTAATGTATTTTACCATCCAAATTACAAAATTCAAAATAAAATTAAATACAGTCCACATACAAAAAATTACATTACATACCAAAAAACCGAGTTAATATTGAAATTAATTATAGTACAAATATCAAAAATAAAAAAATTACATATCCAAAAACTATAAATTACAGTCTACTGTTACATACCCAAAATTGAAATTTTAGCAACTAAATAACCAAAATTTTACATGTCCAGTTGGGTATATAGGAAAAGTATTAACTAATAGTACTCCTCAATTCAATAATGGTAAATAAATTTGCAAACACTGAAATTCTATATAAAAATGCAATAATAGTACGTACAATCATATATTAAAAAATTGTACATACATTAAAATGAAAAATGAATAGAAATCTATACATCTATACATATGTTAAAAAAACATTAATTAAATTTTATTTTCCAACTACCTATAAATTATAATTTAGACCTGTATAATTATAAAAAATTATACAACACTAAAAAAAATACTACAGCACAAAAAACAAATGTGGATCTGAAATTCGCAAACAAAAAAAAAAACTGATTTGATCTTCAAAATAAAATACAAAAAAAATCAACAAATTTGTTTAGATATAACCTATATTTAATTGATCTTAAATTGCATGTGATGAAGAATGAGGATTATGGACTTTTATAGTGTTGGAGGAGTAGATTGAATGTGACATTGTGATTATGGTAAAAAGGGGCGATGAAAGGTTGTGATTATGGTAGAAAGGGGTGACTTGGTGTATATTGTGGGTAAAGAAAATGAATGGTGATTTGGTGAAGGAACTCAGGGAGTCAAGCCTAGATCATTTTTTGTGATTGAGGGAGTGTTTAATTTAGGGTTTTTCTTAAATATGATACCGTTTTTCGTAATATAGGTTATTGGGCCCTTTATTATTCATACTATATCCAGCCCTTTAACGGTGTATCCACCGCTTAACGAAGCTTTATATTGCAATAATACTGGTTGTATGGTGTGGCGAAAAAAAAAGTGACCACTTTATATTAAATAGTTATTATTTTATGTTAAAAAGTGACCATTTTATAAAGTGGTTATTTTATAGTATAAAAATGGTCTATTTTTTAAAATAAAGTGACCATTTTTATCATAAAGTAATTATTTTTTTTATGTGGTCGGAGATACGATAGTTTCATCATAGATTTGCAATTATATTGCTACTTAAAATAAAAACAAAATCCAAGGTTATAAAAGAGGTTATAGCCTTCGGCCTCAAGCTAATTCAAGTTCTAGCGATAGGATGGGGGCGTCAAGCGGACTCTTGAATACTTAATAATATGATCCGATTACCAATTTATATAAAATGACTTACTTTTACATGATAATCTCATTGTTTTAGTTTATTACTTTATTTTAGGCCTACACGTTGGTTGTTGTTGAGTAAATTGGGTTATTTAGAGTGTTGGTGTTATTTTTATCTACTTTAACAAAATGTGATCATATTTTACGTAAGAGTATCATGATAATTATGGGTTTAATAACATGACATTTTAAATTAATACATATTTTAATATTTTAGTACTCATTCTCTAATACCGGGTAATCAAAATAAAATTGATCAAGAGTTCAATATATATAATTGTAAAGGCTAACTTTTTCTTCTTTTATGTATAAATTTGTATTTTAGAAATTTAAAGGTAAACCCGTGCAATTTTTGCACGGGTATAAAACTATTATCATAATTTCCTGAAGTTTTTCTTTTTCTTTGGTGTAGCATTAGTTACACCATTGTCTAGTGTGGGTCCGCCCCTGAGGGTAATTATCACCCTTAATCGCTGTCTTATAATTGGTTTTGCTTTTATTTAATTAGTATATGATTTAATCATATATGAATGTTTTGTTTTGAAGGATTTCGTGACGATCCGCATAAGGACGAGTACTTGATTAATTCGGATAGCGATTAAGGTAACTTCGAAGTTACTCGGTATTACGCGATATTTATGTTGTAGTTGCATGTACTAGGATGTTTTTGTGAGGATTTATATATTTATCTAATTTTCGAAATTATGTGAATCTGATTTTATGGTGTTCTTATGTAATTTTGGTCGTATGTATTTTATTTTGTCAAATAGGAATTCGTTTGGGTGATATAATCATTTTTATGCTTTAATCGTTGTTTTGGGTATTAGAATTTTTAATTCTATTTTTTTATTTCTGGAGTTTATATTTGATTTTATGCTACCATGAATTTTTTTGGTATTAGCTTCGGATTTTTAGTATTTATTTTGCATTTTATAATGTTTATACGGTTTATTCGATATTAGTAATGCTGAATTATTTTAATTCGATTTAAAATACCAAATCTTAATGTTAATTCTCGAAAATTTAATATGTGGCCGAGACACTGTAAATTTAGGTGTGTGTAAAATTTTAGGTTGTGAAACATTGTTTTCAATTTTATAGGCATTTTACATGTTTTTGTGAAAACTGTTATGAAATCTGTCAATTCTGTCAGGCTGTTTGTAAAATACATTTCGTCTATTTAAGTTGCTCAACCAGAAAATTTAAAAAAGAGATTCCTATTTATTTGAAGTATAGATTACTTATGTAAAATTTTAGTGGTTTCTGGTGTATAGTTTTCTCAAAATAAATTGTTTGTGAACAGATCGCCTGTAAACTAAAAATCTGTCACTAGTCAAAAGAATGATTTTTAATATAACTTTAACTCTTCTACAGTGGCTAATATTTTTTGTACATAAACTTTGAGGTGTCTAGTTAGTTTTAAAATTTTCTTTGCCTTAGTATGACTTCTAAAAATTGATTTATGAACTAAAACATTTCCGGTGTCGTTTTCTGACAGCTTTTATAAATAAATTTTTAGACCCCTGATGCTTTCGTTTTATGAAGTTGACAATAAAATTAAAGTTGTAGTTAAGAGCCACTGGAAACTATAAAAATTAGCCTTGTATCATTTTGATTTTTCGGTATTTAATTATGAATTTTATAGCACTGCTGTCCAGTTTTAAAAATATGTTTTTAAGAGTTTGTCTCATTAAGGCCCAATAATATATATCTTACTAAGTACATTAAATTTTTTAGCTTATTCTAAGCTTTAGTACAGTAGCTTTAATTACTTTTTAACCTTGAAATAATTTTACACTTTGGAAAGTAAAGTTTAAGCTGTCTATTTTGAAGAAATAAAAGTGTACTTCACTTAAGAACTTTTGAAGTAATGTATTTAAAATAAGATACAATCTTTGGGATATTTTTAAGTTTGGAATAATTAAAGTAAGGGCTAATGAACTAAGGCATACGGGTTCTTATACAACTATATGATTGGGTATCTGCCAAGTGATACAGATTGTCGTAGAAATACATGTACTTAGACTAGGACTTTGCACTGCGTGGTAAGACGTGTCCTATTATAGCTTGTTGTCTAGTGAGCGAACCTGGAGTTGATCACCTTTGCATGACACTGGGTTCCCGAAACTAGTGTAAGATGCTGCGGTGTCAAGGAGTATAGCTAAAGTGAAAACCTAGCCTGGACTAAATTATTTCCATTCTGTCATTTGAGGAATTTTGCTTTTAAGCATGCAGCACGTTTATTTTAAGCGTGAGTTTGATTTTTGTTACATATGTTTTTTATATTTTAATCTATTTTTGATATATTATTACTTCTGTAACATTTATATCATGTGATGTGGTTGGGAGAACGTCAAGTTACTCCCCACTGATTGTGGTTGTTATGTTTAGAACATGACAGGTATTAGCTTTCTGGGGATTTCTGTGTGAGCTAGTGAGTAGTTTGCAGATCCTACTCTGTTTTTTGCTTTCTTTTATGGTTTTTAGTTTTAACACTTTTGAGGAATTTTATTTTTCGCCCTTTTTATAAAAGTGGCAATTGTTTAGACTTGACCATTTGATTTTTTTTTTATCCTTGATAATTTTATACATTCTCAATTTATGACAATTAGAATTTTTATCATTGTGTATTTAATCCCAATCGACAGTGTTTTCGCCACTGTTTTGCACTAGATTTTATAGGGTATTACATGATGATGGTCTTTAGCTATGGGAACGATATGGGGAGTCATCACTTCGAGTCTAGCTTTCGCTGTTACGAGTTTAGCTGTTTAAGTTTTCAGTTGTGTTGAGTAGTAGCAAACATTTCTTTTGGTTTGGTTTGGAACTTGTAGATACCTCATTCTGCACCTCCCGCAAACCACCCGGTGATGATTGGGCCGCATGTTTGATACGCGGAACGATTTGTGACAGTTCGTAAGATTATCGTCAAGTGATTGCTCAAATATTAATGTCGACCTCTTAGTTGTCATCTACGTCCCGATACGGTCGTTTTGGCAGTAATTAGAGTACATTCGGAGTCCGGGTCAAAAACCGTCTCCATTTCCTGATAACTGTTAAATCCGAGTCGAATATTCGGAATGTTCCGGATATTTCTATTCCATATTTTATAAATTTTATCTTTTGGCAAATAATATCCCGTAATATTCATAAGATAATCGAATTATTTCCGTCCTACCATAACTCAAACGCGGAAATCTTTCTTCAAACGGGAGGAAACCTCCGGGAATAGACGCAACAGTCTTTGCGCCTCTTCCAAGAGACGTAGTGGCTGCTGCGCCTTTTCCCAGGCCCTTCTTTGCATGTCTTACGTATCTTTTTCATATCTTTCCGAGATTCACTTCCAAAGAGTCTCCGAAACCCTAATTCCGTCGTGTGATTAGTATAAATAGGAGCCTTCGCTCCTCATATTTCTCACGCGAGTGTCCGCCCTTCTCTTCTCCCTTTGCATTCTGGACTTTGTTCTTACTTATTGGCGCCTACGTGCTTGAACTTTCGACCACGTAAGCTCGGATCTTTCCGGGTACCAGCCTCTCCGTTGCATGACCGACCAATTTGACCAACTACACCACTTAATCAACTTAAATTAATCAATCGTTTTCCTCTTACGAGGGCACTCTCTTTGCATTCGCGTCGAGCATTCACTAATCGTTATCTTAGTCCTTCTCGTTCCGTCAACATGTAAGTCTGAGGGTGTAATTCCTCTTTTATTTATTGTATTTTACCTTTTTGTATCATCAATTGTAAGGTTTACGTCGAAAATACTTCATTAAAACCGATTTCTAAAACCGTGCTTCAAAACTCTTTTTTACGGATTTCCAGTAGACAGACGTCGAGAAAAGACGCAGCAACTGCTGCGCCTCTTCGAAGGAGCGCAGTTCCTGCTGCGCCTCTTCGTGAGGCTGTCGCAGTTCTTGCTTCTTTTCTTTTTCCTCGTCCTCTGTAATTCGCTTCTTTTTATTTGTTATTTGTTTGTCCGTTAATTCTTTGATATAATCGTCACTGATAATTCACATGTATATTGTATCATATAATTCATCATTCATTAATATGTTTAATCATCATAAATCCGACTTAAATCCTAAATAATCCATATTTACGGGTTTTCGTCACTAAATTCAAACCCGGATTTTAGAGATTCAATTTATTCATATTGAGTTTCTGGAATTCGCCATTGATATAGTTTTCATCTGTTTATTCGCATGTTCATTGCATATTCGTTGTATATCCGTCGTATTTAGCCTAATTGATTTATTTCAATAGAGGACTCATTAATATTTTCATCATAATCTCATTAATCCGTTTACATCCGTCTCATTCATGTTTATCGCTTTTATGACCATCATTCACAAGTAATTAACCTGTTAATCACTTCCATCCGAGTGAATATTTCAAATCCATCATTAAATTCGTCAATTCAAATTAACGATTTGCAGTTCCGGCTTCACAACCAGAACTCACCCTTGGAACAGACGCAAAGAATCGCTGCGCCTCTTCCAGAGGGCGCGATCTCTTGCGCTTTGTTCGAGATGAGTTCGTCTCGAACTCTGTTTCTGCCTTGACCTAGATTAATTAGTCTACGTATTTATCAACTAATATCCGTAATATCGCTAATTTCTGTTTGTTTATTTCATTAGTTTTATTCTTTTATTCTTTTATTCCTTTTTATCAAATTATCCGTTTTAAAGGTATTTTCGACATAAATCGTCTGTCCAATGTAATTATTGTAATTTCCATTACTGTAATTTATTGTATTCCTTTTATTGTTTGTATGTTTTCACATGTAAATCAATATTAACTCCAATTTCGACCCAATTGTATGCTAAATTAATTGTCCACCGACTTAGTTAATCTTCACATGTTAGGATTAAAACTTGGATGTTGCATTGCATGCATATAGCCGACGATATATCAAGTACGAATAAACTTCCCTAATCATTAGTAGAGACCGCTATCGAGGCGGGCGGGATTAGGTGTTCGATCAAAAGAGCTTCCTAATACGTACCCTCACCCCTTACTCCAGATCTCCGTGAGCACCCGTGTTCATTGGCATCCACGAGAGTCATTCTAGACATAGAATGCTAAGGGTAACGATTGCTTAGTGTTCATGTCTCTACTTTGTGTCTTGACATGACACGAGGTATTCGAACGGTTCCAATTTCCCATAAAAATTGGTGGCGACTCCATACAAAATGCAAACGCTTGTTTTCGACCTTCACCAAGCGCCCCCGTGGGCGGCCCGCTGTCCACAGTTTGGCGACTCCGCTGGGAATTATACACTTACGTGTAGCAAGGGTGAAACTCGAACAAGGTTAGGAAATAAGTTTGTACAAGACAATTGTCGGTTTTCATAACTCGGTCTTCCTAGACCGTTTAATTCGGCCTTCCTAGGCCCAACCCAACCTATTCGACCAATCGTCCCGTCTAAACGGTCCTAATTCTTATTTGGGCCTAAGGATGGATAGCGATTGACGTCATCCATACCATGATGCTTACTCTTGTTTGTATCAAGGGCCTTCACTACTTGAGGAAATGGACTAGGAATCGGCCTTACTCTTGTTTGGCACGAGCCTCTCCACAGACTTCGGGTTTGATGGTTCGGTATGGCAACCCACCCTTTAAACCAAAACCCTTTTAAATGCACTCAGCATCCCGTTATAATGCTTGTATAAATGTGTAAACCTTACGTGATCACCATTTCTAAACAAATCATGACGAATTTTCAAAAATCAAAACCCAATTTCAAAACAAAAATTTCGAAAAAAAAAAGAGGCCTTCAATTAGCGCAAAATCCGGTCAAAACTCTGTCCGTTTGTCGTGTCAAAATTCGGGCCACAAGCCCATTCCAAAACCTCACTTCGAGTCCACTCCTACAACTACACTACAGTTGACTAGGACACACATTTTCAAAGACCTTGTCTTTCTTCAAAACTCACTCAACACAAGTGGCACACACCCACTTCACGAGTCGAAACTTTTCCTCTTTTAGCAAGTGTGATAGAATGGTCGATCGTGTTTTGATTCGTCGCCGATCTCTTATCCAGTTTCCAAGATGCCCGGATCAAGTGATGAAACAAATCTCCAGCAAATTCAAGATAGTAATGATCGAATCCTAGCCGCGCTAGCCCAAATGCAAGTTACCCAAAACCAAACCTATGACCGCCTTGAGCTCATCGAAGGCCGTATCTTTGATGTAGAGGGAAGGTTGCCTCCCCTTAAAAGTGAAGTACTACGTTACTCCGATGACGAGTCTAAGGATGAGAATCCTATCATAGGGACAACTGGTGAGAAAAGACTCCAATACCTAGAGGAGCAATTGATGTACCTTAAGGGGGATGACATTTATAGGGAAAACAATCGCAAGTATGAAGCCGTCAATTCCAAATTGCCAACTAACTTCAGCATGACGGATATCCCTAAGTTCAAAGGACATGAGAACCCTTTGAACCACATCCGTGCCTTCAAGGATTACATGTCTATCAAAGGCATCAAACCCGAGATGTTCTTAAGGATCTTTCCTTCATCTCTCGACACCATCCCGAAGCAATGGTTCTACACTTTAGATCACAAGAAGGTCGCTACTTGGGAAGACGCCGCAATCGAGTTCTCTAAACAATATGCGGATAATGCCGAGATCCAAGTCAACATGCGTACTCTAGAGGTTCTTACCCAAAACGACAAAGAAGGATTCACCGACTTCCTAAGTAGGTGGAGGAAGACTAGTACTCAACTAGTTGAACGCCCGGATGAGGCTACTCTTGTGGAAAAGTTTGTGGATAATCTCAAGCCCATATATGCCAACCATTTGAGATATCAAAACATCAAAACTTTCAAGGACTTAACCGTATTAGGGACACGAATTGAAGATGACATCCGTAAAGGACTCTTGTCCAAAACGGTAGGTCGAGGATATCAAAGGTCCACAAGTCGTTCATACGGCTCTACTAGCAAGACCGACGAAGTTAACCTTCTCGAGCCATCTAAGAAAACTACTCCACCAAGGAAATTCACAAACCTTGGGGATACGTACTCCAACGCTCTAAAAAGGTTAATGAAGCAAGGAAAACTCCAACCCATTGGACCTACTCCCGAACCCGAAAAGAAGTCCAAGTTTTGGGAAGAAAATTCATACTGTGAATACCATAGGGGCAAAGGGCACGACACATAAAAATACTACAAGTTGAAACACGTGCTTCAAGATATGATTGAAGATGGTCGACTCCCAATTCCACCAGGAGGTAAACCCAACAACACTGAGAATCCTCTTGGAGTTCTAGTGATCACAAGTGACGAATCTACCTTAGATTGCTCGCATCTTATCTCCCCGAAAGAAGAGGTCATCAATGGGATATGGACAGATAGTGAGGAAGATGTCTATCTCCAAGACCTTCCCTTAATCAAAAGCGCTGAAAGCATCATAGATGAGATCATTGCCACGCTTGGGACTGCGGAAACTGACACAAAGCAGCAGAAAGGATGGAGAAAATTTATCAAATGGACTAACAACCAAGGAAGACTCTTCAAGCTCACCACTGGAGAAGGAGAGATGTTCAAAGGAGAACCAGAAGACGACGAATTCGAGTCGGAGTCGGAGTCAGAGTCAGAGTCGGAGTCTAGAGAAGTCATTAGAGAATCTACTCCTGTTGTCATCCCCACTCCCTTCATTTCTCCTAGCTTAGCCTCGAGTAGTCACAGTAGTTCGGGAAATGCCCCAATTACTGTCCCTTTGCCGCCACTGACCATGGACCAGTTAGCTTCTTTGTTTCAACTTTACTCAAATCTTAACATGAATAAATCAGGTTCTGCTTACTCTTTGTGTTATCTTGAGTGCAATTCTGTTTACGATGATACTGAGGATGACCAAGACCCAGACTTGACCGAAATACCTCCCTACGTAGCCAAAGAAATACTACAGGAAGGGGAAGGGGGGCCTGTAATAGAGGACACCGAACCCATCAATGTAGGAACCGAACTAGAACCCAAAGAACTTAGGATAGGGACTACCTTGAGCTCAACCGAAAGGGCCGACTTCATAGACCTCCTAAATGAATTCAAAGACGTTTTCGCTTGGTCCTACAAAGACATGCCAGGGATCGACAGGGATATCGCCGAACATAGGATTCCAATTAAGCGGGTTTCAAACCCGTGAAACGAAGCTTCGACGAATGAGAACAGAATGGGCTCTAAAGATTAAGGAAGAAGTTGACAAGCAATTCAAAGCCGGGTTCATCAAAGTTTCCGAGTATTCTGACTGGGTAGCTAACATAGTACCCGTACCCAAAAAGGATGGGAGAATCCGTGTTTGTGTTGACTTTAGGGACTTAAACAAAGCGAGTCCGAAAGATGACTTCCCTCTACCTCACATTGACATATTGGTAGACAATACTGCAGACCACGCATTACTATCCTTCATGGATGGATATGCGGGTTATAACCAAATCAAGATGGCCATGGAAGATATGCACAAGACCGCATTCGTCACCCAATGGGGAACATATTGCTATACGGTAATGCCATTCGGATTGATCAACGCCGGAGCTACGTACCAACGCACCGCAACTACACTCCTACACGACATGATGCACAAAGAAGTTGAGGTATATGTAGATGACATGATCGTCAAATCCAAGGAAAGAGAGGGACATATTGCGAACCTTCGCAAGTTCTTCGCAAGGCTACGAAAGTACAACATGAGGCTCAATCCTCAGAAATGCACATTCGGGGTAACATCTGGCAAACTCCTGGGATACGTCGTTAGTCAAAGAGGTATAGAAATAGATCCTTCCAAAATCAAAGCTCTGATCGAAATGCCACAACCTCAAACGAGAAAAAAGAAGTCGAGGATTCCCGGGAAAAGTACAGTACATAGACATAAGTCGATTCATATCGAAACTTACAATGATTTGTGAGCCTATCTTCAAGAAACTCAAGAAAACAAACCACACCATGTGGGATGATGATTGTCAAAAGGCGTTTGACCGAATTAAGGAGATATTGGCTAAACCACCAGTGCTCATGCCGCCACAACGAGATCAACCTCTTGGTTTATATCTCACGGTAACTGAAACTGCCATGGGTGCCATGCTGGCTCAAACTGTAGGAAGTGAAGAATGAGCTATTTACTATCTAAGTAAGAAGTTTTTGGAATATGAGTGCAAATACTCGCAACTCGAAAAGACATGCCTCGCTCTTGTGTGGGCAACGAAGAAGCTACGTCACTACATGCTTAGCTACTCCGTCAAGATATACTCCAAAATGGATCCAGTCAAATACCTCTTCGAGAAACCTGTCCTCAACGGACGTCCGGCAAGATGGACTCGATGCTCGAGAACCCGACCTTAAATATGTGCCACTGAAAGTCAAAAAAGGTCGCGCCGTCGCCGAATTCTTCGCAGAAAATCCTATCAACGACGCACAAACCATAGATACTTGGTCATTTCCCGGCGAGGATATACTTCAAACAGATGTAGACTCCTGGGATCTGTACTTTGATGGAGCATCAAACTTAAGAGGATTCGGAATAGGAGTGTTGCTCATTTCTCCTGAAGGTGAGCATACGCCGATTGCTGTCAAACTCGACTTCGAGGTGACAAACAACGCCGCAGAATATGAAGCTTGTCTCATTGGACTACAAGCGGCAGTAAGCTTAGGCATCAAAAACCTCCGAGTACATGGGGATTCATCACTGATCATCAACCAAGTTACAGGATCTTGGAAAATCCTAAGTGAAAGCCTCGCACCCTATCAGGCTAGGATAGACCAAGTCGCTCAATTCTTTGATCACGTAACATACCTACACCTACCTCGGGAGGAAAATCAATTTGCAGACGCTCTTGCGAAATATGCATCTTTGATAAATATGCCAGATCACATGATGGACATGCCCTTGTGCATCGAACGATGGTCAAAGCCAGCTTACGTCCATCAAATCACCGACGAAGAGGAAATCGCACAGGAACCCTGGTTCCAAGCAATCCTGAATTTCAAGCTTAATGGTACCTATCCGCCGGATATGGACAAAAGGGGACAACGTGCTATACGCCTATTAGCTTCCCAATACATTCTGATGCAAGGAGAATTATACAAAAGAACACCCCTTGGTGTAGTCCTACGTTGCCTCGATCATTCACAGGCACGAAAGGTGATAGAAGAAGTCCACGACGGAGAATGCGGTCCCCACATGAGTGGACCTATGATGGCAAAGAAGATCACACGATTGGGATATTATTGGACCACAATGGAATCTGATTGCATCAAATACGTGAGACATTGCCACAATTGTCAAATCTTCGGGAATGTACAACATGTCCCTCCTTCGTTACTCTACACGATGACATCTCCTTGGCCATTTTCCGCATGGGGAATTGACATAATCGGAAAGATAACCCCCACCGAACAGAGGTCACCTGTTTTATTCTAGTGGCAATTGACTACTTCACCAAATGGGTAGAAGCAGCTTCCTACACTGGTCTTACGGCTAAAAATGTGGCAAAATTCATACAAAACAACATCATCTGTCGATATGGTTGCCCACATGAGATCATTAGCGATAATGGGTCACACTTCCAAGCCGAAACCGAGCAATTGCTAGCCAAATACAAGATTAAGCATCACCACTCTTCGCCCTATAGACCACAGACTAACGGCGCGGTAGAAGCGGCAAATAAGAATGTTGTCACGATTCTCAAGAAAATGATCGACAACTACAGAGATTGGCCAAGCAAGATACCTTTCGCCTTATGGGGGTACCGTACATCTGTTAGAACGCCCACTGGGGCTACTCCTTTCTATTTGACCTACGGCATGGAAGTTGTACAACCAGTCGAGCTAGAGATACCATCCTTGTGTATTCTACTAGAAAGTCAAATCCCGGAGGCCGATTGGAAGAAGGATAGGTATGAAGAACTCATCCTCCTGGATGAACGTAGGCTACGCGCCTTACATAATGTCCAAACATATCAAGCCCGCATCAAACGAGCTTTCAACAAAAGGGTTAGGCCAAGAAACATCAAAGAAGGAGACTTAGTACTCAAATCGGTTAGAGCTCTTTTACCTGTCGACCCAAGGGGAAAATTCAAACCTAATTGGGCCGGACCATTTCTAGTCAAATCCATACTCCCAGGGGGTGCGGTTAGAATCACAGACCTAGATGGGAATGAGTTTTCAAAACCCACAAACCTCGACCAATTGAAACGGTACTATGCCTAGAATAGGACAAAAACGCGCCTCGCGTAAACCCACGTGTCGCTCTTGTGGCACTAAATAAACGGCCCCTGGCCAAGCTGAAATAAGCTAAGTGTCACTGTGCTCTTGCATTTTGACAAAATTGTCATCCTCATATCATCAAATAAACTAAATTCGCACCTCCAGAGTAAGCAAAAGCTCATGCTTATTTTCTATGTTCATCACAAGCTCTTGCTTCGAACAATTATTCTTTTACATTTACTCGAACTACGCGCAAGGGTTTGATTTCGCTTTTTTAAGTGAATACGTAGGCAATCCTTCACGGGATTCAACCCATTATATCTAAAAATGTAAATAGAAGGACATTTGCATTGCATTTGAAATTCGACAAGAATAATAAGTGGAAAATCTCAACGGTTTCATAACCATTTAACCTTTTTATTTCATTCACTTTCTAATAATAGTAGTACGTTACATAATAAAAATAGAATAGGCTAGGATTCTAAAAATCCCTCCTTTTTATTACAACAACAATAATAATAATAATCAAATAATAAATAAAGACTCGGGCTATTCCTCCATCTTCCCCTTGCCCTTGTCATTCTTGTCATATTTCCCGTCACGACCTCGAGTTGGGCGCTCTTGCACCACTTCAGACCTAATCACCAACGGTCTTTCTCGAGGCCTGACTCTTCCATTCTTGCCAACCACCATCTCTGCGACAGGAGTAGTCTTTGATTTCTTTGAAGGATGAATGACCTGAAATCCGGCCTCTTCTTCTCCCTCTGTCAGATGCTTCTCCTTCTCTTTCTCTCCCTCGCGCACCTTGTAGTCAACAGGCTCGCGTTTCCTCAGTCTTTCGCGTTCTTCCGGAGTTGCAGCCTTTCTCCACCTCAGATAAGAATCCGACACCCACAAAGCATTGGTGGAGAAGCTCAAGAACCACATGTTTCTTTGGGCCCATTTAATGGCCCACTCTCTTCGGCTCTCTGTAGTAAGCGCCATAGCAGTCTGCGGGACGGTGTCAAGCCTCGGGATCGTCTGCTTCAGCCCAACTTGCCTCATCAACCTTTCCGGAAAAATGCATACCATGAACTCCAATCCCGGAATGCGCACGGACCTAGTGGGATCCAAAGAAGACACTCTAGTGACAGACTTGAGGTGCCACCACGGTACAACCCACCTAATCAACGGGCCATCATCACTTTTCAGCTTGTTCTTCCAATAATCGCAGACCCGGGTGAAGTCCACCATGTACAACCGCGTCCTCATCGCAATCATACGGGAATGATAGGAAAGTGCATGAACTGGGGGCTCGATCAATCGGAGCCGTTCCATAAGCCAAACCTACCAGAAGCAGGCATTAGACAAAAAACGAAAAAAACAACGGAAAAAAAAAATAAAAATAAAAAATAAAAATAAAAAATAAACAAAAAAAATAAACGAAAGAAAAAGAAAGAAAAAAAAGATGTCTTTTACCTGCAAAATGACGGGACTCCCCAAAAACGGCAGATCGCGGTTGAATTTTCTATTATCCAAGCCCAAAATAATCTCCCCTAAGCATAAACAAGCTGGGCTCCTGCGCAGCTCCATTTGCTCAATAAGACCCAAAAGACGGGGATCACCTCTCAAGTCTTCATCAACGTGTCCTTGGAAGACATACACGTGCAGCAAACAAAAGCCAAACGCCCTCCTCCTGGCAACATGGGAAACAGTAGGGTCGGCCCTGTTAATGAATCGGTCTACAAAGTCCAACATTCTCACGCCTTTCGGGGTAACTAAGCGATCCACCTCAAGTCTAGTCAGTCCAAGCAAGTCTCTGAATTTGCTCTTATACCCTTGTAAAGTGGAAGGAATGGCAGGTAAATGTTCGGGGTCCCACCCACCAATAACAGCAATTTCTTCAGGAAACGGGCACATATCACCTCCCGGGAACGCGAAAACATGATAATTCGGGTCCCAATAGTCAAGGCAAGCATCCAAGAACGGTTTTACTACCTTAATGAGTTTCAAACTCAATAAAGACCCAAGGTTATAAGCACCCATGTCGTGCTTCTCCATATTCGAAAACTCGTTGGTCCATTCCTTCAAGCGGATCTCCAAAGTATTCATGATGACAAATTTCTCTTGAAGATTTATTTTGAGAGTTTTATGTGAATAGACAAGGAAGAGACGGAAGAATTGTGTGAATTAACGCCCCGTCGACGCTTCTATTTATACTAATTGCTGTTTCCAAAAATCCGCCAGAACGGACCAGCTTGGGAACAGGCGCAGCACCTGCTGCGCCTCTTCAAAGGGACGCAGCTCATGCTGCGCCTCTTCCCCAGGCTCACTTTCTGTGATTTCCGCGTTGGATCTTTCCTAATTCTATAAACGCATAATTTCCTATTCCTACGGGATTTTATTTTGGTAAATACGAGCAGTTTACCATGTTTCAAGTTTCCTATTTTCGCGGGCACGCATTTCGAGGCGACATCGACACCTTCGCCATTTCATCACACTTAAATTTTTTATTTTTAGGAAATAAATTTCATTCTTTCATTTTTAGGAAGTAAATTTCATTTCCTTTTGGGAAATAATTTTCTTTTGTTTTCATTTCAACATTTCATTTCTACACTTATAGATTTCTCTTTTTTTTCTTTTTTTAGGGGGTAACCCTCCCTACCGTCCGGTCATTTCCGACAAAATTTTTGCATTTTTGTGCTCTTTTGAGTCTCATTTTGCGCTGATTTAAGGCCATATGTATATAAAATGTATGTTTTGCGTAATTTCCATGTAAATTTCGGCAGCGTGACGGCATAAACCGTTGTCTACCAAACCTGTTCAAGAACTGACCTGCAGGTACAAGCAAACTGGGGGCTTGCGCCCCGAACAAAGTCCAAAAGTCCAAGCAAACTGGGGGCTTGCACCCCGAACAAAGTCCAAAAGTCCAAGCAAACTGGGGGCTTGCACCCCGAACAAAGTCCAAAAGTCCAAGCAAACTGGGGGCTTGCGCCCCAAACAAAGTCCAAAAATGTTCAAACCGAATGTCCAAATGTACAAGTCTACAAAACTACACAAAACTACTGTTGGGCGCCCTCCAACTCAGCAACTCTCGCCACCAGAACGGCATTCTCGGCATCCCGAACCTCGAGCTCCCTCAACAAGCGAGCCGTCTCCTCCCGGATCGGGCCAACTCTCGCTCCACTCGCGGTCCCCGTGAACAAGAACAAATTGGCTCATGTCAATCAATTCAAGCAAGATCGAAAATCAAAACCAAAATCAAAAGAAATCAAATAAGGTTCATACCTGACGACCTCGACCACCGACGAGTGCCTCGATGGCAGTAGCTCGCAGCCGGTTGGCCACCCTCCATAGTGCCACGAACCGAGACGGTGCAACCTGCATTTTCAAAAGAAATTCTCAGCAAATTGAGTAAGTTCAATCAAATGTGTTCTTACACAAAAGTCATACAAGTTGGAGGCTTACCCTCCGAATCAGATGCTGCCAGTCATCTAAGCTAGCATCTGTCACAGCTACGTCAAAGTCACGCAGCTCGGAGATCGTCGTCCTCCCGATCGCGTCAGTGTACTCAAGGGTCTCGGGATACACTGGGGGCTCGATACCCGCCGCCTCGACCTCCTGCAAAGACAAATAGCTCTCGTTAATCGATGATCTTTCGTCGCAATTCTCGAAATCAAATCAAGAAAAAGTAAAAGATACTCACCACTACCGGCCAGTACGCCAACCTCCCGTAAAGGAACGCCGAGTAGTCCTCGCCAGGCAGAAGAAGGTCATCGCCACTGGCGCCAGCCAAGTCCGCCTCCCTCTCAGCATCAGAAGGCTCCCTAAACATCGTCCTGGGAGGATCGACGGGAACCACCAACGCGTCCCGAGAGCACTGACGAGCCAACCGCTCGCCCAAGTACCACACAGGACCCATCGACGTCCTCAACAGCAGCCTACTCGGGCTCCTAGGTCGAAGGACCTCAGCGACAAAAGGAGGCGCTCCAGCGTACTCCGCCCAAGGTCTGGGCACCCACTGCACAAGATAAGGCAAAGATCATTCCTATGGTCAAGGAAAAGCAAAGTATGAGAAGAGTAAATGAATACAAGTGGGATACTCACTTTGCTCGGTGAAGAGCGTTCACGTCCGCCGGTAGACATTGTGAGAAGAACGCTTGCTCTTCGTCCGGCACATGACCCAATCCCTCACCACGGGATAGGCCCTCTCCAACGGCTCCGTCCTCTTGGGCGCGAGACTCGGGAAGTAAGAGTACACCCATGCCTGTAAAACAGAATAATCAATGACGATCTTTCATGATTTGGTAAAGAAAGGAATTTACTTTGGTCTAAAGGAAGGTTCATACCTCCAACAGTAGTCCAGGTCCGACAGCACCGGGAGAAGTCCCCTTCTCCATCAACTCCGGACGAACCATGGCCCTCATGAAGCGGATGAGGACCGCGAAACCAAAGAAATGACCTGGCCCCGCGCCCTAGGGAACTCAGTCGAGAAAGGAAGGGAAGAAGCTTCGTCGATAGCCTCTCGCCCTTGTCTCCGAGGTAAATCGAAGACGAGAACCACCAAAGCCACAGACGAGCCCTGCTTTCATTTTGTACAAGGAGGAGGAGTCGTCTCCCTCCCATCGATCGTCACCGCCAGGGGTCTTCCCGCAAAGTAGTCTCGGACGTAAATCTTTGGATACTAAACCCTAAGATCGCAACAGCCCTTGGCGACAAGTTCCACCGATCAATCTCTCGCCTCGACCGAATCCGCCCTCATAGCAGTCTCCGGCCACACCATCTCCTCGGTCCCGCACCTGCGGACGGTAAATCATACCGTAATCCTCCGAGTGACTCCCACCTCACCGAAAGGCGGTGAAACGTGGAAGTCGTATCCCACAATCGATCCAAGAAAGCGCGGACCAGGCTAAGGTTAGCCCGCAACTTCCTCTTCACGATATCCCTCCGGACTCGAACCGGAGGACCGAACGCTCCACGCTCGATCATGGCCCTCTCCTCCGTCGACAAATGTTTGCTCGTAGTTCTCCATCGTTGTCGTGTAACCCGAGAACGACCTGATGTTCCCGGCCTCCTATTATGATTTGAAACAAAGCTATCTTTAGTTTTGAATGAAATTTGAAAGAAATTTGGACAAAAAGAATGAAAGAGGATGAATAATGAGTAGTGAATTCTTATTTACCAAGCTCTTCACCGTCCTGTAGGACAGGTGACCCTCTGCAGCCCACACGAGGTGTCTACTCTCCCTGTGTCTCGGCCCACGCAGAGCTCCTCTCACCGACGACCTCCTCGCCCGACGTTGGCCCGTCTCGGGGCCTCCTCCTCCTCGACGGCCTCCTCCTCGTGAAACTCAGCGGCCATCACCGCAGCGGTGAAGGCCTGCTCTAAAGCCTCCTCAACAGTAGCGACGTCTATCTCCATGGGAGCTCTCCCAGAAGTAGAAGCCTCATCACCTGCAACATTAAAGTAAATTCAGGCCGCGTCATACGACGACAAACCTTTGTTAAAGGGTTTTCGAGCCTTCAAAGCCCTGAAGCTACTCCTCCCGTGCCATCCTTGGCGACGTTACCACCAACCCGATCACTCATGTGATAAATTGGGTCAAGTCAAGTCCAATTCAAAGCCTAGTTCTGGGTTCGAGTCGGAAATTCGGCAGCATTTGGTTATAACGGTGATTATGCCCTAGAAAGGTGTCCTGAAAAGTTGTCACAAACCAAAATTCCGAGATGGTAGGAAGTTTACCCATCGTTCAAGGATCCCAAATATCAAATTTCATCGCCAATGGGCAATCCTAAGGCTATTTTCGAAGCAAATTACGGTTCAGCTGTAAAACCGTCTTAAAATTCATTCAAAGGCTCAAAACTTGATGAAAATTCGAAACAAATACATGGTTATGTTCCTAACATCACCTACTATCCATTTCTAGTGTCAATTTGGCAAGGCAAAACCATTTGGGGGAAAAGCCCCAAATTTTCGATCAAAAGGGTCGAAAACCCTAATTTTCGCGGCTCAAAATTCAACGAATGAAGAAGATTAATGCAAGATTAAGACACATACCTCGATTAGTCATATTTAAAGCAAACTTTTGAATTGAACCTTGGCGGAAATGGTGAAGATTTGAGAGAGAAATGAGTGAATTGTGTTTCGAAATAATGAACACAAATCCCTCTGATTTCGCGTTTTTACGCAGGAAAGCCAAATTGGGGAAAAGACGCAACAGGCGCTGCGCCTCTTCCAAGAGACGCAGCTCTTGCTGCGCCTCTTCCTTTGGTTCCCTCCACATGGATTTTCAAAAATTCGTTATAAGTTCGTTATTGGTAGGCCCATCTTTGGTGCGCCTCTTCCTCGATGCTATTTTACTCTTTTGGCCCATTCGACGATTTTCTTTCGTTTCGGCCCGCATTTTATCAGCCAGCAGCGGGCTGTTGCATATTATTATTCATTTGTCCCCAGAGCAGCAGTATTTTGCAGTATTGCTCACTCAAGATTTCTTTCATGACGATCAAGATGTTCCTAGTCGTCAAAACATTTGTCCCCAGCGCAGCAGTATTTTGCAGTATTGCTCACTCAAGATTTCTCCCATGACGATCAAGATGTTCCTAATCGTCAGCACATTCCCCAACAAGAGTTCGCTTGAGACCGACGCAAGCAGATTCAACCTCAAGTTTTGCCAGAGTTCGCTTGAGACCGACGCAAGCGGATTCCTCAGCAGTTTCTACCGACGTCCTGCTGTTCCTCACTATATTTTTTGTGTTTCCCCGCGGAGTACGACAGGGTGTCGTTCTCCAGAAGTTTCTATACCCAAAGCCTTAGCTACCCTTAAGTTGACCTTATTAGGCCTCCTTCCCGTCAATGCTTTTCTTTAGGGCCCCATACCCTAGCACAATCCTTATATACCCTTTAGGTCTTACCCTTAGCTCCTACGCACCCCCGGAAGCATCTCGAGAAAGAAGTCTCAGGTATGGTCTCTTCTTATGGCTGGCGAGCCTCCTTACGTAGTCTAATGGACTTTAAACGACCCTCCCCGATAGTCGACATACTCTAAAATGTTCCCGACGACAGTCCCTTGGCTCAGACCCTTGAGCGCCTCGCGTCGCCATAGTCGTCAGGTTGTAATCTTCGATTGACCTGATGGCTATACTTTGACTTTCGCCTTGTCCAAGCCTCGGTCAAAGTGGGGGCTCAGAGATACCTCATTTCGCACCTCCCGCAAACCACCCGGTGATGATTGGGCCACATGTTTGGTACGCGGAACGATTTGTGTGATTCGTAAGATTATCGTCAAGTGATTGCTCAAATATTAATGTCGACCTCTTAGTTGTCATCTACGTCCCGATACGGTCGTTTTGGCAGTAATTAGAGTACATTCGGAGTCCGGGTCAAAAACCGTCTCCATTTCCTGATAACTGTTAAATCCCGAGTCAGAATATTCTGGAATGTTCCGGATATTTCTATTCCATATTTTATAAATTTTATCTTTTGGCAAATAATATCCCGTAATATTCATAAGATAATCGAATTATTTCCGTCCTACCATAACTCAAACGCGGAAATCTTTCTTCAGCAGAGGAAACCTCTCGGGAATAGACGCAGTCTTTGCGCCTCTTCCAAGAGACGCAGATGGGCGCCTGCGCCTTTTCCCGTGCCCTTCTTTGCATGTCTTACGTATCTTTTTCATATCTTTCCGAGATTCACTTCCAAAGAGTCTCCGAAACCCTAATTCCGTCGTGTGATTAGTATAAATAGGAGCCTTCGCTCCTCATATTTCTCACGCGAGTGTCCGCCCTTCTCTTCTCCCTTTGCATTCTGGACTTTGTTCTTACTTATTGGCGCCTACGTGCTTGAACTTTCGACCACGTAAGCTCGGATCTTTCCGGGTACCAGCCTCTCCGTTGCATGACCGACCAATTTGACCAACTACACCACTTAATCAACTTAAATTAATCAATCGTTTTCCTCTTACGAGGGCACTCTCTTTGCATTCGCGTCGAGCATTCACTAATCGTTATCTTAGTCCTTCTCGTTCCGTCAACATGTAAGTCTGAGGGTGTAATTCCTCTTTTATTTATTGTATTTTACCTTTTCGTATCATCAATTGTAAGGTTTACGTCGAAAATACTTCATTAAAACCGATTTCTAAAACCGTGCTTCAAAACTCTTTTTTACGGATTTCCAGTAGACAGACATCGAGAAAAGACGCAGCAACTGCTGCGCCTCTTCGAAGGAGCGCAGTTCCTGCTGCGCCTCTTCGTGAGGGCTGCGCAGATTCTCGCTTCTTTTCTTCTTCTCGTAAATCTCGTAATTCGCTTCTTTTTATTTGTTATTTGTTTGTCCGTTAATTCTTTGATATAATCGTCACTGATAATTCACATGTATATTGTATCATATAATTCATCATTCATTAATATGTTTAATCATCATAAATCCAACTTAAATCCTAAATAATCCATATTTACGGGTTTTCGTCACTAAATTCAAACCCGGATTTTAGAGATTCAATTTATTCATATTGAGTTTCTGGAATTCGCCATTGATATAGTTTTCATCTGTTTATTCGCATGTTCATTGCATATTCGTTGTATATCCGTCGTATTTAGCCTAATTGATTTATTTCAATAGAGGACTCATTAATATTTTCATCATAATCTCATTAATTCGTTTACATCCGTCTCATTCATGTTTATCGCTTTTATGACCATCATTCACAAGTAATTAACCTGTTAATCACTTCCATCCGAGTGAATATTTCAAATCCATCATTAAATTCGTCAATTCAAATTAACGATTTGCGATTAAACTACAGCCTGAACTCACCCTTGGAACAGACGCAAAGAATCGTTGCGCCTCTTCCGAGGGCGATCCGCTGCTTTGTTCGAGATGAGTTCTGTCTCTGAACTCTGTTTCTGCCTTGACCTAGATTAATTAGTCTACGTATTTATCAACTAATATCCGTAATATCGCTAATTTCTGTTTGTTTATTTCATTAGTTTTATTCTTTTATTCCTTTATTCCTTTTTATCAAATTATCCGTTTTAAAGGTATTTTCGACATAAATCGTCTATCCAATGTAATTATTGTAATTTCCATTACTGTAATTTATTGTATTCCTTTTATTGTTTGTATGTTTTCACATGTAAATCAATATTAACTCCAATTTCGACCCAATTGTATGCTAAATTAATTGTCCACCGACTTAGTTAATCTTCACATGTTAGGATTAAAACTTGGATGTTGCATTGCATGCATATAGCCGACGATATATCAAGTACGAATAAACTTCCCTAATCATTAGTAGAGGCCGCTATCGAGGCGGGCGGGATTAGGTGCTCGATCAAAAGAGCTTCCTAATACGTACCCTCACCCCTTACTCCAGATCTCCGTGAGCACCCGTGTTCATTGGCATCCACGAGAGTCATTCTAGACATAGAATGCTAAGGGTAACGATTGCTTAGTGTTCATGTCTCTACTTTGTGTCTTGACATGACACGAGGTATTCGAACGGTTCCAATTTCCCATAAAAATTGGTGGCGACTCCATACAAAATGCAAACGCTTGTTTTCGACCTTCACCAAGCGCCCCCGTGGGCGGCCCGCTGTCCACAGAACTATGTAACATTAACTTTATATATACTTTAATACATGTTGTGGAATGATTTCTTCGGATATATTATTCTCAGGCAACCGAGATGATAACAGTCTCTCATGCTAGGGTGGTCCTTGGTAAGACACCTTGATATGAGGGGGTGTTATAAAAATGGTACGAATTTGGCACGCATTAATCGCCATTCGCTAAGAATTTCGGTTTCGCAAAAATCCATTTACATTGATAGTGAGTGATATACAGTAGGAATTATGGTCAGCTTTGAAAGATCATACTCCTTTTCTAATAAAGCGTGACTAACGACACCGTCGTTGAAGAAGAGAGGGGAAGTGAGAAGAAGAGAATTATTAGTAAACGACAATGTTGCGAGTCGTTTTTTGCACAAACCATGAAGCTAATAACTCAAACAATGATGTGTATATGATAAGGGAAGTGAGAAGAAGAGAATGGTGTTGGTATTTCATTATTTGATTGTCGGAGCAAGGAGAACGGAGACAACGAAAGTAGTATGTCAAGTAGTTTAATATGCAAAGTTGCCCTCTGTATATTCTCGTTGTTCGGGACAGCGAGATATGTCAGATTTCTTTAAAAAAACGCGAAAATGCTGACGTGGACCCATTTTTGGTAAATAGTTTGAAATCCACCCTATTTTGTTAAATAGTTTGGGTTTGAACCCCGTTTAAGCAAAAAGTTCTTACTCAAATCCTGGATTCACCCTTGTCCGTGCGGATCTTATAAGTTAATTTGGTTAACCTAGTTTTCTTTCCTTACCAAACAAAAAAAATTAAGTGAGTCAAACAAAGGCAAACCCAGTACAGCTCAACTAATCGGTATCTTGTGCAAAAGGACGTTGGTACAGCTTGTACTTGTGTCACATAATTGGGCAGAGGTGACCCCCCATGGCCTAAGTCCATACCCACATTTGATATTTGTGTCCTTAAGTGGCCCGGTTTTAGACTTTGTATCTACTAAGGACGATTAGGGATCTACTATAAATCATATCTTTGACCGATCAACAACTCCACTATAGTACCGTCTTATAATATTAAACGGGTTTAAGAAAAAAATTGTCTAACCTTGATGTTTAGATCTATTCAACTTTCACATATACGGAGTATAGTGTAAAAAAAGATTCACATATGACATACAAAACTTATGGGTACAAATTTTAAAAAAGCGGTTACAAACTTGTGAGAACTCGCACTCGATTTACGCAATATTATAAAAGAAAGAGGGTTGTAAGACATCATAAATTTGTGATCATCACAAGCAAGGCACGCTAATATATATTTGGGATATTCTCTCGTGTACCCCTCAACTTTTTCATTTTCTACGATATACCCCTCTTTTCATGCAAAAAAAACTTTTGATCAATAACTCTTGGCTACAAGTTCAGAATACGATAAATTTTGTTTCCACATTGACCGTCTTTAAGAGGTCTTCAGTTTGAGAAAAAATTCACCGACGTCTCAACTCGTAGTCGGGAATTATGGTCGGTCAAAATTTATTCGTTAAAAAATGTTTGACCAACCATAACTACCGGCTATGAGTTCAAAATGCGGTGAATGTTTTTTTCAAATTCAAGGCCTTGACGAGATAATTTGTTTGAAAAAAAAATTACCATTTTTTGAACTCGTCGTGCAGAATTATTTTCGGTCAAAGTTTTTTTTGAAAAAACTAGTGACACCTTAAAACGAAAAGTTCGATACTGCGATAGAATATCCCTATATATTTCGGAATCAAATTCTAACAAAACCGGGAATAAGGCTATACGGTTGAAGTCGATCCTTAAATTGTCCTTGGTGACGAGAAATGAATTGGTATCTTTTGCAATCTCGTAGGATGGAGAAAGATGATGTGAAGTGGTAGAAAAAGCTTTATAAGACATGAAGTTCAAGTGTAACAGCAGCAATGTAAATTATTTGCTTAGACAAACGAGGAAAATTGCTACTTAAAGCATTCGTAGAGTTGATCATTAAAAAGATTTTCGATGAGCAAAAAGATGTGGACATATAGCAGACTACCTAATATAGCAGACGGCCTAATTCGTAAGGGTATGTATCATCTCTGTATTATCCCATGTGCATGTGGGCATCTTCACATCCACTTCCTGTTCATACAAGCAAGCAACCAATACCATATGTGATAGTGACAGTATGACCCTGAATTGAATAGAATTTTATAAGGACTTAACATTTTTTTGAACTAAACTAAAAAGTTGAACTGAACTGAATTCAATTTATAGAAAAATGGGTTTGAATTGAGCTTAATTTTTCTGAATTGTACTTATAAGGGTTGAACTTTTGAACTTTTCGAATTTGAACTGAACTACACTTATATGAGCTGAACTAAACTTCTCGGAGCTTAACTTTTCTAAACTTAAACATAAGAGTTAAATCAACTTAAAGGACCTATCCCATTTGGGTTCTCACTATCGAGTAGAATTGGATTACTAGTGAGTGAAATAGTTAATCAGTCGATGACATCTTTTTACCATGTTAACTTGATAATAGTATCAACAAAAATAATCAAAAGAATTTTCTGTAACTTGTATGCTAAATGATTATAATTGGAGACAAGAATCCTGAAGATAATATGATCGTAATTTAAACAATGATCAAAATGGAGGAAAACAAAGGAAATTGCACATAGTAATAAGAATAAAAATGAACACAAATAAGAGGAAACAAGTAGGTGAGGTAGGGTGGTATGGCATATTGCATGAACATAGCCAAACTAGTAAGATGACAATTCACCTCTAAACCATAATGGACGTGCCAATTTCTCATCCATTAGAAAATATCCACTAATATCCCTCCCCCATTCCCCTATGCCCTATTCACCCTCAGGCCTCAGCACATAGGTCATCAACTCATCATGCATAATTACACTTTGCGGAGGGGAACTAAGATTTACAATTAGGAGTTAGGACTAACTAAGCTCAACTTAAAAAATATTCCAAAAATTTCTAAAATTTTATTTCCTAACTTAGGCGAGTACTCCTAATAGCTCCCCGCTATCGAATTATTACGTGATACGTATACTTTGCGTAGTCAACTACTTACTACTCATATTGCCATAAACACGATTTTTAATAAGCAATGGCTAAGTTGATCTTGGGATTATGATGTTTTCAATAACTTTTTTTCATTATTATTTGGTATTGTCTAACTTTTGTTAATATTTTCTATTTCTATTTCTAATCTAGTATCTTTCATTCTATCTAAATTGTGAGTAAACAGTTCAATGAAATTAAATTATTTGGCATTTTCTTTTATGAAAAACGGCTTACCTTTTCCATCAATTTGTTTTGATTTTCAATTTTTGACATTGGTCAAATTAAGAGCTTAATCCGCTCGGCCAATAGATTTCAAGTACATTATTTATTCCTTAAATTGATGTAATGTCCTCAACAACAGTCGACTTCAATTAAAAGTAAACGAATGATTAAGCGTTGAGATGTTTAACGTTAATAAGGTGAACATTCGGTTTAAGAAACAAAATGCATATTCATTCAACACTCAACAGTGATGTACAGCAGCAATATTCGATTTCTAGCTAGGTTGCCGACAAATCGACAAATGCTTGATTTTGTGGACTTTATCGTACCACTGTCTCAGATCTCATCCGCCCACGTGTCACACAATCAACGGCTAATGTCCTTCCTCATCACGCCATCCATCACGGCTTGTACGGTAACCAACTATCCAAGTCCCATTCTCCTACCCTCCCTCATCATTACACTCTTCATTCTACACATGCTACAAACACACTACAATACATGATACACCCCCTCTCTCTAAATTCCCATTTTACCCCTCTTTATCCTTTCCCTCTACTCTTGCCAAAACATTGTACTCCCTTTGTTCCGGGCTTTCACTCATTAGTTTACGTTTACTTTATTTTTCCCTCACAAAATAAAGTAAATGTAAACTATCTACCAGAATAGAGGGAGTATGATTTACTCGTATATGCTTGAGAATACTGATTTAGATTCAACAAATGAGCTCTTTAGATTGGCTATCGTGTTTATAATTATAGCTATTTTTATATTTGGAGAATTTCTAGGTTGTCGTAATGAGCAACTTTGACTTAGCCTCAATTATAATTTGAAATGTTTCACTCTAATGTCAAAACTAGTACGGAATACTACATTTGAGTCATTTCGATCACTACACGCCGTAGAATCACCTGTTGCGGCCATCGGCCATCGTGATACGTGACCCTTGACCCATGTGACCTCATTCCTTGTCGCTACCACTACAACCTCCATCCCTTGCCGCCCCTTCACCCTTTCTCCACTGCCACCAATGCGGGCCTCTTAACCACCACCAACCACAACCCCAAACCCTAGTAAACCCTAGAACACATACAACAACAACAACAACATCAGAGCCTTAATCCCAAAATGATTTAGGGTCGGCTGACATGAATCATCTTTTCGAACCGTCCATGAGTGAACGCACGCCTCAAAATGCGAATAAAAAGGGAAGATGAAAAACAAAAAGGAATAACGAAAATGTAATGGAAAGTCAAGGTGAATTTAGGGGTTTTAAAATCGAATTCCGTCTTTCTTTTATAAAAACTTAAAATTTAAATCGAGAGAAAAGATTAAAACGATTTTTAAAAACCGAAATAGAGTTAAGGATCCGGAATGAACCAGGTAAAATCTATAAGAGAGTGGTTGATGAAAAAGTGTAATAAAGGAGAGAAAAATAAATAAATTAATTTCTTTAAATTAAATAAAAAAACACTAAATCTGTCAAAAAACATCAAATACTAAAAATCCACATGTATCCTAGAACACATAATATAAGAAATAAATTAGTAAAATTATTGGGAAAAAAAACATCATTTGTTTAATAGTTTGCAATAAACAAATTAAACATTTTTGCACATATATTCTTATTCATAATTGAAAAAATTGATTGAATGGTTACATATTGAGAAAAATTGGATTAGTGTTTTTTTAAATACATGGTATCAAAGGGAAATATTATATAAAACGTAACATGAAATGTATATTGCAAAAATCAATATCACTACTCTAAATATTTGTGATATAGAGACTAGAGTTAGGTTTTACAGAGTAATTTGTTTTAGAGTTAAAGTCACTCGCTTTATGTTTAGTTCAGCTTATATAAATTCATTTCAGAAAAATTGAGCTTTCATAAGTTCAATTCAACTCTTATAAATTCATTTCAAAAAAACGTAAGCAAAGCGAAGTTCAAAAAGAACCGGAATGTCCCAATTCCCAAACATAACCGAGGGGTAGCATCGTAAATTTGAGTAGGAAAATCAGTTAAAAAAGTGGAAATTTGTCAAGCACTCAACCTCAATATCTCAATACCCTCATCCACTCCTCACACTTCTCTCCCTGCCTTCCCTTCCCACACTCAATTTCCATGTGAACACTCAACACCATCACCATTAAAACAACACTCCACACCACAACTCAACCTCACCTTCCTCCATACCCTAACCCTAACCTTAACCTTAAACTCCAATGAACACCGCCACTGCCGCCTCCACCGCCGTCAACGGCGGCATTCACGGTGGCGTTCGCGTTGATCGCCGATTACGCCCTCACAACAACCACGAACCATTGAATTGTCCGCGTTGCGACTCAATTAACACTAAATTCTGCTACTACAACAACTATAACCTCTCTCAACCTCGCCATTTCTGCAAAAACTGTCGCCGTTACTGGACTCACGGCGGTGTTCTCCGTAACGTTCCTGTTGGCGGTGGTTGTCGTAAGTCTAACCGCCGTAAACGACGCCGTACTACGCCGCAACAACCGCCGTCCAGCAGTGAAAGTTCAACAACCGCAACCGCCGCCGCAACAACAACCTCTGTTAATGACGGAATGTTGCGGTTTCCGGACATTGAGTATAACCCTAGGTTATTTTCAGGAGGATTTGTTAGCTTAATGAACAGTAATACTGATGATAATACGGCGTCGTTTGGTGAGATATTTGAACCGACGGCGACGGTGAAGATTGATGAATTGATGGAGAACAGGGGAGGATATGGCGGACTAGCAAGTACAATGGATAATTGGAAGGATAATCAGACGGCGGCGGAGAATGGAGTTCAAGGTTTGTTTGAATTTGGATCAGGTATTTATGATGATCGAGTGTATTGGAATCAATCGATGAATGTGGTTGAAGATCATACTAATTGGGGGCGTAATTGCTATGATTTTCCTCTCTTTCTTCCTTAATCCTTGAAGTTTAATTATATTTTAAGTAATTATTATTACTAGGGAAACTTTGTTTAATTCAAGAATATATATACGGCGTTACGGCGTAAAAGGCTATATAATTTGATATTAATCTTCGTTTTAGGGAGCATTGCCCTTTTTAAGGCATCCTTAATTATGCGTGTTTTTTAAAGTTTCGTGTCGATTTCGGGTTTAAGGGTTGTAAATTGTAATACTTGAATGGTTAATTTCAGAGATCCTTTTTACTTGGTTTTTAGCTTATCTTACCCCGTATTATGGAGTAGTCCGTACTAATTCGTTATTCTCATGTAATACAGTTTTACATATACTAATTGTTGTTGGTTTGTGCCTTCGGTCTTCATCATGTGTCCATGAATATGTCGTGTATACTTGACATTAATTGAGTGATTGCTAATTATCCCCCCTTTTTAGTGTGCGGAAAACAGTCTTACCGTCATTCAAATAATAAATAAATGTGATTTCTTATATTTTTAGTACGATAATTGTCTTTTTCCCATTTGATTAAATTAAAGTGATTCCATAAATCAATTTTTGGAGCGATTGCTTATATGCGAGTCTAAAGAGAAAACTACTCCATACGACAATCATGTACTAAATATGTATTTAAAATTTTGTAAGCTAATATAGTCGTAGCCAGTGGTGGAGCTAGTGGGGGCTAGCAGGGGCACCCCCTGACGGATGAAATTTTCGAAGTTTTTAGTTGAATTTTTCGAAATTTTTTAGAGTATACCTTATGAAATTAGTCGTTCACCCCCTAAGTTCAAATCTTAGCTCCGCCACTAGTCGTAGCGTTGCACATATATAGTGGCCGGTTGGGAAATAAAGCCATAGGCCATAGCCTTGATATTATTAAGAATAGATTGTGACACAACCATACCAATAATGAGCTATGTTTATTGTTACGGGCAACAACCTCACACCTCATAAACATGGTTTGAGAATTTGTTATACGCTAACTTGCATCACACAGTTCGGTCGTGAAACGATTCAGTAGTGCAATAACTCTTTTTCCTGCAACATGTGTTCTTACTAATCTAAAATCGATTGTATTGAATGTAAACTAACAAACTCTATCCACTATTAAAGTTTATGGTGCATCACGGAGCAATTGTTTGTCTAAGCAAGGAAGTGTGGGCGGAATGAGAAATATAAGGGTTGGTCATTCTCACTGGTAATCCGGTATGCATGCTTGTCTAATTAGATGGTGATCAATGCCTTGCAAGTCACAACTTCTTTTGAAAACCGATAATCTTTAGTTTTAGGTATAACCTGTACTCTGTATGACTGTATGTAGGTTCAGTAGGTGGCCTTAGATGAGTATTTTGAGAGTTGAAGATCGAACAAAACATCTAAAAATGTCAAAGCGACTTATATAAAGACGGAGGTGGTACCGTGGCCAGATGACCAGATCCATGAAATAAACTACTAATATGCATGACTCATAAAGTGTAAATTATTTCATGTTGATGACATGAAATCCCCTTTCTTCCATACAGTAGTACACTTGAATGATGACAAGGTACGCATTCTGTAGGTCTCAAATCTGAGACATTTGAGACGTACGAGCCTAGAGAATCAATCCTGTTCAAGTAAGGTCATGCATTCTGGCATTCTGATCTACAAGTCCACTGCAAAAATGAGAGAAAACTAGAATTTACAGCAGACCCAACACATTTTCATCTTCCAATGCTTTTGCTTTGTTAGTCGCCTCTTATCCGGTTTTCGGCATTCTTCTTGGCCGCTAATAAACTCTTGTCCCAATCTGTTCCCCAAATTTATCAACATATTCAACACTAAGTGTTAGTTAATTAGATCCATGTATAACAAGAAGAATTCAGAAAACTAAGCTCATGCTTTTTCGAATCGAAAAAGCGTTGATGACCAAAGTTAGTCATTTAGAGAAGTTTAAAGTTCAAAGACAGTTAAGGTGAAGTGAACATGCAAATGTCACCTGGTTTAGGGCGGGTGAAAGTATTGTGTGGTGTACTTATTACCTAGGTTCGAGCATCAAAAGTTAATACTTCGATTGTGGCTCACTTTAGAGGCAAAAGATGTTGATGAAACATGAAGTGAAAACTTGAATAGTGAGGCAGAGAGAAAAGAGAAAGATTACACGGGGAACGCGAAAGATTGGGTGCTAGCAGTGCTGCTTGTGGATCGAAGAGAAATGCTTCCGGAATAAGGGATGCTCCCTGAGTATTGCTGAGTGGTGCTCGCACTTTCTTCAACTTCCTTGTCGAGCTCATTATTGTAGGACATCATGTCCTTAAGTACTTGATCTTGGGACTCCTTGTTCTTTGTCTCTGCCTGAAAATAGTTTCAATTTGTTAATTTCCGTCACTCAAAACTAATGATAGTACCTTAATCACACGTTCACAACATGATTCAGTGCTGAGCGCTTTGGTCACTGAAATGCAGCGATGTTAAAACTTACAAGGGCGAACTTTGTTAACCTTGTGGTCTCACTCGGCTTGAATCCTTTCTAAACCGGAATGTTAAAAAACAAAAAAAAAAATTAATGATTGTCACAGTGAAATGTGAATCTGTGTCTGATTTACAACTTTAATCCATCATCAAACCATCATTAAACACTCTTGAACTATAATCAATGTGATTTGTACTGTCACCTTTTATTTCTGATTGTTCTTTTGCTACTAACATCATGACTCAACAACTCGATTAACCGTTTTTCAGGCTCTTTAAATCTAACAATAATTATGCCACACATATTTTTACCAAGCTTTTCTTTGAGAGCCACGAGGCTGACTCTAATGCCGATAGGTTTTGAACCAAGGTCGTGAGTACCAGTTCTCAAAAACCGCATATGCGTCACTACCAGCTTACATCCGTCATCAAAGAAGTTTGTAGAAGAAAACTTCAAAAAAAATTGGTTATAAATCAAGGGCTTCTCGCTTTCATTTGTATCGAAGACATCTGATAAACCAAGGGCTTAAAAAATTCCTAAATCAAAAATTTGAACAACATATAACCAAAAAGAATTATGCATAGTTTTTCTGACAGAAGATTTACCAGAGAAAGTTTGGTATTCTCCCCATGATCGTCGATGTTAACATCTTCACTGGTAATTACGGAACTAGTTAAATTGTCGATGTTGAATAAAAGCTCGCTACTCCAATCGTAAAGAACTTCATCATCCATCATCAAGTCCTCGGTCTTTGCCGCAATCACTTCCCATCGAAGAACGACTCGCTCATCGTCACAATCCTTGAAAATAAAAGTCTCAAGTCTCTCTTTATCTTGTTTTCCATCATAAGTTTTAGAATCCTTGATCCAAAACTTATCCCCAACTCATTGTCAAGTATACATTTCTTCCACAAATTTTGTCGGGTTTTCCTTCCTCGAGGCATTTTCAACAAGCGACTTTTTATCGACTTGGATACGGAGTATTTGTTCCTATACCTGTTTAATTTCCAACCAGTGCAACTGTGCAAGTTTAGTAAGAAATCTCCTAGACTTTAATTTTCGGAAGATCACGAATTTATGACAAAATAACAATCTTTATCCTAAAACAAAAAAACTTATCCTAGAAAAGTGTCATCTTCTGGTAAAACATAATAACCAGGAGCACACCACAGTCCACACAAATGGTACAAACACCAGATAAAGGAAGTTAAAAAGGTGGATACAGATTAAAGGTTGAATTTTGGAAGAATTTCTGACTGTATTTCACAAAGCAAAATTAAGGGTACCTTACTTTACAGGAAATATGTTTATATAGGCAAAGAAAGACTGCGTATATCCGACTCCCCTTTACAATGCAATTTGAGGGAGTGATTTAGGCACTCGGGTAATGTTGTTATTGTTGTTAGAGGGAAAGAAAGAAAGGAAGGAAGAAAAGGAAAGAAAGCACCAAAACTTTATTTGTTTCCCTTTTTTGATTGAATGATGCTCCATTATTGAGGTGATGTATTGGTCTAGTAAAGTATCATTCCATTACTGCTGGCATTATTGTATTTGCCTATTTTTGTGATCAGTTTGCATCACTATAGTTGGAAGTATTGTCGTATATTTGATTTTCAGTCATCACACAATTTTTTTTAGTTAGCCGAGACTCGGTTTTGTTTTACTTTGAAATATATTAATATTCGTCACCCACTAAACAGATTGCGCTTCTTATGGTGTAATGGTGTAAAAAACTCGAGTAATGTGATCGGTGAATATTTTTCTTTGCTCGACTTACAACATAATTTTCATTATGGGTCTTAAGGGAACAATCTCGAAATTAAAAATCACTAATTTTTTTATAGAGCAATTAAAATGAATGACAGAAAAATGATGAGTTACCTTAGGTGGACCAGGTGGTTGATTCAATGGCTAAACTATATTACGCGAAAAATAATCTAATGTTCCAAGACATCCAGAGTTCGAAGGTCATCAACGAATCACATTCCTGCCATTCTCTTGAATTTTATGTTGGGTTTCTGATAAATTCGCGAAACATGGGAGATTGATTAATGATCATAAATCATGGCAAGTTGTACCTAATCACATGAAACAGAAGCACAGCCAAATTATTTATGCATAAATTCTAGGAATTGATAATGTATCTTTATGCTAATTTTACACCGATTCTGGTTTAAGAACGTCTTGACTTAAGATGGCTCTCACATCCGACTAGTCAACTATGTCATCAACTAAATTTAAATGCATATACTAATTTCTCAAAGTACCATATTAATAAACTGAAAGATTCTCATGCACAGTATTTGCATTAAAATTTAAGGTTTTTGATAGGGCCACCTGAAACTGTGTGTATACTCTATTTTGCAGCTTTATTTATGCATACATGCATCTGTTTTTCAGAAAGTTAAGACCTTTATTGATTTTCTTTGTCACCCAATAACATTCCAAAGTGGACATTCATTAAACAATAGGATTACAATGAAATAACCAAATTTTTTTCGAAAAACAAACAAGAAATTGACAGAATTGGTAGCAGACTTACGTTAAGTTGTAAAGGTTTAGCCTTTTAGGTGATCATCACATTGGAGAATAAACATAAGCATATGCAAAATTTCGATCCGACAATTGCAAATTTCCAAGTAATGCTTATTTTTCAATGGTTATATGAGTTGTTTTAGATCTGTTTCACGCTTAGAAGGTAAATATGCGGAGAATAAAACAGAAAGCTTACGTAAAGTAGTACAGTTTACAATGATCATCAGATTGGAGAATAAAGGTTGAGAAAAATAGTTAGAAATGAGAAAAGATAAGCATTTAATTTGACAAGAAAATTAAATAAAGTGGAGAATAAAATTGTGGAGTATAAAGAGAGTAAGTTGAACAAAGATACTGGTCATAATCTAGGCAGGTGGAAGCATTAAAGAATAAAAAGCAAGTGTAAAGAAGAAGAGGTCCAAAGCATGTTCATCTGTGTCTGTCTTGTATGACACCCTGTAAGTTTAAGCTTAAGTTTTAATCATTCTTGTTGCATCAGATGACATCTTCGTCTGTTTTTCTTTCCTCATCATTTTCACTGTAGTGGTCTTTATAAGACAGTGAGGTTTGTGAGAATGAATTTGTGTGATTTTATTGACTGTGACTATTACATATATATACTAAAGCTATAGAGTTAATTTAGGATAGGAGCCTTTTACAAAATAACTAATTGATACTAATTGAATGCTATTTCTATTTTTACAAATATTTGACAGCAAGAATGATGGGGTTGATTTGATTCTATTATTTTGAATTATGGGTTGGTGAGATATTGTTAATACGCCCCCTCAAGTTGGACGTTCGGGTGATAAGTCCAAGCTTGTGTCGTAACTCTTGAAATTGTAGTTTGTGCAGTGGCTTAGTGAGGATATCTGCGATCTGGTCTTTGCTGGCAACATGGGCAATGCGGATGCTGTGTCGTTGAAGCTGATCTTTGACGAAATGAAAGGAGATGGCCATGTGCTTCATTCGGGAGTGGAAGATCGGATTTTTGGCATAGAGTGTGGCGGAGATGTTGTCACAGAAGATTGCAGGTGGTTGGGTGACAGATATGTGGAGTTCAGAGAGGAGATTGCGCAGCCAGAGAGTTTCTGTTGTGACAGAGGCAACTGCACGAAATTCTGCTTCGGTGGTGGAGAGGGCAACACCAGTTTGCTTTTTTGAGGACCAGGAGATGGGATTGCGTCCTAGATAGATGATGTAGCCGGTTGTTGAGAAGTACGTATCTTTATCACCTCCGTAGTCTGCATCACAGAAGGCATGAAGACACAGAGGAGTGACTTTGTATAGTTGTAGACCTTGATGCTGGGTGCCTTGGAGGTACCTGAGGAGACGTTTTAGAGCCGTCCAATGGTTAGCAGTTGGGTGATGAAGGAATTGAGCAAGACGGTTTCTGATAAAAAGGCAATATCAGGGCGAGTGAGAGACAGATATTGCAAGCTTCCAACGATGGCACGATACATTGATTGTTCATGGATGGGCATTCTGTCTTCTCGGAGGAGTGGGGGTGATGTGGCCATTGGTGTAGTGACGAATTTAGCGTCGGCCATGTTGTATTTAACTAGAAGGTCATGTATATATTTGGATTGACTGAGGTGTAGTCCGAGATTATTCGGAGTAACTTCAATACCAAGAAAATAGGATAGTGGTCCAAGGTCTTTTAGCGAAAATCGGTTAGATAGGTTTGTAATAAAAGTTTGTAATTGAGTTAAATTGGGTCCTGTAATGATAATGTCATCGACATAAATGAGCATATATATGAGGTTGGTCTTGGTTTGTAATATAAATAAAGATGGGTCGGAAATGGATTGACTGAAACCGAGAGTGGTAACATAGGTTTTGAGTTCAGTGTACCAAGCTCGCGGAGCTTGTTTTAGGCCATAAATAGCTTTATGTAATTTACACACGAAATCTGGTTTAGTTTGATCGACGAAACCAGGTGGTTGAGTCATGAAAACAGTGTCGGTGAGAGTACCTTGTAAGAACGCATTGTTTACATCAAGTTGGCGAATGGGCCAGGCTTTTGTTACAGCTAGTGATAGTATGAGACGGACGGTGGTTGGCTTAATAACAGGACTGAAAGTCTCAGTGTAGTCTATGCCTGGTTGCTGTGTGAAACCTTTAGCAACTAGACGGGCTTTATGCTGTTTGAGTGTACCATCAGAATTGAATTTGTTTCGATACACCCATTTACAACCGACAATGTTGTGTGCGGACGAGCGTGGAACTAGTGTCCATGTTTGGTTACGTTCTAGAGCGTTAAATTCTTCTTGCATGGCGTGGCGCCAATGAGGGAGAACAAGTGCTTGTTTGACGGTGTTAGGAAGACTTGTGATTAAGGTTGATATATTAGCGGTTTTGGTGTATTTAGGATTTGGTTTGCGTATATTATGGTCAAGTCTGGTTTTTACTGTTCGCGGCAGGGGTATAGGTTTCGCGCGTTTGGAGACGGGGCGTGAAGCGGGAGTAGGAGTGTCTGACAATGTGCCAACTGTGGTTGTGGCGGATGTATTAGGTGGTGGGTTAGTGTGTTGAGTCGATGGGGCAGTGGACGTTGGGGGTGGCTGGTTAGCAATTTGAGAAGAAGGACGACGAGAGTAGACGATGCTTATGGGGTGTTTGGATTTGCGGGGCTGATCAGAAGGAGGGGAAGCTGATGGTGATTGATTAGTGGCTACTAGTGGGATAATTGGTATAGAGAGCGTGGTCCATTCATCAAGTGAAGGAGAAGGCAATGGTTCAGACGATGTTTGGGCGAAGGGGTAGATGTCATCATAAAATTTAACATGTCGTGAGGTGTATATACGATGAGTTTTCGGGTCAAGACAATGAAAAGCACTTTGCGTGTTTGAATATCCAACAAAAACACATGGAATAGAACGGTTTTCTAATTTGTGTTTTGTGTAAGGTCGAAGCCAAGGGTAACATAAGCAACCGAAGTTATGAAGAGCGGTGTAGTCAGGTTTTTTGTTATGAAGTACAGAGTAAGGAGATTGTCCGTTGAGAGAACGAGTAGGTAAACGGTTGATTAGGTAGGTGGCAGTACTGAAAGCAAAAGTCCAATATTTGGTTGGGAGGTGCGCATGATTAAGAAGGGCTAGGCCCGTCTCAACTATGTGACGGTGTCTGCGCTCAGCATATCCATTATGTTCGGGGGTATGCGGAGGAGATGTTGAATGAGAAATGCCATTGTTAAGTAATGTTTTGTTTAATTTTATATATTCGCCTCCGTTGTCGGAGAAGAAATGTTTGATTGGTCGGTCAAGATATTTTTCTACAAGTGCCTTAAATTGTAAAAATAAGGTAGTTGTGTCGGATTTATGTTTTAAGGGATACATCCATACGTATTTGCTAAAGTGATCGACAAAAACAATATAATATTTGTAATGGTCAAATGATGGTACGGGACTAGTCCAAAGGTCGGAGAAAATAAGGTCTAGTGCAGCATTGGTTTTAAACGTTGAATTAGAGAACGGTAATTTCTTGCTTTTAGCTAAGTTGCACGATTCGCAATGACAATAATCAGAAATAGTAAATGGTAAACTTTTATTAATTTCTTTCATTACATCATACGATGGATGACCTAAACGATGATGCCACGAAAGTGAGGGTGTGCCTTTAATTGAGCTGTAGACTTTTCGGTTGGAGGGACACCACTCGTATACGCCATCTTTAACTTTGCCCCGGAGAAGTGTTGTTCCCGTTGCTATTGCCTTAATAATAAAGGAGTCATGTGAGAAAACAACAATTGCGTTATTATCACGACATAATTTAGATATAGAAATGATATTCCGGGAAATTCGGGGAACATGAAGGACATTATTAAAATTGAGTGATTGTAATTTAAAGTTACCTGTATTGGCAATTTGCAACGGAGAACCGTCCCCGATTATAAGATCATCCATACCATTATAAGGGGAATGGAAAGCAAGGGTATCCAGGTCAAAGGCAACATGGTGGCTGGCACCACTATCCAGCAGAAAATTAGGGTTAGGGATTGCGCCGGTTGTGTTGGTGGCGGCGTGCGCTTGAGGGACACCGGAGGTGGGTTGTTGCTGGCGGTTGAAGGATGGTGCAGGGAAGACAATATTGGGAAAAAGACGGCGAAATAGGGGACAATTGGCAATAACGTGCCCGGTTTCGCGACACCACTGGCAGCGACCCTTGAAGGGACGGGGGTTGGAGGCGAGTTGTTGGTGGTTGACGTACTGACTGTTGGTTGATTGATTTGCATAGCGAGATGGTCCACGGTTTTGATAGTGGCCTCGATGGGCAGGGTTAGCCGATGGGCTGAAGTGGGTTGATTGAGGTTGATTTTTAATCAGTAATTCGTGTTGTAACAGTTTTTCATGAAGGGCCTCGAAACTGATGGGTGTGTCCCGAGCCCGAACCGTATCAATAACTGGTTTATAAAGGTCGTAATCAAGACCTTTGAGAACTTTTGAGACGATGTCCTCGGGATCAATCAGCTTGCCCATAAGAGCAAGTTGATCAACACAGGCCTTGATTGAGTGTATGTAATCACTAATTGACTGGTCGGTGGTTTTAACGATCGAGTCAAGACGATCTTTAAGCTGTTGAATGTGAATTCGCGAAGGATTCGCGTAAGTGTGTGCGAGGATTTCCCACGCTTCTTTTGCCGTTTTTGCCCGGATTATGAGGGTTTGAAGGGCGGTGGTGAGCGTACCCATAAGGGCACCGAGAATAAGCCCGTCTTGCTTGAGCCAAGACATGTGGGCTGGGTTGGGAACCTCCTGGTTTGCCTCGTTGGTGGTGGTTGCGGACGGAATCGGGTTTGTACCATCCAAAAAACCGAATAGACTTAAGCCAAAAAGAATGTTGGTAAGTTGGAATCGCCAGGAAGCATAGTTTAGCGGGTTAAGCTTGATGACGTTGTTAAGGTTTGGGGCGGTGAGAGGGTGGTCGGCGTTATGTGGGTTGATAATGACGGTGTTGGTTGTTTCGTTTGTCATGGCGGAAGACGATAAAGAGTTTGGTGTGTGGCTGCGTTTGAAGCTGCGTTGTTTAGGGCGGAGTAGGTTGGATCGAATGGATCTCGTTGATACCATATAAGACAGTGAGGTTTGTGAGAATGAATTTGTGTGATTTTATTGACTGTGACTATTACATATATATACTAAAGCTATAGAGTTAATTTAGGATAGGAGCCTTTTACAAAATAACTAATTGATACTAATTGAATGCTATTTCTATTTTTACAAATATTTGACAGCAAGAATGATGGGGTTGATTTGATTCTATTATTTTGAATTATGGGTTGGTGAGATATTGTTAATAGTCTTCCTGGTCTACCTTCTTTTGAAGTGGGTTTCCTTTTAATTTTGGGTTTGGTAGGATAATTGGCTCATGTATATCCAATTTTAGGAGGGAATCACTTTTTTTTTTGAGTGCTTTGATATACGGAGTAATGTACTAGCTTAGAACCCGTGCAAAATTGCATGGACATATATATATATATAAGGTTTTACAATTTTATATTGATATCATTATAGTAATAAAAGTATATAACATTATACGTAAATGATCTACATTAGATAAAAATTAACTTGTTGCTTCAGTGCGTTAACCATAAACTGATTCAACATTAACATGCAGGATCGACTTATAAAAAGAGAAAGATATATTATATTCTTTGCCGCAATGGATTAACCAGAAGAATTAGAGTGATACTCATTCATGGACGCAAATGACCATTTTACCCGTTTTATTTCAATTCCCAAATTTCCAATTCTCTCTCTATTCAATTCCATTACCTCCCTCCCCCACTCTTGCCACCACCTTGCCACTGCCTTTCCCGGCTTCAGCTTGCCGCCAACCACAAATTGATCGACCACCTCAGGCCACCAACGTCGGCCATCTCAGGCCACCATCATCGACCATTTCCCTCGAACTTTTTGCTTCAAGCCTCATATCGACCACCACCATCCCCTACGGCATAACACTTACCCACGACCACCAACCTCGCTTACACCAGCCCCACGACAACCACATCCCACAACCCCACACTTACGCGACCGCCGCCCTGCCCTCCCGGCGACCAGTTACCCCGACCCCAGCCACAACGTATTCCATAAAACCCTAGTTGTAAAACTAAGCCCAATCAATTTGAATTTAGGTAATTTTGAAGCAAAAAAAATGATGTTTTGTTAAAGGAATTAGAACAATAATTTGTTCAATATAAGAATTAAGTGCATCATTAATGAATTTGGTATGATTTTATTAATTTGTTAGAGGAAGAGAAGAATAGAGAAGAAGAGATAACTTTTTTTTAGGTCTCTAGGCAAATGGCATACTACGGAAAAACAATGGAAAAAGGTCCATGATAGAGTAATTAAACACGTACATGAAAGAACTGTAATATTAGAGGTTTTTGTTCATGGGCAACTCGGTCGAGTAGGGCTTACTCGGCCGAGTTGGCTGTTGGGTGTGTTAAGGTTGGGTTCTGGAACGTCAAAACTCAATCGAGTATGTTGGTACTCGGTCGAGTACGTTTTGTACTCGGTCGAGTTGTCGGTCTGACGGGGTTTTATCCGCGGTTTTGATTATAATGATTGGGGAAGTATATAAAGACGTCTTATCAGTTCTTAATCATTTTCTAATCATTCTTTTAAAACCTAAACTACGTACAACTTCTCTAATCATTCTAATAATTGCTAAAGCCGGATTTAAGGGGATTTTTACATCGTTCTTTCGCGTTGATTCATCGGTAAGCATCGTACTTTTGTCTTTATAGTCATAGTGTTATTGTTGTTAAACCCTAATCATATTTATTGGGGGTTTAGGGTAGATTTTGATTGTATGATGTGTCTATAGGTGACGAGTTCGTAGAGGAGCCTTTCTGATTTTTTGATGTGATTGTTTGGATTGCAAATAAGGTAGGGTTTTCTACTCAGTTGGTCGTATAATTTGATTGATTGTTTATAATTGATTGTTGGCATGTGATCATTGTTGGAATTGATGGAGATTGGTTGGTTGGTATTGTTGGTTGGATGATTGTTGTAGAACAATGTCGGGAGATGGTTCCATACCCATGTTCGCCCCTTGTGACTCCTGTCACAAGGGTGATGTGCACATTAAGGAGTTGGGATCGCTCGTTGCGATGAGCGGGGAGTTGGTGGGCAAGGCTGCGGTCCCTCACTGGCGGTGTGGGTTACCTATTGCGATGGGTAACCTGGCAGGGCTACACACTTTAGTGTGTAGTCAATGATTGATGATTGTTGGAGTTGGAGATCGGTTGTTGTATTGTCATATTGTTTCCGCTGTGTATATTTATTTGGTTATACAGTTGACTGATCCCGTTTTATGTTTTCAAAACTGTGGTGATCCATTCGGGGATGGTGAGCAGTTGGCTTGTGATGATGGATGGTATAGCTCGCGGGGCATAGATGGGCGTTGTCATCACCGAGTCGTCATGTTGTTTTAGCGAGCATTAGATCACCTTATGACTTTTGTTTCAGATTGTTCTTTTTGAATTGTTTTTTAGACTTGTAAACTTTATCACATTCTTTTATTTAAGTTTGTTTCTTATTGTTACTATGATGCATACTACCTCGGGCAACCGAGATGGTAGCACCCTTATATGCTAAGGTGGTCCTTGGTAAGGCACTTTGGTATATGGGGGTGTTGCAAAGTGGTATCAAAGCAACGGTTTTGGAACCTAAGACCAATGAACAAATGAACATAGTGCGTCTAATAAAATGAACCCGTGTAGAAATTGTTTGGAGCTAGCGCAAAGGTTTGGGAGACGTCCTAAGACCGCGCTATGGCCCTTACAAGTTCGAACCGGTCCTCACGGGTGTGTCATGGGATTGGTATATGTTTATGTTGTATTTGTGCTTTATAAACTAATGTGCATGCTTAGATTGAGACGAGATGATATGATTTGGCTTATATGTTGTGAAATAGTTAAAGTAATAAGTATGGCATGATTTGTATGGCTGTAAGTTTGTTTTACTTGTGATAACAATATGAGAATAGGATGGTTTGTGGTGTTTCGTCACCATACATGGTTAATTACGTGTTTGGGGATGTCGTGTCAGCATGATTCGGCTGAGTGGGGGTGGTACTCGATCGAGTAAGGGGAACTCGGCGAGTACCGGTCACTCGACCGAGTGTGGGAGTGTGTCGTCGAGGCGGTAGCACGGAATATGACCACTCGACCGAGCAAGAGAGGAACTCGACCGAGTGGGGCTTACTCGATCGAGTACAATGTGTACTCGACCGAGTATGCTTTATGTGGGATTCTAATCAGCTTCGGAAAGTTGGGTACTCGACCGAGTAGTCTAGGTACTCGATCGAGTAGCTTCAACTCGACTGAGTACTTTCATGTACTCGACCGAGCTTGGCTGTGGGCAGCTATGTTTTTGTTTTGAGCCGTAGGCTATATGCTTACGTTTATCATTTTTATATCAGCTCAAAATGTCGCCAAAGAGATCTCCTGCGTACCTTAAGGCCTCGGAGATGACTCTGGATGAGGTTGCTTTGTTAATCGAGCAACAAGACGCTTTTACTGAGGCTCTCAGGAATGTGGGAAAGGCGAAGGAAGTGGTTATTGACACCACTAATATGAGTACCACTATCTCTCGCTTTAATCCCTCTACCTATGAGGGCACAGAAGCGCCTCACTTGCTCGATAACTGGCATCGAGATATGGAGAGTGTTCTTTACGTGGTGACTTGTCGAAAAGAGATGATGTAACACCCCACGTTAATTGAAGAGGTCCAGTGATAGGCTTAAATGACTAGTGCTTAAAGGGATTAGAAGTACTACTCATATCAACAAAGTGCGCTTTCTTTAATGGTCATCCATGGGAAAGAACTCCAAAGTTAAGCGTGCTTGGCTGGGAGTAGTCTTAGGATGGGTGACCTCCTGGGAAGGTTCCCGGGATGCGCATGAGTGAGGACAAAATGCGCTACAAAGGATCCGTGTCGATCTGTGGGCCATGTACACAACCTGATGAGCTATCATAAGTAACCGCTCCCAGGAGCCCGGTTTAGGGTAGGGAGTTACAACTTACAAGTGGTATCGAGCAACCCTACGGACCGTGTAGTGATGGGAGGCGGTTGTTATGCACTTCTGGAGGCAGTTGTTATACGCTCTATTGTGATCACTTACCTAGCGGGGGAGGATTCTGGGTTAGCGGTTATGCTCCCAGGCGCAACGAGGACGTTGCGTTCTTTAAGTGGGGGTGATTGTAACACCCCACGTTAATTGAAGAGGTCCAGTGATATGCTTAAATGACTAGTGCTTAAAGGGATTCGAAGTACTACTCATATCAACAAAGTGTACTTTCTTTTATGGTCATCCATGCGAAAAAACTCCAAAGTTAAGCGTGCTTGGCTGGGAATAGCCTTACGATGGGTGACCTTCTAGGAAGGTTCCCGAGATGCGCATGAGTGAGGACAAAATGCGCTATAAAGGACCCGTGTTGATCTGTGGGCCATGTACACAACCTGGTGAGCTATCATAAATAACCGCTCCCGACTCGGTTTGGGCCGGGGTGTTACGGATGAAGGTGGAACAAGTTGCGTTCTACCTAAGGGATGAGGCTGGAGCATGGTGGAATAGGGAGAAAGAGGGGGATCGTGAGTACTATAGGAGTCAGGGTGAACTTGCTATTCCATGGGCAGAGTTCAAGAAGGCTATGAGGGTCCAATTTTTTCCTGAGCACATTAGGAATAAGATGATGGTCGAGTTAAAGACTTTTCATATGACTGAGAGCATAACTAGGGCGGAGTACTATAAGAGGTTCAATGAGTTATCACACTACGCAGATGATTTAGAGCTGAACCCATTGACCCTGGCTTTTCGATTCGAGCAAGGGCTGTCAGTGAAGATTTTGAAGAGGTTACCTGCTGGGTTTTTAAGGACTTGTAAGATGTGTACGAACTGGCTGGGAATGCAGAAAGATTAATTGATATGGCTAAGGACGCTAGGGAGAAGCTGGGCGAGAAGAGGAAGTCTGATAATGAGAACAACGGGCAATCGGGGTTCAAGAGTGGTAATTATAATCAAGCTAAGGCTTACTCGGGAGAGTCCGGTTTAAGCGGAGGGTCGTCTTTGGTAGTCGTGGTCGATCGAGTAGATTTGTTGAAGAAAGTACTCGATCAAGTGGAATTTCTACTCGATCGAGTGAACAGGAAAAGCCAACTGCTCGATCGAGTGAATTTTCTACTCGATCGAGTTATGCTGTTGAAGAAACTACTCGATCGAATGGGAATTTTGGTCGATCGAGTAGTATGGACGACGGACAGCTTGATCGAGAGCCTGCTAGTGCTCGATTAAGTGAGAAATCACCTGAAAGACCTCGTTCGAGAGGAAAGAAGCGTCCAAAGGATATAGAGCTTGATCCAGCTGACACGTTGGAAGAGAGAAACAAGGGACTCGAGATACCCATCACAGTTCCCTTCCCGAGGCGTCTGTAGAATACTAAAGCTAATCAACAATTCGGCAAATTTGTCGAAATCCTGAGAAGCTTGCAGGTCACTGTACCATTCGCCGAACTGCTGACACAGGTATCCTCTTACCTTAAATTTATGAAAGAAATTTTATCGCGTAAGAGGCATATTAGTGATAATGAGACGGTACCCTTGAGTGAGGTAGGGACGGCCCTAGTTCAGAATAAGTTACCTCCCAAACAGTCAGACCCGGGTAGTTTTTCGATTCCGTGTCATATCGGTACCCATTTGATTGATAACGCGTTATGCGATCTAGGCGCTAGCGTGAGTGTCTTACCGTTGTCTCTGGCTAAGAGACTTGATTTGACAAAGTTTAATTGCACCAACATGACTGTTCAGATGGCCGACCGCAGCATATCACGGCCACTAGGTGTAATAGAAGACGTACCTGTTAAGATCGGGAGGTTCTTTATTCCCGTTGACTTCGTTGTACTTGACATCCCCGAAGATGCACATACTCCTATTATTTTAGGGAGACCATTCTTATCTAGTGACCGTGCAGTAATAGACGTCGGGGGCAAGACATTGACTTTCGGGTTGGGGACGAGGAGCCGATATTCCATCGCCTAAGTTCCGGAGGGCTCCTATGCAAGCTCACCTTACAATGACCTCTCTTCTATTGACCCTATTATTGACACTCCAAATGAAAATTTGGAGCATTGTGTTGCTATTGTTACCCCTCCGCCTCAGATTGAGAGCAAAAAGGAGGAAAGTTTAAATCTGTTTTCCTTCTGTCAGGTACTGGATGAAGACAATGAATGAGTTGCCAAAGGGCATTGTGCAATTAATGTCATCAAGTTGGGAGGACAGTGTTACAACCGGTGAGAAAAGAGCGAGGGTGAGAAAAGTTCGAGCATATGTGGATGTGAACTATTCTCCTCCGAATGATTCAAGTTCAAGCTCATGGAAGTGAAGAGGACGATCAATGTTCTTTGAGGTGACGTCCTCCAGTCAAGAGCCCTCCGAGGGGCTTCTGAATTGCTTTGGGAAGTAAGCGGGGAAATGCCCCGTGTACCATCTTGTATAAACAATTTTTGAATTTTCGTTGAATTTCTTTTATTGCTTTTAATTAGGACAATTAGAATTTAGACAATTTTTAGCGTAGATAAAAACTATAGACTGTTACTTTGCGTATTTGGTACTTTGGGATATTTTTGCAAGTGTTTCTATGCAGGTTTGGGGAGTTTACGCAAATATAAAGGAAGAATGACGAATTCAGGAGCTTACACGAGAAAAAGAGCTCGATCGAGTACTTTTTGTACTCGATCGAGTGGATTTTGTTCGATCGAGTAATGCCATACCGATCGATCGAGTAAACCAAAAATGGGGAGTTCTCGATCGAGTAAATTTCTACTCGATCGAGTAAATGGATCCACATAGTCCTTGATCGAGCAGTTCTAAACCACTCGATCGAGTGAAATCGCAAGGGACGCAGGGAGTTTTTCCTTAACTTCCTTATTTTTGGTTCTATTTTTCATTCTCCCCCATTATTTCGACTAACCTCCCTTTTTGCGATTAAAACACCCCTAAATCCCCATTTTTCTTGCCCTTTTGCCAAATCCGCCACCTACATCTTGCTCTTTGCTAATTAATCATTCAAAGCCTCTTGTTTTCCCCTTGATTTGTGCTGTTTTACACGGTTTATTAGTGGGATTAGGGTTTGCGGTTTTTCGATCAAAAAAATCGCCATTTTTGCTTGTTTTTTTTAAGATTAATTGCAATTTGTAGGTTCCTTCTCATCAAGTAAGTATCTCCTACACCTCTTTGCATTTTAATTTCACTAATTTCGCATTTTTATGAGGTGAATTAGGTTAAGGTCTCGAAATTCCTTGTTGAGTCGAGTTTTTCGACTTTAGCTATCATTGCTTGCCCTTATCTGTCTTGCTTGATGATCATTCCCATCTCCTCACTGTTTCTTATATGTTTAATTCGAATTATGCGAGAAATTTGCGATACGGGTTCAGGACAGTCGAAATTTTCGACTGTAATCTTGGTTTTTTTCAACAGAACTTGCTTAGTCAACCTCAATTGTTGTTTAGTTCTTTCTTTGTTGATGCTTGCTACCCGTCCCTATCATTTGTTTACATATCTCTATTCGAAATTTTTGAGGAAAGTTGGGAATTTTGTGCTGTAAGTCGAATTTTTTGACTGGTTATGGGAGTTTCCTGTTGTTTTCAGGCTGATTATCACGCTGTTTTCTTGCTCTTTCTTATCAAATTCCCCTGCCCTTGGTTTACAGGATGGATTCTAGCTCACTGCCCTCTACTAGCCGGACTTCTAGTCCATCCTTACCGAGACGGTGGTCCTTCTTTGTTACCACCGCCTCCGCCTGTTAGTACCGCAGCCCCTGTGTTCTTAGTCTCTGCTGCAGATCTTGTTTTTATGCTAGCTAGCACTCTGCTGCTAGCTCTGTTTATTTGCCACTTCGATTCTGACCACCACCACTGCTAGCACTTTCTTGCTAGTCTTTCTTCGTCAGTGGTGGTCACAGCAGCCACAACCTCTACTCCAGCCACGGTGAGCACACCTGTGGCAGACTCACCTGCAGTTGCAGCTTCCTTTAGAGCAACCTTAGTCCCTCGCACCGTCACTGGACGGGCTTCTACTTCGGGTTCTAGAGGCCGAGGCCGAGGTCGTGGACGTTCCCGTTCTACGCCGCTCTAGCACTTCCACTTCCTTTTGCTCCTGCGCCGATCCTTTGCATTCGAGGGGATAACTCCCTCGACTCTCACCCAGACTACCCACAGGTAATTTTTATTAACGGTGTACATCGTAAGAGGTTTTATAACCTCCTAGGCTGTGAGTTTTTACCTACCCGGTTTTTAGATAAACCGGCACTTGAGAGACTCGGCATCTACGAGTCAGTTTGTGAGCTTCTACGGGGCACGGGGATGGTAGGACTCATTACTATGAGTGGCCGTACCTTTCTGGCCGAGTCTTGAGTTCTCGGCTCCTTCACCTTCTCCTCCTCGGGCACACGACGCTGACCCTACTAGTACTTCTGTGTCTTTCCGGTTGTTCAACCGGACGTTTTCGATGACTTTGGAGGAGTTTGGTAGGAGACTTGGCCTCTTCTCTACGGGCGACGCTACAACCCCTAGGAGGGTCATTGTTCAGCTTTGGCGGACCTTGGCCCAGACCACCTTTCCCGAGCAAAAGCTCGCACAGGTCCACCTTCCCCTGCCGTTACTTTCGGATCGATGGGGGAGCACCATTTTTGGCCGAAAGGAGCCAAACAACATCAACAACAATGAGCTTTCCATCTTAGGCGGTTACTTGAACATCGACTGCGAGGGTCCCTTCACCCTCAACATCGCTTATCTGACCGCCCAGCACCTCCAGGCCCAGGGGCTGAAGCTTACGGGATCCATTGCCTGCGGTGGCATAGCCACCATTCTTGCCCGTTCCTTCTACCTCGTCTGGCCTCGTAACTTACCGTACCTCCGGGGAGAGAGGTACTTGAGCTTGGATGCCATGCACTCTCACCATTGGCTGACCACCGACTACCAGACATGGAAGATAGACGGTTCCTTGTATGTGGACCTACCTTGTGACACTCTCCCCCGTATAGCCCCTTTGCCTACTGTCGCTAGGGGCGCCCGACTTCCACCCACCCTGCTGCCTACCACCTTCCACTCCGACCACCTCCGACTTTACCCGCCGCCAAGAAGCGGCGTAGACTTGAGACTGGAGAGGGGTCCACACCTTCTGGGAGTACCCAGCCTTCCACGGCTACTCCCATCCCGACCCCTACCCCTACTTCTACTTCTGCACCCACCGACCAGACACAGGAACAGCCGGTCCTACCGGCTACTTTCGTACCACCTCCACCCTTTGTGGCGTCCGCGATCATGGACCAAGGGCGCCGTGACGGTTTGTTGCTTGAGATTGCAGAGAGACAGGCTCGGATGGAGAGGGACTTAGCTCTTACCTTACACCCTCTGTACGAGTACCACTTGAGGCGACATCGTCCGTCCAGGAGGGTTGGCCACACCCTTCCTTTTACCGGGTACCAGTGAGGAGAGGGTGCCGAGTCTGCGAGGAGGAGGAGGAGGACGAGGACCCGAGGTGGCGATGGAGAGAGCCCGAGGCGAGGAGGAGGAGGAGAGAGGAGGAGGAGGATCCGGAGTTCACGGTGGAGGACATCCGTGACGAGGAGGCCGATGAATAGCTACTGGTCTACTCACTTCCCCAGTTTTCTGGCTGGTTTGGGGAAGTTCGTATTTTGTATGTACATCTTACTCTTTTATGTTTGTCTCCTCTTTATTTTATTGTTTTTATTCTTTATTGGTTGTATATTCCCGTTCCCCTGTATATATCTGCTGGTGTATGATGGAGGACAACGAGGGCGTTGTCCATTTTGGTTTGGGGAGGGTATTGCATCCTTTTGAGTCTGCATTTGCATTTGTTTTGCATTCACGTTTATTTATTTCAGCTTGCATCGTTTTTTTTATTTCATTAAAAAAATTCAAAAAAAACAAAAAAAAATTAGAAAATTTCAAAAATTCAAAAATATTCACGTTTAATTTTGCATATAGGTTGAGTTGGAACGGTAGATTCCGTGATGAAAGCGCACTATAACTTGTCATTTTCACTTGAGCTTGCACTACATTGATAGTTATTAGCTTTGTCATACGCATAATCTACGAGTTTCTGTTCAAATATAGCTAACTGTTTAGACTTGACCTGATAAATTGGCAAACTACTCCATAATTTCTGAGTTTTAGAGCCCATAATTGGTGACATTCATGACCAGTTCATTAGGAATTGAGAGTAGTACTCCTTGCATAGCATGTTCATCATTTTTGCACTTTTATGACATTCAATTTCTTGTCAAATGCACACATTCGGGTTCGTGGTTGGTGTCACATCTTTGGGAGGTGCTTGCAAATTTCCCCCTTTCCTTATATTTTTCACCCATTTAGCTCCACATAAGCCAAAACTTGCCTTTTTGACCCATTAGCTACATCCCAACCGAGCACGCCTAGTCAAGCTAGTTTAGTATGTCTTTTGTGGTATGATTTTCCATCTGCAGTTTGGCCCATATTTATTTGTATGGAGTTGGTGTAAATAGAGGAGGGAGAAAAAGAGAAAAAAAAAAGAGAATTGAAAAAAGTGGAAAACGTGAAAGAAAGAAAAAGAAAAAAGAGAAAAAAAAATGAAGAATGAAAAAAAAGGAAGCTGATTCACGTGAAGAAAAAAAAAGAAAAAAAAAGAGTTTCATTTGTTTGTTTTGATTCATTTAGACGGTGTTTAAAAAAGGAAAGTTTGTGACCGTCTAACTCCTCCATTCTTATTCCATATTTTTGAGGAGATTGTGTTTGAGTTTAGTGAGTTGTGTGCCAAATGAAGGGCACTTGTATTCTATTTTTCGATCGGGTGAGATTCGGACGGTCTTATATGGTCTGTTTAGGAACTAGCTTGACGCTTTTACCTCCACACTACCATAACTTGTTTTGCCTTTTCTCACCTGAACCTCACTATTCCCATATTATTTGTAAGCTCTCGGCTATGACGGACATTATTGGTTGGGGTGTGTGCATTAGTACTTGAATTGTCTTTCATTTTTGTTGCGTGCATGCTATGTAGGTCGCAGATTAGGTGAGTGGTATCTTTCCTTCTCTCTTTTACATATAACATTCACCCTTTGCTTCATGAGAGAAGAGTGACCACGAGAGAGTCCGATTTTGTTGGTCTTGCAAGGTCGATAGGTCGGCTATATTTCTGAACATCTTATAACTCGTTTGTGTATTGACTGCTTAGCTATAACTATCAGTTTTTGTTGCATTAAATTGGTTCAAGTAGACAAGTTAAGCTAGCTCTGAGTTGTCATTTCCGTTCCATTAGTTGCATTTTAGTTTACTCGAGGACGAGTAAAGGTTCGGTTTGGGAGATTTGATACGTGCATATTATATAGTCTTTTTAGCCTATTTTAGCACGTATTGCTATGCATTTTGTCTTGTTTATATAGTATTATGCCCCGAATTGGCTACTTTGGTTCATTTTGTCCGTTTTGTAGAAATGAACGCAAAAGTAGTGGAATCGTACCCTTTTTCGTCCTTTTTGCATGCATTTAGAGGAGACGGGATTTTCCAGAGTGAGATACTGCATTGGAATGCGTGAAGGCACGGTTTACGAGGCGATCGGTGGCGAGAGTGGGCTGATTTGAAGGAAGAAGACTCGATCGAGTAGTTTTGTTACTCGATCGAGTGGTTTCCATGGCCTTGAGTTGGTCGATCGAGAAGATGTTTACTCGATCCAGAAGTGCTGAAAAGAGGGTTACTCGATCGAGTAACTATTCTACTCGATCGAGTAGATTTCTGTGGTTTTGCTCGATCGAGTGGTTTATGTTGGTGTGGGCTTTAATTAGCCCGTGAGTTGTTCTTAGTTGATAAACTTAGTTATTTTCCTATTTAAGCACGCATTAGCTAGGTCATTAGTACCTATTATTTATCTTAGCTTTTATCTATTCTTCACAACAAGACTGCGTTACTTTTTGCTCTTCATTTGTAACTTTGCTTTCGGGATTATTTTGCTTGGATTTTGTCGTTCTTTACGCCGGATTCGCACGATTGTAATCTCTTTCTCCTCTCTTAATAATAATCGATCTTTTGTTTGCTTTAATCCTTTGTTTTACTTCATTTAATTTCTGCCCTAATTTAATTTTATGTAATTTAATTATAGCTTTAATATGTTGAATGTTGGTTATTTATCTGCTGCTAGTTTGATAGTTTAAATAGCAATATGAGTAGCTAAATCTAATTCATGTTGGGATTAGGGGATCTATGGTAGAAATGTGACGATGTAGTAAATAGTTTAGATGTGTTAATTGTGAGACTCTGTCACCATAGCAATTTAACTGTATTTTTACCGACTTAGCTGAGTGCACGCTTCTGAGTCATCCCTTTAATCTGGCTAAAATTAATCCTAGATCGAAAGATTGGACTAAATAGGCTGCTATGAACGATGAGACTACCCTGACGAGGATGAAAGTTAAGTTAGTGGTAATTTAGGATAGAAAGTGGACCGAAAGGACCTTTCCATATCCGTCTCGCATTAATTTGTCTAAGTTGTTTACGGTTGAGTCACCTGGACTACCGTAGTGAACCAAAATCCCGACATGACCTTTCCTATTTGATAGTTTAAATCTATTTTCTGCCTTTTTGCTCTTGTATTTACTTCTCTTTCCTTTAAACCTTCTAGTTTAGAAACCCAATTTAAACAACCCCCCCATTTGTGACCAAATAGACGGACTTCTACAGATATCTTGCCTCCCTGAGGAGATCGACCTGACTTCCCTAGCTATATAGTTAGTTTAGTTAGTTTATTTTTGATAGGTACACGACAGACGTACCACCTATGTTGCTCTCTTTCTTTTCTGATTGGAAGGGTAGGGAGTGCTTAGTTCGGTAGGTGGCAGATAGCCCCCAGTTCGTTGTCTTAGGCCAGTGTCTGTATGGTAGACGGTTGTTTTAGGCCAGTGTCTGTATGATAGATGTCTGTATTGGATCGTGTTTGTACATATTTACATTTTGCGTGAGGCGGTTTGTATATATGTATTTTTGGATTGTGGTTTATTTTGTGATTTTTGGCTTTTTTGTGTTGTGTTTTGGAGGAGCGCTATCAGCTGTCGATTCTCCTTTTGCTTCGCACTAGTTCCTACATCGTTAGCGAGAAAACAAAGTGACGGATAGCACATATGCATAAACGAAAACACGTAAAAGCATTTGATTGAAAACAAAATTAACCAAGATGACTTGAAGTTAAAATTGAGTTTTGAAATGAATTTTGAAAATTCCGTGACAAATCGTCACGTTCGGAATTCAAAAGGAATTGATTTGAAAATTTGAGCAATTAACTCGTGCCGTGAATTAAATTGCGTCGAAATTATTGAAATTGACTTGAAAAAATTCAAACTCAAACCGTCAGGAAAGAATTATAGAAAAGGATTTTTTGCGAGTATATTTGATTTTTGATTTTTGAGGTCAAGACTCGAATTTGTGAGTGCTTGAATTTTGATGAAAATTAATGTCGCGTTATCAATTTTCGATTTTGATTTTTGATGGAAAATTGCGAAAAAGCGAAAATTTTTCGGAATTTCGACTGACATGGAAACGATCCATCGTCGGATCGGGGCGACTAGCCCTTCCCCCTTAAAAAAAACAAAGAAAAATCCGTATGTTTAAAGCTGCGTCATGGAAACCGTGTCGCGAAAACAAGGAAAGTGAGTGTGAGGAAACACAAAATGTCCTTGGATCATCCCGAAGAGGCGCGAGCTTGAGGTTTGAGGTGTCAGGAGAAAGCACAAGTTGAAAGAGACAAGTCAACAACGGTAATCCTGGGGAAGGCCTAAAGAGGCGCGAGCAGCCTGGCGATGGAAGCCGGCTCTCCCCTTTTTCTGAAAAAATGCGATGATCATTTTGTATAAATATGGACGTTTGCGCTTCATTGTTTCATCATCCGAAACACAAAAACATCTCTACAAAACCTCTTCTTCTTCCACAAAAATATTTCATAAATGCTTTTGAGAACGCATTGCGACAATGGTGCCGGGATTTGTCGCCTCCCGAAAAGTATCAACTCGTTTGCATGGGAGTTGGTCAATTGTTGGTGCTTCGTCAAGTCAAGGTGCAACCTTCATTTCTTGAAGCATGTTCTCGGTTTTGGGATTCGAAACACCATGTTTTCGTTTTCCCGAAAGGTGAGCTTTGTCCTCTTGCCGAAAAAGTTGGAGCCATTGGTGGGTGGTCGGGTTGTGTTCTGGTGCTTCGTCTGACTCGGTTGTGCTACAAGGAGAAATTTCATTCTATGTTGGGCTTATCAACAAGCCAAATCAACTTTCTTCTTGCTCCACATGGTGTGGATATGTTGGCTCTTATCAACATCTTTTCAAACCGATTGGATGCTAATGTCTCGGAGGTGGCTAGGAGAAGGGCTCTTGCATTTTGCCTTGTCCATGTGTACCTCTTTGTTGATGTCTTGAAGAAGGAGAGGCCAAGATGCCATGGTAGCATGACCCTTATTCATGTGATTGAGCAAATGGAGCATGGTAGAGATCCATCATGGTTGGTGCTTGGAGAGATCATCCAAGCTTTGGACAAGGAAGGCTCTTGTGGAGAAGCTCCTTCTTTCGGATCCCCAAGGATCCTCCAAGTGTGGCTATTGGAGAGGCTAAGGTATGTAGAGCCTCCGGTTGATTCTTCTTCTTATTCCTTCCGTCACCTTACCATGAGGAAGAAGTTTGTACCGGATAGTTTCGCTTCCACCGAGGCCTATTGGGCCGCAAGATTGGCGGAGGAGGGTGGTCCTCATATCCGTTGGGTGGTGCCGTGGTGGCACTTGAGGTCCGTCACGGGGTTGCCCGCTTCGGGTGCTAGTCCTCGTTCTTTGATGGTGGTGGGTTTGAAGGTTGTTTCCTTCATTTATCCCGAAAGGCTCATGAGGCAAATGGGGCGTCAACAAAAGGTGCCCGCCCAAGATACTCTTCTCCAAGAGAATATTTTCCGGAACTCCGAGCTTGTGGAGGTCTTGAAGGTGGTGGGCCAATCGGCCGCTTTGGGAGGTGCCAAACCCCGTTGCCACGACATGGGTGACTCCCGCTTATGTCAAGTGGTCACGTGCTCCGTCCTTGGAAGAGAGATCCAAATTTCGTAAGGACGAGGTTGTCGACTTGAAGTATCGAGAGGTTGGCAAGGCCAACCGTGCCTTCTTTGAGGAGTATGTTGATGGAGCTACCCCCGATGTGATGAGACCACCGAAGAGGAGGAGTTCCGGCCCCAAGAATATGGTGGGCCGTGCATTGGCTCGTCTTAGGTCGAATATGGGGTCTTGTGCTAGACCGGAGGCCGTCGCTGTCTTAGATCCGTTGAGGATCCGTTCTGAGGAGGAAATCCATGCTAGGCGGGCCAACAAGAAGAACAAGGGGATGTACCCCGAAGGAAAAGGTAAGGGTAGGATGGAAGAGTGAAGACCTCCATTACCCGTTTTATTATTATGTTGTATTATTGTTGTCAGTTTTTATTATGTTGTACTAGCTAGTTATTGTGTGTTTTGTGCTAGTTTTATTATGTGAGGTGTTTTAGTTGACACCTTAGCTTTGACAAGCTGTAGACTCGTCGAGCTCTATTTGTTGAAATTGTAAGCCCTCCCATTATTACTTAAATAAGAGGATTACTTGTGTCGAAAATTGTGAACGCTTGTTTCTTCCATCCATTTGGTGAAGGCAATTCAATTTGAATCGTCCTAAACATTTGCACTTGGGAAAGTGGAGTTTTGTGGGAAGGGAGAAAGGCTCATTTTTGTATTTTTGTGGGAAAGGGAATGGTTTTCCCTTTTCTCCTTTTTTGATGGGGATGTTTTTTGTACGTGGGGATTTTTCGTATGGGGATGGTTGTTTTTTTTTTATTGCGGGGATGGTTGTATCCTTCTTGTGTAAGAAAGGACTGCCTACATATTCACCTGGAGGGGTGAAATCAAACCATGATCGTAGTTCAAAATGTTTTGTAGATTTTGATTGGGTTTTGTGGTTGTATCCCTCAGGCACAAGAGGGACTGCCTACGTATCCACCTGAAGAGGTGAAATCAAACCATGCTCGTAGTTCAGGGGGTTTGTTTCAGTGCAAATGTATGTTGCCTTTGACGGATCAAAGGACATTTGAAACGGGCAAGGTGCCACAGCTTAGACTCGATAAAACATGCAATTTCAAATCAGAACACGTTGAGGAACTTGACTTGAAAAGGGTTGAGGTCGTTGCTAGTTGTAAAACTAGGCTAGGTCGTTGGTTGCTATGGTTCAAGGGTAGTATTTCTTGAGTTGGTCTAGGTTGGTCGGGTTTGTAAAATCCTCCCTATCTAGGTCACTCAGTCTCACTGCGCCCCTCGAAAGTATTTTCTTGACCAGGTATGGCCCGGCCCAGTTGGGTTTGAATTTTCCCCTCGGATCGACGGGTAATGGTGCTCGAACTGACTTGAGGACCAAGTCGCCCTCTTGGATGTTTCTGGGTTTGACCTTCTTGTTGAATGCCTGTTGTATACGTCGTTGGTATAGCTGGACGTTGTGCAAGGCGTTGAGTCGCCGTTCGTCTAGAAGAGTGAGTTGTTCGTACCTTCGACGGGTCCATTCCGCCTCAGGGACTTGACTCTCCAGTAGGACGTGTAGAGAAGGGACCTCTAAATCTACCGGTTGAACCGCCTCCATACCATACGCTAGGTAGAAGGGTGTGGCGCCTGTCGGTGTTCTAATTGAGGTTCGGTATCCCCAGAGTGCGAATGGGAGTTTGCTCGGCCAATCGCGGTAGTTGTATTGCATTTTCTTAATAATGGTGACAAGAGTTTTGTTCGCTGCCTCCACCGCTCCGTTGGTTTGGGGACGGTAGGGGGATGATCGATGTCGTTTGATCTTGTATTTGTCAAAGAAAGCTTGAGTTTCGCCGGAAGTGAGAGCCTTGATCGCTGATGATTTCATGGGGTACCCATACCGGCAAATGATGTTGTTTTGAATGAACTTTGCCACTTGTTTGGCGGTCAAGATTGCATATGACTGCGCTTCCACCTATTTGGTGAAATAGTCGATGGCGACGAGGACGAAGCAATGCCCCTTGGTGCCTACCGGGTTGACTTTCCCGATGATGTCGATGCCCCAAGTTGAGAAAGGCCAGGGTGATGTCATGGTGTATAAAAGGGATGGTGGTATGTGTTGTATGTTGGCGAAGATTTGGCAATTGTGGCAATGTTTGCGTGAATTCGGCAATCGGCTTCCATGGTGGTCGAGTAACCTAGCCGCATGATTTTCGCGTAAGCATCATTGCACTCATGTGAGGGCCACATTCCCCTTCGTGAACCTCTCGCATGACTTTTTTGGCTTTGTGATGGTCAATGCAAAAGAGGAGAATTCCTTGGGGTGTTCTTTTGTATAGTTGGTTTTGGTTTATCACGAATTGTGATGCAAGCAAATGGATAGCTCTTTGATCGAGTTGGGAGGAATTCGTTTTGGTTTTGTAATTGAGGATGGCTTGGTACCAAGGTTCATCATGGCTTTCCTCGTCGTTGATAATGGCACAAATGTGGGTTGGCTCGCTCCTTCTCTCGACACATAGGGGCATTGATGTCATGTCGTCAGGTATGTTGACGAGCGCGGCAAGTTTGCCGGGGCATCAAATTGATTTTCCTCTCGTGGCGGATGGAAGTAGTCGACTTGGTCGAAAAATTCGGCCTCTTGATTGATCTTTGCTCGGTAGGGAGCCAAGTTGTCAGATCGGATTTTCCATGATCAGGACACGATTGATGATGAGTGAGGAATCGCGTGGACCCTTAGTCTCTTGATGCCAAGTGTGATGGGTTGCTTGTAGGCCGATGAGGCATGCTTCATATTCCGCGGCATTGTTGGTGACGGCAAAGTCTAGCTTGACCGAGATCGGAACATGTTCTCCCTCCGGTGATATTAGAAGGATCCCTACCCGAAGCCTCTCAGATTAGACGCACCGTCGAAGTATAGGTCCCATGCGTCGAAGTCGGCACAAAGGATGTCTTCGTCAGGAAGTGACCATATGTCGGTCGTAGGATCCTCGTTGACGGGATTTTCCGCCAGAAATCGCGACTTCTCTTCCTTGATAACCTTGAGGGGTACAAACTTGAGATCAAACTCGGACTGCATGAGTGTCCACCTATACGACCTTCCGTTTAGTACGGGTTTTCGAAGATGTATTTAACCGGGTCCATCTTGGAGTAGATGTGGACCGTATAGCTGAGCATGTAATGCCGCAGCTTCTTAGTTGACCATACTAGGGCAAGGCATGTCTTTTCCAGTTGGGTATACCTCGTCTCGTACTCAATGAACTTTTTGCTGATGTGGTAGATGGCTCGTTCTTCGTTGCCAACTGTTTGTGCTAACATTGCTCCCATGGCTTTGTTAGTAATGATCGGGTATAGGGATAGAGGAATCCCTAGTTGAGGTGGCCTGAGGACAGGAGGTTTGGATAGGATTTCCTTTATCCTGTCGAAGGCCTTCTGACAGTCGTCGTCCTAATCGGTGTGATCGGAGGCACGAAGCTTTTTGAATATCGGTTCACAAATCATAGTGAGCTTGGCGATGAAGCGGCTGATGTATTGGACCTGACCGAGAAATCACCGAATCTCCTTCTCGTTCCTAGGCCGAGACATTTGTTGAAGGGCTTTGATTTTGGTTGGATCAATCTCAATGCCTCTTTTGCTAACGACATGTCCCAAGAGTTTTCCGGAGGTAACCCCGAATGCACACTTCTGAGGATTTAGTCTCATGTTGTATTTCTGCAGACGAGCGAAGAATTTCGGAGGGCACGATGTGGTCGTCCGTTCTTTTGATTTGACCATCATGTCATCGACATATACCTCTACCTCCTTGTGCATCATATCATGTAGGAGAGTGGTAGCGGTTCTTTGATAGGTAGCCCCGGCGTTGATGAGGCCGAAGGGCATGACCGTGTAGCAATATGTACCCCACTGTGTAGTGAATGCTATCTTGTGCATGTCTTCCTCAGCCATTTTAATCTGGTTGTACCCAGCATACCCGTCCATGAATGATAGGAGAGCATGCTCGGCAGTGTTGTCCACTAGAATGTCAACATGTGGCAAAGGGAAGTCGTCCTTTGGACTCGCCTTGTTCAGATCCCTGAAGTCGATGCAAACCCGAATTCTTCCGTCTTTCTTTACGGGCACAATGTTGGCCACCCAATCGATTATTGAGACACTTTGATAAAGCCAGCCTTGAACTGTTTATCCACTTCTTCCTTGATTTTAGGGCCCATTCAGGACGCATCCGGCGTAGCTTCTGCTTCACAGGTTTAGCCCCGGGTTTAATGGGTATCCGGTGCTCTGCAATTTCTCTATCAATCCCAGGCATGTCTCTGTAAGACCAGGCGAACACGTCCTTGTATTCGTGGAGGAGGTCAATGAAGCATTGTCTTTCCGAGGGGTCCAGGGTTGTCCCTATCCTAAGTTCTTGAGGTGTGTTATCGGTTCCTACGTTAATAGGCTCGGTCTCCTCAATGATGGGGGTTCTGGTTTCCCGTTTGTCAAGTTCTTTGGCTAGGTGAGGTGGGTAGTCACTTAAGTCAAATTCCTCATAGTCATTCAGAATTGCATTGCAGTTAAAATGAGACGAGTCATAAGCAAACTTAGCGTTCATTAAGTTGACACGAGCGAAAATCTCGGAGAGGACAGATATTTTGTGGTCAGTTAGAGGCGACACAACAGAGGAGGTAGCCCTGGAGCAGGCTCCAGGTTGTCACCTTTCATGGGAGTGGGGGTGACCCTAGTAGACTCGACCCGAATCACCCACGACTTTGTGATAAAACAAATGTGGGAAGGGGACCTTGTTTGGGACATTAGGAGTGTTAGGAGCTATGACAGACTCGACTTCGACTACGACTCGGACTCTTCCTCACTTCCTCCTTGAACATAGAGCCTTCTCCGATTTGTGATCTTGAGAATGCGGGCTTGGCGATCGGTCCACTTGACGGTCTTCCTCCAACCTTGGGTAACTTTCTCCAGGTCAGTATCGGAGATCAAGGCGGTTGGGTCAAATTGATTGTCCTTCAGGGCGATGTTGATGATGTTCTCATAGTCGAGGTGCTTGATGTTATCTTCCCCAAAGAGGAGTGTGACAGCTTGTCCGTCAAGGCATGGTGACGGCTTGGACTCAATTGATGCAAGTTTGATGTTGTCGGGGATAAAGTAGCAGTCCTGGAAGACTTCCACTCCCGGGTACCTAGCCCTGGCCACAGAGTCATAGATTGGCTCCGGAAAGCCATGGTAGAGCTCGGAGTCTCCCTCGGGGACAAAGTATCCATTGAGAGACAGATGATAGGGACGGAGGATAACTCTGTGCTTCTTGCGTTTTCGGACTAGGAGGTTCATCTCCTGGATATCTTCGTCGGTAGGTTCGTATCCCAGTCCAAAGGGGATGTTGGGGACCTTAGCCACATTTCAAGGAGGCAACGGGTCTTTCGGTGGATTGAGCGGCAAACCCGGGAAATAACCTTGACGCATCATGATACGGTTGACCGTGAGGTTGGCGAACGGGTCATAATCAGAGGGTGTTGACTCCTCAGTTATGGCGTTTACGGCTTGGAAACCCCACATTTCGTTATCGTCCTCCTCAATGTTTTGGGAGGCTATCCTTTCTCATGTTTTGCCTTGATCGGGAAGCGGAATTGTGATTGATTTCCCGTTAAAGGGACCCCGATCTTCCGGTGGAGAGTCGAGGTGATCGCCTTGACGGCGTGAATCGAGGGCGTCCCGGAGCATATTGAAGGAGGCGTCGATGTCGACCACCTGAAAACTGGTTTGTCTTTCCGGTGGTCTGCAGTCGTGATGACGAGTGATAAGCCCAGTGACCTTGCGCGAGTGCCGTCGTGGCGCGTACTCCTTGATTTGTTGGGACCAAATCAGCTTCCTTGATACCCAGCCAATGGGCAGTCTTGAGAGGAATGACATTCACCGCGGATCCGTCATCCACGAGGACCATGGGTACATTTTTCTGGAGGCATTGTATGGTGATATACAGGTCAAAGGTTATGATTGGCTCGGCGAGGGATATCCTCGTCGGAGAAGGATCAGGTTGTTCGGATCGGGCGTCCCTCATCATGTGTGCCACTATTTCTTCTGGGGAAGAGGTGGAGGGCGCTGTTAACTTTCCCAAAGCCTGTAGCAGGGCCTCTGGGATGACTTGGTCATTCGTTGTTGGACCGACCATTGGATTGTTCGGGTTCTGATAGGGACGTCCGGACCTGGTGAGATGTCCGATTTCTTTCGCCCGCTTCTCCTTCCGTGGGATGATATAGACATCCTCAACATCATCTATCCAGATGCCGTTAATTTCGGAGTCTCGAGGGTACCTTGGAGGGGTATTCATCGGTGGTCAGTTCTTGTGAGGGATACTTTTGTGAGGATGATTTTTATGAGGGTGATTTTTATGGGGGTAGTTATTGTGAGGGTAGTTATTTTGAGGGTGATTTTCGTGAGGTCTATGCCAGAATGGTCGCGGGAGCAATCCATCCTGGGGTGGGTAGTTTTGAATGCTTGGGAAATTCTCCCTTGGGCGCGGTGGTGGAGGATTGAAAATGAGTCGACGGTAGGCGTCGTCGAGTCGGGTGATTCTCTCAGAGAGGCTGGCTATGGCCTCCTTAACTTGTTGAAACATAGTGAGCATAGTGGCAGCACTAAACACAAACACTCCGTCTGAAGGATCTTTTTCCAAAGCATTCACCTCGTCATCAATTGGCAGGATGAGGTGAGAGGAATCTAAAGTCGGCTCATCGTCAGAGATGGCGTGGATTCCCAGAGGGTTCGTCTTGTTGTTCGGTTTAGTTGGTGGGGGTAAAGGCAAATCTCCTTTCTCAATCATATCTTGGATGATGTGCTTGAGTTTGAAGCAGGTTTCGGTATCATGCCCTTTTCCCTGATGGTACTGACAGTAGGCACTGGGGTTCCAGAACCGGGACTTCTTGGCATCGGTCGGATCCGGGGTGGGTCCGATCGGTCGTAACTTCCCCTGGTCCATGAGCCTCTTCAAGGCACTTGCATAAGTCGACCCTATGTTGGTGAACACTCTCTGGGGGCACTCAGTTCTCTTAGCAGATGGTTTGATGAGGTTAACCTCATCAATCTTGTTCGTCTGGCCGTAAGGGCGAGATCCGGTTGAGGTGGATCCTTGATAGCCTCTGCCAGTGGTTTTGGCCAAGACACCCTTTCGGAGGTCATCTTCAATTCGTGTCCCCGGAATCTGCAGGTCTTGAAAGGTCTTGATATTCTGATACCCCAGTAGGTTGGCATAAACTGGGCGGAGATTGTTGACAAACGTTTCCACCAAAGTCGACTCACTCGGCTTACTGACCAGTTGAGTACTCACCCTCCTCCAACGGGTTAAGAACTCAGTGAACCCCTCCTTGTCGTTCTGGGTTAGCACTTCGAGAATACGGGTATTGGCCTGGATCTCGACATTGTCGGCATACTGTTTGGCAAACTCAACTGCGATCTCATCCCAAGTAGTGAGGTTTTTCGGATCAAGGGAGTAGTACCATTGGCGAGGGATCGGTTCCAAGGAGGATGGGAATATCCGGGTGAAAAGTTCCTGTTTGACCCCTTTAATGGCCATGTAGTCTTTGAAAGCATGGATATGATTGAGTGGGTCCTCCACTCCTTTGAACTTAGGCACATCAGTTAGGGTGAAGTTGTCAGGTAATTGATCCCCAACAGGTTCGAACCTTCGGTTGTTCTCAAGATGGATATTGTTACCCCGGGCTAGGAGCCGTTCCTCCAAAAGCTTTAGCCTCTTCTCAGTTTCAGTCAGAGGTGGAGTATTATGTTCCCCAGTTTCCTTGTTCTCCAGGGCGTCGATACGGGTCTCAACGCGATCCAGGGTGACCTTAAGAGCGGTAAGTAGGCTGGCTAGCTGATCAGTTGTGACATCCCTGTTGTTATCATTGATGTTGTTGGACGAAGCTGAAGACGGGGCATGGCTCTAAGGCAGAAAAACGGCTCATATTACAACTCAATCCAACACAGTTCCAAGACTGAACGCAGACAACACAAAGGACGAGACAAAGATCAGACCCAAGAGGACGGGGGTGACCGTGTTTGGTCCCTCGGTGCTGACTCGATTTATGACGTGACGGTGTTTGACCGAACTTTTGACACGAGTCCAACATAACGGCGTGACACCATTGGACGGGTCTTGGGGTGAGACGACTCATAAGTAAAGACCCATAAGTACGTTTGCTTTGACTCGATAGACACGAGGCGGAATTGGAATGGTGGACTAAAGTTTTCGAAAATAGAAATTTTCAAAAAGATTCATTTGTCGCTTTAATAGACGGCTTCCGAAGATAGAGATCTCCGTAAGTCGATCAGTTGAAAGGGTTGTCCTAAGTTTATTTGCAAAAGACGGTTTGAGTTTGAGTCGGCTCGGAAAACAGTGCATTGTTTCCCAAGACGGTTTTGAAATTCAAAATTGTATGTTTTGAAAATCGAGTTTGAAATGTTTGAAGAGGTCTCGGGGATGTTGTATGGTCCTCGGGATCTCGAAAGTGTCTCGAGAAAAAGGGTGTGTGCTTTTCTCGGGTTTTGAAAGAGCCATTGTTGGCGCAAAACGGGTTAAAATCCGTATCTAGACGCGGCGATTATAACGGCGTAAAAAGGTGATTTGAAATGGTTGTGAAAAATCGGGTTTTGAAAATCGTCATTACGACGGCCTAGAAAGGCGCGTTTAAAATTGTTATGAAAAACCGAGTTTGAAAATCGTCATTACGACGGCCTAGAAAGGCGTGCATCGGTCGGCGAAAGACCGAGGTTTGAAACGGCCATTATAACGGTGCAAAAAGGTGATTTTGAAAGTTTGAAAATGACACGGAAGGACTTACGATCAAGTAGCACATAAGCATTCATAGTTTCATTATATTATGCATCATGCTGACTCGGGTTTTGGCTTAAAAGGGTGGGTTACACACCAAGCGATCAAACCCCAATTTGCGAGAGGGATACCAATCCAAACAAAATGTGTAAGGAAGGGCCCCTAGCCTCGTGCTCGAAAGTGATGAAAGCTCTTTGACGAAACAGAAATGTGTAACGTCAATGGTATGCTTGACTCAATCGGGATTCGAAACGCGGGGATGAGAAAACTCACGCCGACGAGACGAGCCAATTGGTCGAAAAGGGTTAGGTTGTGGGCCCAGACAAGGAACCCGACCGTAAACGTAATATCAATTATTGCATTCCAACCAAGACCTCGTTCGAGTCTCACCATCTAGGGATCACAAAGACGTAAGTATCCTAGTTATCCCCAGCGGAGTCGCCAATCTGTGGACATGGCCCACATGCGAGCCCACTTCGATCCGTGGATGTACAGTGGTCTTTTGAAAGCCACGCTCGGCGGCGTAAAAATGATTTCGACCAGATCGTTTTAGATCGGTCGGTTTCGTCTCGGTAAGGGTCTCGAAACGATTAGAGATGTTCGGAGTCGCCACCAAGCATTTGTGGGATGCCTGGAACCCGTTCGAAATCCACTTTATACCTCGGTCAAATCGAAGCACAAAGTAGCGTTTGACATAGGTACTAAAGATAAGGAAATCGTCCCTATTTAGCATCCTATCTCTAGAATGACTCTCGTACGCCCTGGATAAGGTCGTTCACTATCCAAAGTTTCTGAGTAAGAGGTGAAGGTACGTATTGGGAAGCCCTTTAATCAGACACCCAATCCCGCCCGCGTTAGCGGCCTCTACTGATCGATCTTTGTTGGTTGAATGCAAAAGTTGATAAAACGGTTTAAATGCATGAATGCACATCCAATAATTTAAACCTAACATGTGAGAACTTTCTAAGTCGGTTGATTTAATCCAAGTATCAAGTATAAGATGTCGAGTTGGATTAATGATTGATTTGCATGCAAGACGAAAATTAAACATCCATTTACCGTATTAGGTTTAGGGTGCATAACATGATCCATTTGTCTTAGTAAGGCATTTTTCAAATATTATTTTGAATAGTCATCTGATCCGTTCTATATCCGGGCTAACCGGAGTCGGGATCGTCCTAGACTAATGCTGGAAGGAAACAGACCCTGTATCAGGTGGCTATATGAGGCGCGAGCCAGCCGGCGATACAAAGGGCCTCCCTCTGGTTTTGAAAATGAGAAATGGAGGCCTATTTAGGCGCGGGTTAGCCCACGGTTTATGTGCCGTGTTCTAACCTTTTAGAAAACGTTATAAAACGCGTGAAAATGGGTGTTTGAACCCGGTTTGATTTGAAGGGGTCGTTTAGACCACATTTGTTGATTTGAAGAACTAGACCCGAATAATCATCATTATTTGAATAATATTCGGTGTCGGGTTCGATTTGGCAAACTTGACATGAATAGTTTTGAAAGTAATTATGGACTAATTGTTTTAAGTCCATTTGAATGTTATTAGTCGATACTCATCATCGTACCCGGGTTAAAATCCGGCATGGTATGTAGAACCAAGGATGACTTTGTGTTGGGGACTAATATGTTTGTTTGAAAAATGTAAAGAAATGAAATAAAAGGTTTTAAAATACCTTTTAGATGTCATTAACCAAATATTATCACCGAAACACGGATTTAACCGTCATGGTATGAGGAACCAAGGGTAAAAAATGTTTTATGGTTAAAACAAATAACATAAAATAAAAAGGGTTCGGAAGTATTTGGAATGGTAAAAACCGATTACAAATATGAAAATGAATTAAAGGGAAATGACGAGAACAAACACGGTTGATCTCTGGTCTGAACACCCCATTTAGGCGCGGGTAAGTTGGCGACCTAAGGGGCTTCTGCCTCAGACCAAAAATCCGTTTTGGCTCGTTTATTCCATGTTTTGGTTCATGTTATGCATGTTTTAACATGTTAGAGTCATGAAACAAATGAAAACATAATAAAAGAGGATTTTTACACCCTCATACCTACATGTTTGGTTATGGCAAGTGACCAACGTAAGTGTAACAACTCGTTTGATCGGAAAAAACTCGGTTTAAAACCGTTTTGGTAAGTAAAACGAGTGTTTTTAATGTTAGTGATGGTGTAGTGGTCGAAGTGGTCGGTCAAGTGATTTAATGCACGATGACGGTACCAAACAATGTGTAAGGCTCGTGTTTACGATCGGTAGGTCGTAAATACGCGTCGGGTTGTGACTTAAGAAGTCGAGTCGAGAATTTTAAGGGATAAAAGAGGGGGCGTACACTCGCGTAACTCTCAAATGGGTGGCATTTGAGGGGTATTTATAGGAGAATGAGTGGTTGTGTGAGTTTTGAGCGACGTGGCCACTTGGGCTGCTCAAAGAGGCGCGAGCCACGTCGCGGTTCTTCGAGTTGTGTTGTCACTTTCACAACAAACGCAATCATGATTTGTTCTACCCTAGGTTTTGTAGTCACATGTATGGTACTTGACCAACATGAATCCGGGAAAACTTAAGGTAGAAGGTTTGAAATGTTTTGTTTTTGGTGGTTGACTCGGTTTGACTCGTTGTTGGAGTCGGGATTTGAATTTTTGAGTCGGTTTTTGTTCCGGTGTCGGTTTTGACTCTAGTTAGTGTCATTGCGACCCCGTCGTCGTGCATTAAACACTACAGGTATTTTTGAAGTGTTTTGAAATGTTTTATTTTCTAAATCGTTTTAAGTTTTCCGACGTAAAGTTGTACACAAACTGTCGATCAAACGTCGCGATTCCAAAGCATGTTGTAGTCCGATAATCATCGGGTGTTTGTTGGAGTCTCAGCAGATACCGGGTATCTACAGCGAGCATCCTTATCTTGGGAGTCCTATTATCTTACAGGTAAGAACCCGTTTCTGGCCGTTTTTTGTTTTGCTCGGTTTTAACACAGGCTCCCGTCCCATTTTGCAGATCTGGCTGATGGAAAGATTGAGGTTGATCGAACCCCCAGTTGACGTGATAGGATATCGCTCCCGATCAATTGCGATGAGAACGAGGCTATACATGGTGGAATTTACTCGAGTATTCGATTATTGGGAAAATAAATTGAAGAGGGAAGGTGGGCCCTTGATCAGGTGGATCGTGCCTTAGTGGCATCTTAGATCGGTGACTGGAGTATCATCCTTGGATTCGACACGGTCAATTCGTGTTTCCGGCTTGGAATTCATGGTCCATACCTTTCCGGAGAGATTGATGAGGCAAGTGGGCCTGAGACAGAAAATCCCGAAGCTAGACATCGTCCCTCAAACTACCTTGGCGCATACTACGGAGTCTTATCGAGAGTGGGCAATTCGTTGGGCCCAAAGGAACATGTGGTTCATACCCGTGTCGGTTGACTCGTTATGGGTATCTTACTCATATCTGCAGTGGAGGAAAGCTAGCACCCCCGAGGAGCGTGAAAAGCTGAGGATGCACGAGCCCATAAACTATAGGATCCGCGAGGTGGCGAAGGAGAACCAGAGGTGCTTAACTGAGGAGGAAGAAGAAGCCGGATATCGGGTCGTCCGTCCGTACGTCGAAGAAACCAAAGAATGCTCCTGCCGAGAAGATGGTGGTGGATCGAAGTGGGAATGTTAGACCGCGAGAACGACCGTTAGTGATTAGGTCGGAGATAACGCAAGAGCGCCCTGCTCGTGGTTGAGGCAAGGGATTTGACAAAGGCGACAAAGGCAAGGAGAAAATGGAAGAATAGCCTTAATCATTTTTAAATAGTATTATTTATTATTATTCGAGTTGTAATAAATGGCGTGGTTTTTAGAAACCTAGCATAGCATTTTAACTTTCAGCATTTTTAAAATTTATATGTATTTGGCGTATTACTATTTAATTAAGGAGTAATGAATAAAAGATTTATTAGTTAAGAAACTTTCATAAGTTTTCTTTATTCTTGTCGAATTTCAAATGCAACATGCAAATGTCCTTCTATTTACATTTTGAAATGACGGGTTGTATCCTGTAAAGGATTGTCTACGTATTCATTAGAAAAAATTAAATCAAACTTTGTACGTAGTTCGAAAAAATGTAAAAGAATAAATGTTCGAAGCAAGAGCTTGTAATGAACTTAGAAAAGATAAGCATGTGCTTTACTTACTCCTAAGAAAATGCAGTTCAATTTATGTGATGATATGAGGATGTCAAAATGTCAAAACGCAAGAGCGAAATGTCATAAGGTTTTTAGCGAGCCAGGGGCCGTTTTTACTTCGTGTCGCAAGAGCGGCACGTGTGTCACGCGAGGCGCGTTTTATCCTATTTCTAAGGGTAGTACCATTTCAATTGGTCTAGGTTAGTCGGGTTAGAAAATTCATTCCCGTCTAGATCTGTGATCTTAACCGCACCCCCTGAAAGTATGGACTTGACCAAAAATAGTCCTGCCCAATTGGGTTTAAATTTTCTCCTCGTGGATCGACGGGTAAGAGAGCTCTGACTGACTTGAGTACTAAATCCCCTTTCTTGATATTTCTAGGCTTGACTCATTTATTAAAGGCTCGTTTGATACGTGTCTGCTATGTCTGCAGATTATGTAATGCGCGTAGCCTCCGTTCGTCTAAGAGGACGAGTTCGTCATACCTGTCCCTTTTCCATTCAGCTTCTGGAATTTGGCTTTCGAGTAAAATGCATAGAGATGGGATCTCTAGCTCTACTGGTTATACAGCTTCCATGCCGTAAGTCAAATAGAAAGGAGTGGCCCCAGTGGGCGTTCTAAGTGATGTACGATATCCCCATAACGCAAAGGGTATTTTGCTAGGCCAATCGCGATAATTGTCGATCATTTTCTTGAGAATTGTGACGACATTTTTGTTAGCTGCCTCTACTGCACCATTGGTTTGAGGCCTATATGGCGAGTAATGGTGATGCTTGATCTTATATTTGGCTAGCAACTGTTCAGCTTCGGCTAAAAATGTGACCCATTGTCACTGATGATTTTGATACGTGCATTTTGTATAGTCTTTTTAAGCCTTATATGAACGTATTTCCATGCGATTCTCACAGTTTTATGCTACGAAATGACCCGAATAGTCTTTTTTGGTTCGTTTGGCTTTAATTGCAGGAATGGACCTGAAAGTAGCGGAATCTAGCCTGGAACTGTCCCTTTAGCTTGCATTTAGGAGATGAGTGGATTTGGAGCGGAAATACTACTGCCTCGGGATGCGTGAAGTCCTCTTGGAAGCAATCAAATGTCCTTAATGAGCTGGCTAAGTAGATGACTCGATCGAAGGCTTTTGCTGATCTAGACTATTCGATCGAGTAGATTGACTATTCTATTTCTTCGATCGAGTGCCTTGCCTTGTTCGATCGAAAGGTGGAATTTAGAGGTTCCTCGATCGAGTACTTATTGTGCTCGGTCGAGAGGTTTTTGCGTGAAGTCATTCGATCGAGTAGTTTAGAAGTGCTCGATCGAGTACTTTGAGGCCTGACGTCAGATTTTCTCGCGTAAATTTATCGTTTAGATATTTTAAGTTATATCTTAGGTAAAATAAATATTTCTCCTATAAATAGGAGAGACTTAATTAGGTTAGGGAGTTTTTTCATTCGGTTCAAACATTAATTTGCCCTTCTATTTTAGGATCTATTGTGAGTGTAATCTTTCTTTACTCTCTTCATATTTACTTTTCTTTTGCATACTCTTATACCATGTTTGTTCTTACTTTATCTTCCGTTCTTGTTTTATTTATATTTATGCGTAGGTAATTTCTTTAATGCTAGGATTAGGGGAGCCATGGTAGTATAATGAGGATGCTTTAATTGGTTTAGAAGGTTTTGATTGTGAGAACTGTTTAATAGCAATATAACTGTAATTATTAGGTTGAATGCATGCAACTGAATCAATTAATCCGGTTAAATTCAGACCTAGATCGAGATATTGGAATGAACATACCTGTTATGGACAATAGACTACGCTAATGAGGGTGAAAGCTAAGTTAGTAGTATTTTAGGGCGGATAGCGGACCGAGAGGATTTTTCCTTTACCCTTCTCACATCGGACGAGTGACCTACCTTTAGCTGATTTGTGTAATATCATGGTGAACCGACATCCTGGCATCTTTCTCTCTCTTTTTGACCTCAATCCTTTTCACTCTTGCCTTTTAATCGTTATTTCTTTTATTGCTTTTTAGTTTAATTTAAGCAACTCAAACCCCCCTACTTTGTGACCATAGACAGACTGAATAACGAGTAGATAGTGACCGCTTCACTGTGGATACGATACCCGACTTGCCTCTACTGCATTAGTTAGAGCCTGTTGATTTTATTTTTGATAGGGTTGCGACAGCCGTGTCAGATTTCATGTGGGCAACCATACCGATAGTTGATATTGGTTTATATGAACTTTGACACATTCTTGGCTGTAAGGCTACTCTAAGATGTTGCCTCAACCCATTTAGTAAAATAGTCGATAGCTACTAAAATGTAACAGTGACCTCATGTCCCAGCTGGAGTGATTTTCCTGATGATGTCTATCCCCCACGCAGAAAATGGCCAACAAGATGTCATGGTATATAACATTGAGGGAGGACCATGTTACACATTTCCGAAGATCTGGCAGTTGTGACAATGCTTGGCGTATTTGATGTAATCTGACTCCATTGTCGTCCAGTAATACCCTAGGCGCGTAATCTTCTTTTCCATCATAGGTCCACTCATGTGAGGACCACATTCTCCGCCGTGAACTTCTTCCATTACTTTTTGTGCCTGTGAATGATCAAGGCAACGCAAGGGGACACCAAGTGGTGTTCTTTTGTACAACTCTCCCTGCATGAGGAGGTATTGACAGGCAAGTAGGTGTATGGCGCGTTGTCCCCTCTTATCCATGTCTGGTGGATATGTACCATTAAGCTTGAAATTTAGAATGTCCTGGAACCAAGGTTCCTCTGGGTTTTCCTCTTCATCCGTAAGGAAGTGTACATAGGCTGGCTCTGATCGTCGTTCGATGCACAAAGGCATTTCAACCATGTTGTCTGGCATATTGATCAAGGATGCGAGTTTTGCAAGAGTGTCCGCAAAATGATTTTCTTCGCGAGGCAGGTGTAGATAGGTAACCTGATCGAATAATTGAGCAACTTTGATCTATCCTAGCGATAGGGTGCTAGACTTTCACCGTATTTTCCAGGATCCGGTGATTTGGTTGATGATTAAAGATGAGTCCCCGTGAACTCGAAGGTTTTTGATGCCTAAACTCATTCTTTGCTTGTAGACCAATGAGGCAAGCTTTATACTCTACTGCATTATTTGTCATCTCGAAGTCGAGTTTGATAGAAAGTGGTGTATGTTCGCCTTCAGGAGAAATGAGCAACACTCCTAATCCAAACCCTCTCAAATTGGATTCCCCCATCAAAGAAAAGATCCCAAGAATCTGTATTGGTTTGTAAAATATCCTCATCTGGAAACGACCACGTGTCTATCCCTTGCGTATCGTTGATAGGATTATCTGCGAAGAATTCAGCCACAGCCCCTCCCTTTATGACTTTCAAAGGTACGTATTTCAGATCGAACTCTGAGAGCATTAAGGTCCATCTTGCTAAGCGTCCATTGAGAACGGGTTTCTCGAAGAGGTATTTGACGGGATCCATTTTGGAGTACACTTTGACCGAGTAGCTAAGCATGTAATGGTGCAGCTTCTTTGTTGCCCACACAAGAGCGAGGCATGTTTTCTCGAGAGGTGTATAGTTGCTCTCGTACTCCAAGAACTTCTTACTAAGGTAGTAGATAGCTCTTTCTTCTTTTCCAACAGTCTGCGCGAGCATAGCCCCCATGGCTGTTTCGGTAATTGTGAGGTATAAACCAAGAGGTTGATCGTGTTGGGGAGGCATTAGCACTGGTGGCTTGGCCAATATCTCCTTTATCCTGTCGAATGCCTTCTGACAGTCATCGTCCCACATGATATGGTCCATTTTCTTGAGCTTTTTGAAGATAGGTTCGCAGATCATAGTGAGTTTCGATATGAATCGACTTATGTACTGCACCTTGCCCAGGAATGCTCTAACCTCTTTCTCTGTTTGGGGTTGTGGCATCTCGATTAAGGCCTTGATCTTGGACGGATCAATTTTTATCCCCCCTCGGCTAACAACGTATCCCGAAGCTTGCCCCATGTTACTCCGAATGCACATTTCTGAGGATTGAGCCTCGTGTTGTATTTGCGCAATCTGAGGAACAACTTGCGAAGGTTGGCGATGTACCCTTCCCTATCCTTAGATTTGACGATCATGTCGTCTACGTATACTTCCACCTCTTTATGCATCATGTCATGTAGCAAAGTAGTCGCAGTGCGTTGGTATGTAGCCCCAGCATTGATTATCCCGAATGACATAACAGTATAACAGTATGTGCCCCACTGAGTGATGAAGGTTGTCTTGTGCATATCTTTTCTGGCCATTTTGATTTGGTTATACCCTGCATACCCGTCCATGAAGGATAATAACGCGTGATATGCTGTATTATCTACCAATATATCGATGTGTGGTAGAGGGAAGTCGTCTTTGGGACTCGCTTTGTTCAAGTCTCTGAAATCAACACAAACCCGGATTCGCCCATCCTTTTTGGGCACGGGGACTATGTTAGCCACCCAGTCTGAATACTCGGAAACTTTGATGATTTCGGCTTTGAATTGTTTATCGACCTCTTCTTTAATCTTAAGAGCCCATTCTGTCCTCATCCGACGAAGCTTCTGTTTTACAGGTTTGAAACCTGGCTTAATTGGAATGCGATATTCTGCAATATCCCTGTTGATCCCTGGCATGTCCTTATAAGACCAAGCGAAGACGTATTTGAACTCGTGTAGGATGTCGATGAAATTGACCATTTCGGTTGGGTCTAGGGTCGTCCATATCCTAAGTTCTTGGGGTTCTAATTCCGTTCCTACGTTAATAGGTTCGGTGTTTTCTATAACTGGTGACCCTTCCCCCTCTTCTAGTTTTTCCTTAATTATGAAGGGAGGTAATTCGATTGAGTCTGGGTCAGGATCATCCTCATTATCATCGTAAATAGAATTGCATTCAGAATAACACAAGGAGTGAGCAGAATCAGATTTATTCATATTAAAGTTTGAAAATAGCTTAAACAAAGAAGTCATCTGCGCAGTAGTCAGTGGCGTTAAAGGGACAGTTGCTGGGATATTCCCCAAGCTACAGTTACTAGGCGATGCTATACTAGGAGAAACAAAAGGGTGGGAGAGTGACGACAGGAGGATACTCTCTAGCGACTTCTCTAGACTTAGGTTCCGACTTCGACTCTGACTCGAATTCATCGTCTTCGGGTCCTCCTTTGAACATCTCTCCTTCTCCAGTAGTGAGCTTGAAGAGCCTTCCTTGATTGTTGGTCCATTTGATCGACTTTCTCCATCCTTTCTGCTGATTTGAGCTAGTGTCAGTGATCAGTGTTGTAGGGTTGAAATGGACGTCTTGAAGTATCATGGTAATGATCTCATCCGCAATACTTTCTGCATTTTTTATCAAAGGATGATCCCCGAGGTAGACATCTTCAACTTTATCTGCCCAAACTCCATTGATCTCCTCCTCGATTAGAGAGATGAGGTGTAAGAAATCCAAGTCGGATTCCTCATCGGTGATCATCAGTATTCCAAGAGGGTTCTGAGTATTGTTAGGCTTGCTTGCGGGAGATATAGGCAAGCGCCCATCTTCAATCATATCCTGAATGACATGTTTCAATTTGAAGCAATTTTCTGTATCATGCCCTTTGCCTCTATGATACTCGCAGTAGGCATTCTCATCCCAGAACTTAGACTTCCTCTCTGGGTCAGGTGTAGGTCCTATGGGTTGGAGTTTACCTTGTTTCATTAATCTTTTTAGAGCATTGGAGTACGAGTCACCAACATTGGTAAACTTCCTCTGCGGGTTATTCTTCTTAGTAGATGATTCGACAAGGTTGACCTCGTCGGTCTTGCTAGTGGAGCCATAAGAACGACTCGTTGTGCCTTGATATCCACGACCCACCGTTTTGGACAAGAGTCCTTTACGGATGTCATCTTCAATTCTCGTTCCTAGTACAGTTAAATCTTTGAAAGACTTTATGTTCTGGTACCTTAGATGGTTCGCACAGATTGGCCTCCAATTGTCCACGAACTTTTCAACAAGAGTAGCTTCATCTGGACGCTCGACGAGTTGTGTGCTAGTCTTTCTCCACCTACTTACGAAGTCGGTGAAACCTTCTTTCTCATTTGGGGTAAGAACCTCTAGAGTGCGCATATTGACTTGGATTTCAGCATTATCTGCGTACTGTTTGATGAACTCAATTGCAGCATCATCCTAAGTAGCAATTTTCTTGTGATCCAAGGAGTAGAACCATTGCTTAGGAATAGTATCAAGAGATGAAGGAAAGATCCTTAAAAACATCTCTGGCTTGATGCCTTTGATAGACATATAATCTTTGAATGCACGAATATGGTTCAAAGGGTTTTCATGTCCCTTAAACTTCGGGATGTCAGTCATGTTGAAGTTAGCTGGCAGTTGAGCATTTACTGCCTCATAATTGCGACTGTTTTCCCTATAGATGTCATCTCCCATGAGGTACATTAGTTGCTCCTCCAAATATTGGAGTCGCACCACTTGAGGGACCTGGTGGAAGATTGACTTCTGGTTGTCCGACAAAGGGTGGAGGGTTAACGTATACGAGCATGTCAGGAATGGGATCCTCTGTAGAAGGAAGTCTAGCCTCTACAGCGATAATACGACCTTCGATAGCGTTGAGGCGAGCATAAGCTTGGTCTTGGCTTGTCTGAAGACGAAGGAGTGTGTAGATACCACATTTCTGCACCTCCCGCAAACCACCCGGTGATGATTGGGCCGCATGTTTGGTACGCGGAACGATTTGTGACAGTTCATAAGTTTATCGTCAAGTGATTGCTCAAACACTGATGTCTACCTCTTAGTTGTCATCTACGCGCCGATACGATCGTTTTGACAGTAATTAGAGTACATTTGGAGTCCGGGCCTAAAACCGTCTTCATTTTCTGAAAACCGCTAAATCCCGAGTCAGAATGTTCTGGAATGTTCCGGATATTTCTATTCCATATTTTATAAATCTTTCACAATATTTTATTCTTTGGTAAACAATTTCCCGTAATATTCATACAAAATATTAAGGAAAATAAGATTATCCTGTCATTCCATAAACCAAACACGGAAATCTTTCTTCCGCAGAGGAAACCACTGGGAAAGACGCAACAAGTGTTGCGCCTCTTCCAAGAGACGCGATGATCGCTGCGCCTCTTCCCAAGTCCTTTTCTGCGTATTTTTCGTATCTTTTTCATATCTTTTCGAGATTCACTTCCAAAGTCTCTCCGAAAACCCTATTCCTTCACGTGATTAGTATAAATAGGAGCCTTCGTTCCTCATATTTCTCACGTGAGTGTCCGCCCTTCTCTTCTCCCTTTGCATTCTAAGACCACGTTCTTACTTTTTGGCGTCTACATGCTTGAACATTCGACCACGTAAGCTCGGATCCTTCTGAGTACCAGCCTCGTTTGCATGACCGACCAATTTGATCAACTCCACCATCAATCAACTTAATTAATCTTAATCATTTTCCTCTTACGAGGGAACTTTCGTTACATTCGAGTCGAGCATCACTAATCATAAACTTAGTTCATCTCGTTTCGTCAAACATGTAAGTCTGAGGGTGTAAATCTCTCTTTTATTATTGTTATTTACTTTTTGTATCATTAATGTAAGGTTTATGTCGAAAATACTTGTTAAAACCGATTTATAAAACCGTGCTTTAAAACCTTTTTTACGGATTACCAAAAGATAACCGTCGAGAAAGGACGCAGCAACTGCTGCGCCTCTTCGAAGGAGCGCAGTACCTGCTGCGCCTCATCGTGAGGTCGCCCAGCGATTCCGCTTCCTTCCTTCTTCCTTCGTCCTCTGTAAATTCGTTAGCTTTTATTTGTTTTCGTTTGTTCCTTCAATTCTTTGACATACAATCACAATAATTTCACATGTATATTATTTAACATCGTTAATACGTTAATTAATCATTAAATTCGATTTGTTCATATTGAGTTTCTGGAATTCGTCCTTTGATATATTTCCATCTGTTTATTGTCCTTTTCGTCATTAGTTCGTCATTAATTCGTCATGTTTAACCTATTTAGTTCACCTATGTCACTAATCAATCTTTCATCCATGTAAATAATTCATTTGCATCCGTCTCATCCATGTTTTATTGCTTTTATGACCCATTCGCATGTAATTAATGTATTAAATCACTTTCATCCGAGTCGAATGTTCATAATCAATCCTTAAATTCATCAATTGACATTAATGATTTGCAGTTCCGGCTTCACAGCAAGAACTCACCCTTGGAACAGACGCAGCAACTGTTGCGCCTCTTCCAAAGGGCGCAGTCCTGCTGCGCCTGTTCTAGGTTGATTTCTGTCTCTGAACTCCCTTTCTTCCTTGACCTAGTTTAATTAGTCTATGTATGATTAACTATTAACCGTATTATCGCCTACTGATTTGTTCGTTAATTCATTCATTCTTTTATTCTTTCTCTCAAATTATCCGTTTTAGGAGTATTTTCGACGTAAATCGCTAAACCCGATGTAATTATTGTATTTATCATTGTATTTTGTATCACTTGTATGTTTTCACATGTAATTGAACCTTAATCCCAACTTCGACCCAATTGTTTGTTAAATTAATTGTTTACCGACTTAGTTAATCTTCACATGTTAGGATCAAAACAATGGATGATGCATTGCATGCATATAATCGACGATATATCGAGTATAGATAACTTCCCTAATCATTAGTAGAGGTCGCTATCGAGGCGGGCGGGATTAGGTGTTCGATCAAAAGAGCTTCCTAATACGTACCCTCACCCCTTACCCCGATCTCTTGTGAACATCCGTGTTCATTGGCATCCACGAGAGTCATTCTAGACATAGAATGCTAAGGGTAACGAGTTCTTGGTGTTCATGTCACTACTTTGTGTCTTGACATGACATGAGATATTCGAACGGTTCCAATTTCCCATAAAAATTGGTGGCGACTCCACAAATGCAAACGCTTGTTTCCCAAGCGCCCCCGTGGCCCCATGTCCACAGAGTGCAGCTAGGATTTGATCATTACCATTTACGGGTTGTTCGGGTTCACCATTAACGCATGCTTGACTAGTTCCCACCATTTTGGACTGAGGATAAGAGATCGACGACGAATTAAAACACGATCGACCATTTTTGCACACTTACTCAAAAAGGACTCGACTCGTGAAGTGGGAGTGTGTCACTGTGTCAAGTGGAATTTAAAAATGACAAATTTTGAAATGTTTATCCTAGACAACTATAGTGTAGTTGTAGGAGTGCTGACTCGAAGTGGGTTTTGAAATGGGTTTGAGGCCCGAAGTTTGACTCGACATTTGGACATAGTTTCGGCTTATTTTGCGCTGTTTTAGGCCATTTTTGAAAATGTTTAAATTTTGAAATAGATTTTATTTTACAAAATTTCGTCATGATTTTGTTTACAAATGGTGATCACGTATATGATACAAACATACATATGGGCATTATAACGGTATGCTGAGTGCATTTAAAAGGTTTTGGCTTAAGAAGGTGGGGTACCATACCAAGCAATCAAAACCTGGTCTGTGGAGAGGTCCGTGCCAAACATGAGTAAGGTCGGTTCCTAGTCCATTTCCTCGAGTAGTGAAAGATCTTGATACAAACATGAGTAAGCATCGTGGTATGGTTGACGTCAATCGCTATCCATCTTTAGGCCCAGATAGGAATTTGGACCGTCTAGACGGGACGATTGGTCGAATGGGTTGGGTTAAGCCTAGGAAGGCCATATGAAATGACCTAAGAAGGCCGAGTAGTGAAAATCGACAACTGTCTCGTATAAACTATTCCCTAACCTTGTTCAAGTTTCACCGTGGGTAACACGTAAGTGTATCATCTCCAGCGGAGTCGCCAAACTATGGACATGGGCCACCCGCGCGTTGGTTTCGAGGCGGCGACACTTCTCCCACCGAACCTTGGTTTGCCAAAGCACATTATGGGCGGTTACCGATTGGTGAGGCATTGAAACCGGTGAAATGTTGAATAAGCCTGCATTTGTGGAGTCGCCACCAATTTATTGTGGAAAAATTGGAAACCGTTCGAATATCTCGTGCCATGTCAAGATACAAAGTAATGACATGAACACTAAGAACTCGTTACCCTTAGCATTCCATTTCTAGAATGACTCTCGAGATGCCAATGGACACGGATGTCCAAAGATAACTGGAGTAAGGGATGAGGGTACGTATTAGGAAGCTCTTTTATTCGAACAACTAATCCCTCCCGCCTCGATAGCGGCCTCTACTAATGATTAGGGAAATCGTTCATATTTGATATGTCGTCGATGTAATGCATGAAATGAAACAAACATGGATTAATCCTAGCATGTGAAATTAAACTATGTCGGTGAACACGTAATTAAAAAACAATTTGGTCGAAGTTGGAAGTTAGATTAATTACATGTGAATGTCATACAATTAAATCATACAGGATAATAATAGCAGTAAATACAATAGTTAATTAAAATTACAAATATTACAAGGCTTTATTTGATCTACGTCAAAAGCGCGCTCAAAAACGGGATGAAGAAGAAAATAAATAGAAAATTTAGAATTTAAAATATAAAAATATGTCAGATTAGAGGTGATAATACGAATAATAGTCGATTTAAACTGTAATTAGGAGCTACGTCAAAGCGAGAAAGAGTTCGTGGATCGAGACCATCCGCAACAAGCGCAACATCGCTGCGTCCTCGGAAGAGGCGCAACACTCCGCGTCTGTTCTTGAGTTGGATTGGTCGTTAAGTCGAAACCGCGGGTTAGTTATCGTTCATTGGTAAATTTAAGATCGATTATTGATATTAGACTCAAGTTAAAGTGTTTTAATAGGTTATATGCATACTAATATCGTCACAAGTTAGATTAAAGACTAAGTTTAAATAAATTATTACGGCGATTTACATAATTATAATCATACGATGTCGGATTTATAAAGGTCAAAACTTGAAAACGGAATGAAATTTGATGAACTGAAATCAAATAGAGAAAAATATGTACAAAAGACAAACTCCAAAGACTCGATATGGGAAAATCGAACCTTTAAAATCCGGGTTTGAATAAGATGACGAAAACCCGCAAAATTGAATTATAAGGGTTTACGTCGAATTAAGCGTTATAATTAAAAAGGAATTATTAAAACATGATTTATGTACTGATACGACAAAGAAAACAAAAGAAAAACGAAAGAAAATAGAAAAATAGAAAATTGCAGAAAGTCGAGGAAGAAGAAGAAGAAGAAGCGGAGAAAAGCAGCCTGGAAGAGCGCGCAGATGTCTTGCGGCCCTTCAAAGAGGCGCAGCTGCTGCTGCGTTTCTTCTCAACGTCAGACCTCCGCTGTTTTTTAAAAAAACGGTTTTAAAAGATGGATTTTAAGACGGTTTTCGGACGTGCTTTTGATATAGACCTTACATTAGATGATACAAAATAAAAAGTATAATAATAAAAGTGGGATTTACACCCTCAGACTTACATGTTTGACGAAACGAGATTGACTAAAGTTATCGTTTTAGTGATTGCTCGACTCGAATATGCGTGGAAAGTGCCCTTGTTAAAGGATTTAGATTAATTGATTAGGCTGATTAAACGTAGTTGGTCAAATTGGTCGGTCTATGCAACGTGACTGGGACTCAGAATGATCTGAGCTTACGTTGTCGATTGATCAAGCACGTAGGCGTCGAAAGCAATAGCGCGGTCTAGAATGCAAAGAGAGAGAAAGAAGGGGCGGAACACTCGCGTGCCAAATATGGAAACCGAAGGTCTCTATTTATACTAAACCTATGGAGGAGCTTAGGAATGACACGGATACAGAAACAAATCACGGAAATATTCTAGAAAGCGTGAAAAGAGGGATGGGGAAGAGGCGCAGCAGCTAATGCGACCCTTGGAAGAGGCGCAGCACCTGCTGCGTTCTTTCCCCGGAGAATTCCTCCTCAGCAAGAACGCGTTTTATTATGGAATTTCGGTAGATTTATACTTCCCTATTCCGTGAAACACAATATGTGGAAGATATTTCCTTAATATATATAGATTTAATTTAGGAATAACTGACCGGAGAATTCTAGAACACTCCGGAATATTCCTACTCGGCATTTAAACGGTTTATAGAAAATGAAGCGGTTTTTGACCCGGACTCCAAATAAACTCTAATTACTGTCAAAACGACCGTATTGGCGCGTAGATGACGACCATGAGGTTGACACAAGTGTTTGAGCTATCACCTGTCGATGAACATACAGACTGTCATAAATCGCTCCGCGTATCAAACATGCGGCCCAATCATCACTAGGTGGTTGGCGGGAGTTGTAGAAATGAGGTATCTACAAATAGACTGACTTAATGATAGAGACCGCATGTTAAGTTTAGATCTAAAGGGCATATTAGAATCGACCGATCATATGACCTTAAACAACATAAATTGTTATATCAATGAATTAAATCATACCCCGGATAAGTAACTAGTGAAATTGATCTCTAGACTCTTTTACTTTTATTTGAATTTACCTTTATTTCATATTGCCATTAGTTGTTAGAAATCAAATAAACCAAACAATCTTCAAGAAATCGGTTACCTTTAAGACAAACTTAAATATTAGCAAATAGTTAATTACCACCTCCCTGTGGATTCGACCCTTTCTTACTGCTAGCTACTAGTTAGTTGAGAATAGGATTTATTTTGATAGGCCGACAACTGAAAATAACCTTATCACGCATTCTTTTGTATCTAGGGGGCATGCTTTGGTTATGAGTTTGGGGGAGTATGAGTCTGTAAAAGATAATGTTGTCATACCGTCGGGAGAGTCGGTGTCTTGTGGGAGGTTGTATAACACTACAAGAAAAACTAAAACAGGCAACCGATTTTTAGCGACTGATCTTGGTAGTCGCCAAAATGGCGACTGATTTCCAAATTTGCGACTGAAATCAGTCGCTAATTTGGCGACTAATTTTTTTAAAAAGGAATCTTTTTTGGCGACCGACCTTTAGATTTAGCGACTGAAGTCGATCGCTAAAATGCTTTATAGAAAACCCGACCTTTCCCTCTCTCCTGCTTTACTCTTTCGCGCACACAAAAAAAAAAAAAGAGAAAAGGAAAGGCGACGACACCACCACCTCCACTGCCGTGGCCACCGTCCTCACCGGTTCATCCACTCTATTTAATTAGGTTAGTTTTTTTTGTTTAATTTCAGTTTAATTGGTTTAATTTGTTAGATTAATTTGTAGTTAGTTGGATTAATTTGTGTTTAGTTTGTTAGATTCATTTGTATTTAGTAGGTTAGATTAATTTGTAGTTAGATTTTAGTTTAATTTGTGTTTGAATTGAAAGGGAATGATTAAGGGGGTTTGTGTTTAGGTTTAGGGTTATGGGTGGGGGTTGGTCGGCCGTGGGTGGCGGTTGTCGGTTGTGGGTGGCGGTTGTCGGCCGTGAGTGAGCCGTGGTGGGCCGTGGGTGGGGTGGGTCGTGGGGTGGCCTTGGGTGGGTCGTGGGTGGTGTTTGGTGTTGGGTAGCTAAGTGAAACCGTCTTATTATTATTAGTATTAAGCTAAGTGGAACCGTCTTAATATTATTATTATTATTATTACTAAGTTAAGTGAAACCGTTTTATTATTATTAGTATTAAGCTAAGTGGAACCGTCTTTTGCATTAATGGAATTAGCTAAGTGGAACCATCTTTTGGATTAAGAGAAATTAGCTATTAGCTAAGTGGAACCTTCTTTAGGACTCGATTTTGATAAATTTAGTTTGATAATTCATGCTATTGATGAATTGAGGTTGAATAACCCCGTTTTTTTTTTGTTTTTCTTTTCTCCTTCCAAGGTTGTCACCGCGCTGCTGAGCACCACCGTCCGCCGTAGCTGTTGCTTCTCGTTTTCTTTTCATTTTTGCTTTTACTTGATTAGGTAACCTCCTCTTACCAGTTACCTTTTAAATTTACTAATTTTAGTTTAAATTATGCTACGGACTCTAGGATAGAAACCTTTATTATGTTGTTGATATTGTGCTATTGATTGACTTAATTAATTTAGTACCAAGTGTTGTTTATCTTAAACTTTAAATTAGTGTTAGTTTGATTTGATGTTGACTTAGTACCCGTTCAAGAATAGTCCCCATTTTGGGACTGTCTTTGTACATTTCAAGTCATTTAAGTAGTAAACACGTACCTGTGATTTATTAATGAGGAATGAGTTTGGTGGCGATCCCTTTAATGTTCTCCGAATACATGTATATGTGGAGTAATTATTTATTCTACATTGATGTGTATTTGGAGAACTGAAGGGAATTGCTGCCGAATTTTTTCCTCATTAATAAATTACAAGTGTGTTTGCTAGTGACTTGAAACGTACATTGACGGGTTTAGGTTGGAGTGATAAGGACCCCATTCGAAGATGGATTACTTATTGACAATATTTATATATTGTTTTCATATGTTTATTGTATAATGTGGAGTATAATGTGAAAATTGTGTATGTAATATTATTGTTATTTTTAAAAAAATGTTTAAATTATTGTGGGTTCTTCTTTAGATTAAAATAAAGAGATTGGAACGTTCATGGATGTATGAAGGAGGATTAGACAATTCCAATAAGAAAAGACGTCCTACCGCTAGATTTATAAAGGGTGTTGGCGAGTTTATTGAATTTGCTAAACAACAAGATGAATATGACTTGGTAGACAAAAAACTTAGGTGTCCTTGTGCCAAATGCAAAAACCTGAAATACCAGCTTGACATTAAAGTAGAAGAACATCTCATTATAAACGGGTTTAAGCCAAATTATTACAATTGGATTTCACATGGAGAAGCATATTCTCTAATTCATGAACAAGTTCACACCCAACAAATACAAATTGATGAGAACCCATATAGAGAGATGGTTGTTGATGCTATGGATTCCATTATTTTTAATAGTGATGACCATACAACCATTTGTGAAGAACAACCGCCACACCCACAAGCAAAAGTCTTTCTTGACATGTTAAAAGCCTCAGAAAAACCCTTGTATGAAGGAAGCAGAATGACATTGTTACAAGCCGCTTCTAGGCTAGTTACCTTGAAATGTGAGTTTAATATGCCATTTCTTGCTGTTGTTGGCATTGCCTCGTTCCTTGAGAAATCTTTCCCCGATGATAATATCATGACCCGAAGTTTCTACACTACCAAAAAAAGTAGTTAAAGGTCTTCAGTTACCGCATGAAAAGATTGATGCATGTCCGAAAGGATGTATGCTATTTTGGAAAAATGATGCTTTGCTGGACAAATGCAAAGATTGTGGGGCGGATAGATATGAGAAAAGTGAGGGAGATACAGTATTGGTGTTGAAAAAAGGCAAGGGTAGTAAGAGGGCCAAAAAGAGTAAGAAACCAATAGCATGTAACCAATTGTTTTACTTTCCTCTCGCTCCAAGACTTCAAAGAATCTATGCCACCAAAAAGATTGCCGAACAAATGAGATGGCACAAAGAAAACTCATGTGCTCCGGGGAAGATGTGTCATCCTAGTGATGGGGAAGAATGGAAATGATTTGATCAGATGTATTCTGAATTTGCCAAGGAACCCCGCAATGTACGACTTGGCTTGTGTACGGATGGATTTGATCCTTTCGGTAATTTTGGGAGGAAGTATTCTTGTTGGCCCGTTATGGTCACACCATACAACTTACCACCTTAGTTATATATGAAAAGACCATTTATCTTCTTGTCACTTATTGTTCCCGGACCAAAAAGCCCGAAACGTAATTTGGATGTTTATTTACAACCATTGGTGGAGGAGTTGAAATATTTGTGGGAAGTTGGGGTGGAAACTTATGATGTGTCTAAAAAACAAAATTTTCAACTTAAAACTTCCCTTTTGTGGACAATAAATGATTTTCCCGCCTATGGTTTGCTATCTGGGTGGTCTACACAAGGACAAAAAGCATGTTCTTGTTGCATGGGGGAAAGTAAAGCATTTTGGCTTCCCAATAGCAAGAAAATAAGCTGGTTTGATTGTCATAGATGCTTCTTACGAGAGGGAAATCCACATAGGAGGAACAAGAAAGCTTTCAGAAAAGGTAAAGAGGTGCTTGATGCCCCTCCGAAACGAGTGCCTGGGGATGAGATATGGAAGAAGGTATGTGATTTACCATCCCCTGTTGATGGTACCGAAGAAGAATTTAAAGAATTGAAAAAGCAGAAAAACGGTTGGTTTAAAAGAAGCATTCTTTGGGACCTTCCTTATTGGAAGACAATGTTGATAAGACATAATTTGGATGTAATGAACATAGAAAAGAATTTCTTTGAGCAACTAATTGACATGATCATGGATGTAGAAGGTGAAAAATGTGGTAATATTGCTTCTAGAAAAGATTTGTAGACATTTTGTCATCGTCCCAAATTACACATTCGCGGCGACGGGTCTAAGCCAACATCCATTTTCACTCTCGACAAAGCTAAGAGAAAGGTATTATGTGAGTGGTTACAAAATTTGAAGGTTCCTGATGGATATGCATCAGATTTTAGTCGATGTGTTGATTTTAAGAAGTTGAAGTTGCAAGGCTTAAAAAGTCATGATTGTGATGTATTCATGGAGCGATTATTACCCGTTTCTTTGAAACACCTCGTGCCAACAAACGTTTGGAATGCAGTTGTTGAGATTAGTAAATTCTTCCGAGATTTATGTGCCTCTTCAATATGTGTTGATGACATGATTCGTCTGGAAGAGCAAATACCACAGATATTGTGTAAGCTTGAAATGATCTTTCCTCCTGCATTTTTTAACTCCATGGAGCATCTACCGGTTCATTTGCCATATGAAGCCAAAGTTGGGGGACCCGTCCAATATAGGTGGATGTATCCATTTGAAAGGTAATTAAGATAATCTAGCTACTTTTAAATTGAAATTAATAATAATAACTAATCTATTTATTATATGTTAACTTTATTATTAATTAACTATTAATAAAACTCATCATTAACTTTTATAGGTTTCTTAATCATTTGAAGAAAAAAAAATTGGTAATAAAGCTAGGGTGGAAGGTTCTATATGCAATGCTTATTTAACGGAGGAGATTGCAAACTTTTGTTCTCTTTACTTTGAAAAACATATAGAAACCAAAGCAAGAAACTTGAATGTTGAGAAACCGGATGAAATAGACGGAAGTTTACCTGAGTTTTTTTGAACTCAAGATGATGAAGGGTGTTCATCAAAGGGGCAAACAAGATAATTGGATGATAAGGAGTATAATCGTGCCCGCCTTTACGTGCTATCTAATTGTGACCTCTTGGAGTCATACGAAACACAGTTTGTTAATGATTTCATTGAGAGGAATCCTAATATAAGTAAGGATGATGTTTGGGACAAACATGAGGACCAATTTCCAACATGGTTTCAGAAACATGTAATTGAGTTGAATATTCAAGATGATTTGATAAGAAGTTTGGCGTTTGGTCCTTCAAGAATGGTAAGAACGTGGAATCGATACTCGGTTAATGGATTTAATTTTCAAACATTCAACCACGGTAAAGGTAAGGCTAGGTGCAATTGGGGGGTTACTATTTCTTCTCTTGATGACAACGAATACTATGGTATAATTGAAGATATCTTTGAAATTAGTTATAATGGACGTGACCGAGCTTATAAAACTGTTTTATTCAAGGTTGACTGAAAGGATAATTTTGTGGCTGGAATGAGAGTACATGAACAATACAAGCTTGTAGAAGTGAATCGTACTAGAACATACTCTAAGTATGATCCATTTATACTTGCACATCAGGCTCATCAAGTGTATTTTTCTACTTATCTAAGCACAACAAATGATAGAAATCAAAAGGCGTGGTGTGCAATCTTTAAGACAAAGGCACGGTCACTAATTGATACAACTTTTTTCCAAGAAGAAAACGTTTCAAATGAAACACTTTTGTCTCCACCCGATGAAATCAACTATGAGCATAAGAATAAAGATGGTGAAGACATGGAAGAGGATGAAGATTATGAGGTGGAAGAGAGACTGTCGGGAGAGGAGTAGGAGGAGGGGGAAGAGGAGGAGAAAGGAGGAGAAAGGAGGAGGAGAAAAGGAGGAGGAGGGACGAGGGGTTTGGAGATGAAGATGATTATGATGATGATGATGATGATGAGGATGGGGATGAGGATGAGGACGACGACGACGACGATGATGGTGATGGGGAAGAAAACGATGATGAGTATGATTAAATTGGTATAATTTTTTATTCCTCAAGAGTAAATAATTAAAATTTTGAAGTCCGTATAATTTTCATTTATCATTATTTGTGTTAATTTTTATTTGTATTACTGCAGATGGCTGGAGGAGGTCTAGGTAGAAAGCGGGGAGGCGGCTCAGGTTGTCGACAGAGTACGCGTGAGAAGGAGGAGGAGTTTCTGCGTGAGGATCCGATGCAGACAGACGGTGACGATGATGAGGATCAGCCTGACGCTACCGGCGAGGCAGGATCACAGTGCGGATACGGTACAATCGCGGATCGTCGGATGATACTTGAGCCGGCGGGATTATGGTAAGTCTTTTTCTTTGTTAGTCTACGATTATTATTATCTTTTTTTTTTGTAAAATAATAATTGTTTCTAATTCTACATGTTCGAAATAAATGCAAGTTTAGGGACGATTGCGTGATACGAGGTGTAACGAAAAGCACGAAGACTAATTTCGTGGGTCTAGTTCCTACAGCGTGGACTTTTTCTTCTGATGCACAAAAAGAGGCGTGGTTCAATAACTTTCGGGTATATATTTTCCGTAGTTCTTTGTTTAAGAAACCAAATATTTCTGATAAAATTTTTAAGAACCAAGTTAGACTTTTATTTTATACTGATATGTATTTTTTGTCGCCTTTTTTTTGTAGCAATCATTTGCTTGGGATGAGTCTCAAGAACAGAATGTCCGTGAAAGGTACAATGAAGTCGGTACTCGACGATATCGGGACGTGATCTGGAAGACGGTCAGGCGCCCGAAGAAGCCAGAGAACATGAAAGGTATTTAATTAAATTGTTTTGTTATTTGTATTAATTAACATATACTCTCTTATATTATAAATAATATCAGTGACTTATTAGTTATGATTTCATATGTGTAATTGCAGGTGAGAAGTTTGAAGGCCTAATAAAGCATACTAAAACCGAAGCCTTTCAGAAAAGGTCTAAACAAGCATCCCACAACAAAAAAGGAGGACAGAATGATGCAGTGGTCGAGCCTACTCATTACGGGGGATCCCGATCGTTCTGGGATCGTGTATTGGGTGTAAGTTTGTCTATTATTTCACACTTTTTTTGGTTTTCAACATGTTTTATGTTAGATTTTTTGTTGATTTTCCAACATGTATGTTTTTTTTTTCATTCAGAAAGGAAAGAAGAAGTCAAAATCGGTTACGACGGCACCGGAACTGTTTCTTGACACGCATTCCAGGGTTGACCACAAAGGGATAAGGATTTGGACTAAGCCAAAAGACAAGGAATTATATGTAAGTTTTCCGTAACACTTAATTTTTGTTAATTTACTCCTTTTTAATGTCTTATTTTGGTTACCATATTAACTTATAATGTTTTGTTTAACTTTGTAGGATGCATTTGAACATACAAAAGCCACTAATCCAGAAAAGGCGGATAATGACATATGGTTTGAGTTGGTGAAAGGCTTCAAGAAAGGAAACGTGTATGGTACTGGAAGTTCAACACCGTCTTTCTATGACAACACGCGTAGGAGATCGACTTCAACAATTCCTAGCAACACATATCAACTGGGAGTTATTAGTCAATTTCAAACTCAACTAAGAGAGTATGATGAACGTGACAGAAAACGTGATGAAGAACTCCGCCAAATGAAGGAAAAAATGGCAATGTTTGAGAATTGGTGGCAAAGTTGTAACCCCGGACCTAGACCCGACTACGATCCTTTTGATCCGCATGGTCCACAAGGGGGGAGTGGATCCGGTGTTGGCTTCCAAGTAGTTAAGTAAGTTTAATTTAGCATGTAAGACTTGAACTTTAGAATATGTTAACTTGTAAACCTTTCATTTCCAATATATGAAATAAAGTTTGGGAAAATGTATGTTTGAAATGTGTGGTGGTTGGTTGAAATTTAAAATGTATGGTGTTGTGTGTGTTGAAGTTTGGGATATATGGCGTTGTGGAACTTCGGTTTGTATGCAGGTTGTAAATATTTGGCTAGCAATGAAAACGAAAAAAAACCACGAAAAAAGTCAGTAGCTTTAGCGACTGATTTGCATTTTAGCGACCACAAATCAGTCGCCAAAGAGCCTCACTGATTTTGGCTACGTCACCCAAATTTGGCGACTGAAAAGCCATTTAGCGACCGAAAATCAGTCGCTAATTTGGCGACTACCATGTGTCAGTAGCCAAATTGGCGACTACCATTTCAGTCGCTATTTCCTCATTTAGTGACTGAAATTTCAGTCGCCAAATTTAGCGACTGACTTTAGTCGCTAAAATCAGAAAAAGCGACCAAGGTCTGCGACTGGTGTTTGGCGACTGAAGTCAGTCGCTAAATTGATTTTAGCGACTGATTTCAGTCGCCAAAATCGGTCGCCTGTTTTATTTCTTTTTGTAGTGTAAAGAAGTGTCTATGGTTATTGGGGAAGTTAACCTTCTGGTTAATTTGTTGGTGTTTCCTATGGGTGGGTTTGAGGTCATTGTCGGGATGGACTGGCTGGGTAAGTACAAAGCTAGTATAGATTGCCATTAGAAAAAATGACGTTGAGGGGTCCTGAGGAAGCTAGAGTATCTTACCGGGGGTTTGTGGTCAAGCCAAAATTCAAGGCTATTGCAGCTATAACCTTGAAATCTTACCTGAGGAAGGGGTGTCCCATTTTTCTTTGTCAGATTCAGGATAGTCGATTGGAGGAACCTGTAGCAACAGAGATACCGGTTGTGGATGAGTTCGTGGATGATTTTCTAGATGAGATTCCAGGGTTACCGCCAAAGAGGGACATCGATTTTAGTGTGGAGTTGAAGCCAGGAACGGGACCTATATCTAAGGCTCCATACCGGATGGCACCGAAAGAATTGGAAGAGTAGAAGAAACAGCTGCATGATCTGTTAGAAAAGGGATACATTCGACCTAGTGTATCGTCGTGGGGAACACCGGTGTTATTTGTAAAGAAGAAGGATGGTAGTATGAGGTTATGCATCGACTATATGGAGTTAAACCGTGTCACAGTGAAGAACATGTATCCGTTGCCGCAAATTGATGACTTATTCGAACAGTTAAGTGGAGCTGGGGTATTTTCCAAGATCGATCTAAGGTCGGGGTACCATCAGTTGAGAATAATCCGAGATGAGGATGTTCCTAAGACAGCTTTCGGATCGCGGTATGGTCACTATGAGTACGTGGTGATGCGTTTAGGGTTGACTAATGCACCAGCTGCATTCATGGATTTGATGAATCGGATCTTCAGTCCTTTCTTGGACCAGTTTATGGTGGTCTTTATTGACGACATCCTAGTCTATTCCAAGACTAAAGAGGATCATGCAAAGCATCTACGATTGGTATTGTAGAAACTACGCGATAACCAGTTGTATGTTAAGTTGTCCAAGTGCGAGTATTGGTTGGAGAAGGTAGCTTTTCTGGGCCATGTGATCTCAAAAGATGGGATGTCTGTAGATCCTAGCAAGATTGCAGCAGTGTCAAACTGGGAAGCACCAAAAATGTGGCTGAAATTCAGAGTTTCTTAGGCTTGGCTGGTTACTACAGGAGGTTTATGAAAGACTTTTCTACCATTGTTAGGCCAATGACAGCTTTGATAAGGAAATAGAACCGATTCCGCTGGGATGAGAGTTATGAAATAGCGTTCCAAACTTTAAAAGAGCGTTTAACTACAGCTCATGTCTTAGCACTACCTAAGAGAAGTGAGAACTTTGAAGTTTATACTGACGCTTCGAAGAATGGTCTGGGTTGTGTTTTAATACAGAATGGGAAGGTCATCGCTTATGCATCGAGGCAACTGAAAACTTATGAAGAGAACTACCCTACTCGTAACTTGGAGTTAGGAGCCTTTGTGTTTGCTCTAAAGATTTGGAGACACTACCTCTACGGGGCAACTTTTAAGGTGTTCTCAGATCACAAGAGTTTGAAATACATTTTACTCAAAAGGAGCTGAATATACGACAGAGGAGATGGATGGAGCTGATAGGGGACTATGATATGAAGATAATCTACCATAAGGGAAAGGCTAATGTTGTAGCTGACGCGTTGAGCAGGAAGAGTGTACATTCCTTATGCAATGCTTTGTCACTAATGCAACTGAAAGATGGAGTGACTATGATGGGTATACATATGATTCGCAAAGGGGACACCATCGGTGATTTGACAGTGGAACCATAGTTTTATGATAACTTGAGACAGCCACAATTGCTCGATCCTAAAATTCAAGAATGGAGAGAAAGGATAGACAACAGCAATATGTCGCAATTTTCGCTTCACGAGGATGAGAGTGTTCGGTATGATGGTAGGTGGTGCATTCCTGAGGATGCGGAGATAAGAAAGGCATTCATGACCGAGGCTCATTGCACTCCTTATTCAGTGCATCCGGGTGGTGACAAATTGTACAAAGGCTTGAAAAAGACCTTTTGGTGGTCCGGGATGAAGAAAGATGTCGCAGAGTTTGTAGCTAGATGTTTAACTTGTCAGAGGGTCAAGGGTGAACAACGAAGACCGCAAGGTAAGGTTCAGTCACTTGAGGTACCAGAGTGGAAATGAGAATCTATTTCAATGGATTTCATTGTGGGGCTACTGAGGACTCCGCAGGGCAACAACATGATTTGGGCTTTTGTGGATCGACTGACCAAGTCAGCTCACTTCATTCCAATGAAAGATATATGGAGCAAGCTGCAACTAACTAATGGTTACCGAAAGCATGTGGTAAGGTTGCATGGGGTATCGAAAGACATAGTGTCAGATAGGGATGCAAGATTCATATCACGATTTTGGCAGGAATTGCAGGAGTTGATGGGTACTACTTTGAAGATGAGTACAACATTCTATCATGCAATGGATGGACAAACCAAGTAAACTATAAAGACCTTGGAGGATATGTTGAGGGATTGTGTGATGGAATTTGGTGGTAGCTGGGAAGATAGGTTGGTTTTGATCGAGTTCCTATATAATAACAGCTATCATACTAGTATTGGAATGGCACCTTTTGAGGCTTATGGGTAACTCGGTCGAGTAGGGGTAACTCGGTCGAGTAGGGCTTACTCGGCCGAGTTGGCTGTTAGGTGTGTTAAGGTTGGGTTCTGGAACGTAGGACCTTGATCGAGTATGTTGGTACTCGATTGAGTTGGGCTTACTCGGTCGAGTACGTTCTGTACTTGGTCGAGTTGCCGGTCTGACGGGGATTTATTTGCGGTTTTGATTATAATGATTGGGGAATTATATAAAGACGTCTTATCAATTCTTAATCATTTTCTAATCATTCTTTTATAACCTAAACTACGTACAACTTCTCTAATCATTCTAATCATTGCTAAAGCAGGATTTAAGGGGATTTTTACATCGTTCTTTCGCGTCGATTCATCGGTAAGCATCGTACTTTTGTCTTTATGGTCATAGTGTTATTGTTGTTAAACCCTAATCAGATTTATTGGGGGTTTAGGGTAGATTTTAATTGTATGATGTGTGTATAGGTGACGAGTTCGTAGGGGAGCCTTTCTGACTTGTTGCTGTTATTGGTTGGATTGCAAATAAGGTAGGGTTCCTACTTAGTTGGCTGTATAATTTGATTGATTGTTGGCATGTGATCGTTGTTGGAATTGATGAAGATTGGTTGGTTGGTATTGTTGGTTGGATGATTGTTGTGGAACTATGTCGGGAGATGGTTCCATACCCATGTTCGCCCCTTGTGACGCACGTCACAAGGGGGATTTGCACATTAAAGAGCTGGGATCGTTCGTTGCGATGAGCGGGGATTTGGTGGGCAAGGCTGCGGCCCCTCACTGGTGATGTGGGTTACCTGTTGCGATGGGTAACCTGGCAGGACTACAGACTTTAGTGTGTAGTCAGTGATTGATGATTGTTGGAGTTGGAGATCGGCTGTTGTATTGTTATATTGTTTCCGCTGTGTATATTGATTTGGTTATACAGTTGACTGACCTCGTTTTATGTTTTCAAAACTGTGGTGATCCATTCGGGGATGGTGAGCAGTTGACGTAGCGGGTGATGATTGTTGATGATTGATGGGATAGCTCGCGGGGCATAGATAGGCGTTGTCATCACCGAGTCGTCATGTTGTTTTAGCCGACATTAGATCACCTTATAACTTTTGTTTCAGTTATTCTTTTGGAAATGTTTTTAAGACTTGTAAACTTTATCACGTTCTTTTATATAAATTTGTTTCTTTATTGCTACTATGATGAAAACTACCTCAGGCAAGTGATATGGTAGCACCCTTATATGCTAAAGTGGTCCTTGGTAAGGCACTTTGGTATATGGGAATGTTACAAGAACAACTACGAAGAGGGGTAAGTCTTTGAGTGGTATTTTAATCAAATGTAAACATATAATTGAGACAGAGGGGTAACACAAATTGATGGATCACTGGAATGTGTGGACATGGGCCAGCCTGCGTATGCCCAGCCGATCTGTGGACAACGGCAGCGGTCTTTTTGAAAGCCACGCTCGGCGGTGTAAAGGTGCTTTCGACCGGATCGTTTTAGATCGGTCGGTTTCATCTCGGTAAAGGTCTCGAAACGATTAGAGATGTTCGGAGTCGCCACCAAGCATTTGTGGGATGCCTGGAACCCGTTCGAATTCCACTTTATACATCGGTCAAATCGAAGCACGAAGCAGCGTTTTGACATAGGTACTAAAGATAAGGAAGTCGTCCCTCTTCAGCATCCTATCTCTAGAATGACTCTCGTACGCCCTGGATAAGGTCGTCCACTATCCAAAGTTTCTGAGTAAGAGGTGAAGGTACGTATTGGGAAGCCCTTTAATCAGACACCCAATCCCGCCCGCGTTTAGCGGCCTCTACTGATCGATCTTGGTTGGTTGAATGCAAAAGTTGATAAAACGGTTTAAATGCATGAATGCGCATCCAATGATTTAAACCTAACATGTGAGCTTTCTAAGTCAGTTGATTTAATCCAAGTATCAAGTATAAGATGTCGAGTTGGATTAATGATTGATTTGCATGCAAGACGGAAATTAAACATCCATTTACCGTATTAGGTTTAGGGTGCATAACATGATCCATTTGTCTTAGTAAGGCATTTGGCAAATATGGTTTGAATAGTCATCTGATCCGTCCTATATCCGGGTTAACCGGAGTCGGGATCGTCCTAGACTAATGCTGGAAGGGAACAGGCCCTGTACCAGACGGCTATAAGAGGCGCGAGCCAACCGGCGGTGTAAGGGGCCTCCCTCTGGTTTTGAAAATGAGAAAGAAAAGGTCTGCTTGAGGCGCGGGTTAGCCAACGGCTGTATGCCGTGTTTTGGTTGTTTAGAAAACGTTATAAAACGTGTTGAAAATGGGTATTTGGACCCGGTTTGATTTTGAAAGGGTCGTTTAGACCGTATTTGTTGATTTGAAGAACTAGACTCAAATAATCATCATTGTTTGATAATATTCGATGTCGGGTTCGATTTGACAAGCTTGACATGAATAGTTTTGAAAATGATTATGAACTAATTGTTTTAAGTCCATTTTGAATGTAATTAGTCGTTACTCATCATCGTACCCGGGTTAAAATCCGGCATGGTATATGGAACCAAGGATGATTTCGTGTTGGTGACTAATATGCATGTTTTGCAAATGTAAAGAAATGAAATAAAAGGTTTTAAAATACCTCTTAAATGTCATTAACCAAATATTATCACCGAATCACGGATTTTAACCGTCATGGTATGAAGAACCAAGGGTGAAAAATGCTTTATGGTTAAAACATGTGAAATGAAACAAAAAGGTTTCGAAAATACTTGAAATGGTAAAAACCGATTACAAATATGAAAATGGATTAAGGGAAATGACGAGAACAAACACGGTTGATCTCTGGTCTGAACACCCCATTTAGGCGCGAGCCAGTTGGCGACCTAAGGGGCTTCTGCCTCAGACCAAAAATCAGCTTTGGCTCGTTTATTCCATGTTTTGGTTCATGTTATGCATGTTTTAGCATGTTAAAGTCATGAAACGAATCAAAACATAATAAAAGAGGATTTTTTACACCCTCATACTTACATGTTTGGTTATGGCGAGTGACCGACGTAAGTGTAACAACTTGTTTGATCGGAAAAAACTCGGTTTAAAACCGTTTTGGTAGTAAAAGTGTGTTTTAAATGTTTAGTGATGGTGTAGTGGTCAAAGTGGTCGGACAAGTAGTTTAATGCACGATGACGGTACCAAACAATGTGTAAGGCTCGTGTTTACGATCGGTAGGTCGTAAACACGCATCGGATTGTGACTTTAGAAGTCGAGTCGAGAATTTTAAGGGAGAAAAGAGGGGGCGGACACTCGCGTAAGTCTCAAATGGGCGACATTTGAGGGGTATTTATAGGAGAATGAGTGGTTGTGTGAGTTTTGAGCGACGTGGCCACTGGGCAGTTAAAGAGGCGCGAGCCAAGTCGCGCACGCCGAGTTGTGTTGTCACTATCACAACAAACGCAATCATGATTTGTTCTATCCTAGGTTTTGTAGTCACATGTTTGGTACTTGACCATTCATGAATCCGGGAAAACTTAGTATAGAAGGCTTGAGATATTTTGTTTTTGTGGTTGACTCGGTTTGACTCGTTGTTGGAGTCGGGATTTTGAATTTTCGAGTCGGTTTTTGGCTCGGTGTCGGTTTTGACTCTAGTTAGTGTCATCGCGACCCCGTCGTTGTGCATTAAACACTCCAGGTATTTTTGAAATATTTTGTTTTCGAAATCGTTTTAAGTTTTCCGACGTAAAGTTGTACACAAACTGTCGATCAAACGCTGCGATCCCAAAACATGTTGTAGTCCGATAATCATCGAGTGTTTGTTGGAGTCTCAGCAGATACTGAGTATCTACAGAGCCCCCACTTTGACTGAGGCTTGGACAGGGCGAAAGTCAAAGTAGAGTCCCCAGGTCAATCGAAGATTACAACCTGAAGACCCAAGCGACGTCGAGGCGGCTCGAAAGGATTCGGCCAAGGACTGCGTCGGGAAGGGCGACGCCAAGGCGACTCGAGGGTACGAGTCAAGGACTTGTCGTCGGGAACATTTAGAGTCATCGATTGTCCGTGCGGGTCGTTTAAAGTCCGTTAGACTACGTGCAAAGGCTCGCTTGACCATAAGAAGGAGTCATACCCGAGGCATCTTCGGATATGTCCTTGCATGGTTGCGGATAAATGCTCGCCCGGTTGTGGTGCGTATATGAGGAGGACTCGCCAGCCCGCGATGCGTTGTAAGGCTCGCCACTGCGGTGCGTTGTAAGGCTCGCCACCGCGGTGCGTTGTAAGGCTCGCCGGCCCGCGGTGCGTTGTAAGGCTCGCCAGCCGCGGTGCGTTGTAAGGCTCACCAGCCGCGGTGCGTTGTAAGGCTCGCCAGCCGAGGTAAGGAAATTTACCCGAGGCAACTTCGGGATGTTTCCTTGAAAAAGGTAAGGAAATGTACTCGAGGCATCTTCGGGATGTGTCCTTGAAAAAGGTAAGGAAATGTACCCGAGGCATCTTCGGGATCTGTCCTTGGATGTGTGCGGACAAAGGCTCGCCAGCCAATGGTAAAGGTCGGTTAATGGAGCATGGGAATAGCCGCGTCGAGTGGGCTTGCTTTGAAAGTAGCGAACTCATGATATCGCTGTGGAAATAGTGAGTATGGATCCTCACTATCACTGCTTTTGGAATGAGCGGGTTCCGCGAGGAAGCCCCCCTGCTGGCATTTGAATCGCCCAAAATTGCCATTGACGGACCTTCAAGCTTGCTTTCATCCGTGCCATTGTCAACAAATGTCATCTCAAGGTAAGTATTTCCTCTTGAATCCTTTCAAATTTGTTGGTTGTTAGCTAGATTGAATTAGGGCGGATTTTGCCCTAAAAATCGAATTGGACGTTTTTGCTTGGGCCAATTTCGAGTGAAATTGATGTTTGCATTAGGTTAGAAACCTGTTTAGGAGTATAGGGGTGCTTTTAGTTTGCATTTTGGTCCCCGTTCCCGCTCCCTATGCTCGAAAAACGTGATTGAGGTGAGAAACCGTCTCATTTCACAATGCCAAGTTTATTTGTTTGGGTAGTGGGTCCCACTAGGTTGCATTGTAGTTGGGAAAACCCGTGTTTGCCATTTAAGGACCTTCATTGGACGTTTGTGGGCAAAATTGAATTTTTGCCTTTTGCGATTTGATCTTACGTCCGACAAAATAAGCGCTTGTTTGGGCTTGAATTGAGTCAGTTTGCCTTGAAATGGACCTTATTGGTATTTTAGGTCACCTTGAGGCGTGATAAAATCACGTTTGCCTTTTTGCGGTCATTTTTTGAATTTTTGACCGGCTCGGGCTCAAATTAGCGTATGAATTGCCTTTTTGAACCGTAGAAAAATCCCCATTGTGTCGGGAATGTACTTTGGGTTGTTGGCAGACCTTGTATGGGTCTTGAAATGCCGTTTTTGTGGTTTTGACTCGTCTTTTGCTTGAAAAGAGGGGCGAGTCGTTTTTGTTGTTTTTTTGTGAATGGTTTGGGCGGGCTTGTCCCTTGTTTTTTTGTTTGCGGGTTGTGTTTTTTTTGTTTTTGGATTTATCCATTTCATGCCGTCGTAATGCCGAAATTTCTACCGACGTTTTTTGTTGTTAGGAGAGTGTTCGGAGCAGGCGGGTTCATGGCTGCGACTTTCGAGGAGTTGTTCGGGGGCGGCCCCGGTAGTACTCCGGTTAGCACGCTGTCGTGGTCGTGGAGGACGTTACGGAGGAGGAGAGACCTCCGAGCGGATCGCTTTGGGGCCTCGGGGCCGTTGGGAGCGTGCGGAGAGCCCGTTGTTGGGGCTGTTAGTCTTTGGTAGAGCTCGGGACCGGGCCGAGGCGGTACCTCGGGAGGAGGGTTACTTCGAGGAGCGACGTCCTCGGGGACTAGGCGGACGTTGCGGGACGTCAGCAGGGTTGTTGACTTGGGCCCCGTCCACCACGTTGAGTCTCACGGTCACAAGAGGCGAGAGCGAGATGAGCCCGGATGACGCGGCGTCGCGAGTTTCCGTGCCAAAGCGAGTCACGGCCTGCGGGGTTGCTTTTACGGGCGGCGCCGAGTGGGCCGAGGGTTTTGACGGTAGCTTGATTGTTGCTTCGATCGGACCGACACCTTTCCTACCGTGCTCACGAGGGCATGGTGAGTCACGTTCCCGGTTGAAATTTGTCATTCATTTTTGAAGTGTCGAGCCTAAACAGGGCGTTCGACGTTTGTTTGTTTTTGATTTCAGGAGATCGGCACCATGAGGACTTTCTCGGGCTTTTCTACCTGCTTGGGCCTCTACGACGTTCTCCGAGCTGGGTCGAGAGCGTTGATAGAGAGGTCGGCGTTTGGGCCGTTGGTGGCCGCTTGGCGGGATATTCATGGGTCCTCGATTAGGTCGAACCTGTGTTTGATCCGCGCTATGTTGGACCGGTACTGGGACACGACGTCGTCGTTCCACATGGAGTTTGGGGAGGTCGGTGTGACTTTAGAGGACTTTGCCATGGTGTCCGGCCTTCCCTGTGGCGAGCTGCCCATTGAGTTTACCGCGACTCCGGAGAGAGTGTCCTCTCCTGCGGTCACTGCTTTGATTGGTACTGCTTTGCCGGAGCCTTCCGACGTCACTCCGTACCTGATTGCGAGTTCCTACGTGAAGGACCACTTTACTGAGAGGGTGGCAGGTGTTGTTCCGGCGCCGTTGGCGAGCCCGGAGGCAGAGGCTGAGGCCGACGCGAGGGAGGTGCGGCTGTGGTTGTGGTACTTCTTGGGTGCCACGTACTTTGGCGACAAGGGCGAGCGCTTGTCGAATAAGGTGCTTCCTCTTCTTGCCGACCTTGACGCTTTGGGCCGGTTTGACTGGGTTACGCCAGCTTTGGCGAGTTTCACCCGGTACTTGCACGCGGCGGTGCGTCCGGAGACAGTGGGAGCGGGTAGTGCTCCTGCTTTGGTTGGTCTCGGCCTCATCCTTGAGGTACGAGTTTTTTGTGGTGGTTTTTTTATTTTGATTTTGATTTTGATTTTGGCAATTTTGAGAAATTGGCTAATTTGTGTTTGATGTGTTTGATTACAAGCTTGGTTGTACGCTTACTTCACTCCTCTGCGTCCGGGGACTGCAGACGGTGTTCCCTCGGCTTACCCTGCTGTGAGGGGTTGGACGGTTGGTCGGAAGAAGTCGACTAAGTTGACTTACGAGCCTTTGCAGCGTCGCGTGAACAAGCTTTGGGTTCTTGATGTAAATTTCTGCTTTCCCTTCTCCTTTATAGCGTAGCTAGAGATAGGATGATTAGGTAGCTTAGGAAGCCCCGATTAGTTGAGTAGCTTTGTTTGAGTGCGTTTGTTGGGCGGCCTTGGGAGCACTACACGGGTGTGCGGCTCATCGTCACGGAGCGTTTGCTCCTCGCAGCTCCCTCGCGCTTTGTACTTAGAGACGGCGATTGAGCGGTTTGGTACTGGGCGTGCGCCTAGTTTGCGTGCCTTACCGAGACTTTCGTCGTGCCGGTTGACCCGCCCTGGGGTGTTGTTCAGGAGTCGACTCCGATGAGGTCGAGGAGCACCTTCACGGTCGAGGAGGTGAGGAGCGTTCTTTGCGGGGACGCCGACTACGACACCTTCCACTTGTCGAGGCTTGCTTGGTACCCGATCGAGGTATGTTTTCCTCTTTTCTTTGTTTTCATTGCCTCCCTTGATGGGAGGGTTCATCATTTTGATGTGGATCCAAATGGCAGGAGTCGATCGCTGGTGAGGACTCGGCCCCGGCTTTCCCGACGGAGACCACTTTTCGGGGCCGAGTGGCGAGGAGCTTGATTGCGCTTACGGAGCTGCGGTGGCCGAGGTGGCCGATCTTTGGCATGGAGTGGAGGTTGGCATTCGAGGGTGAGTTCTGTCTTGAACATTTTCTCCATTTATACTTTGCCTTACATTGTTTTGAAGGACATTTTTGTTTTGTAGGTGACGACCGTTAGTCACCAGAACTTGTGGCGGATGGCTAACCGCCGGAGGGCGCGCGGCTAGTGACCGGCTACGAGTGAGGCTCGGCTTTCGTGCACGTTTTGTGTGTTGTTTTTGTATATTTGGTGTTGTATTTCACGTTTTTAGATCTTGAGGATCTATTATTGTGTGTGGCGGGGCACGCGGATCCGGCGGAGCTTGCTCGGTCCGTCTTGAGTTGGAGGCGGCCGGTCGATGATCGAGGCCCAGGGGTTGAGGATTACCCGTCGAGACCAGGAGTTGAGGCGTCACGAGGACGAGCTGCGGGGTCGAGACGCGGAGATTGCCTCTCTGAAGGCTCAGTTGGCTGCACCGGAGGAGCTTCACGTTGAGATGGAGCGTGAGACGCTGGAGAGTTCCCCGGAGAGGGAGTCTGAGCTGGTGGTGGTGTCTGCGTTGGCGGCGACTCCTAGTGAGACCAGGATTGGTCCGACGGGAGACGTCGAGTAGTTGTTGTAGTTTGTCCGTGTCTTGGACTCTTGTCTGTACATATTTACATTTTGCGTGAGGCGGTTTGTATATATGTGTTTTTGGACTGTGGTTTGTTTTGTGATTTTTGGTTTTTTTGTGTTGTGTTTCGGAGGAGCGTTGTTGGCTGTTGACCCTCCTTTTGCTTTGCACAGTTCTGCATCGTTAGTGTAGAAAACAGGCAATAGATAGCATATAAACACGTAGAAGCATTTGATCACGTAAAGCATTTCTTTGAAAAATCAAAATTAACCAAGATGACTTGAAGTTAAAATTTGAAATTTTGAAACGAATTTTTTGAAAATTCCGTGACAAAATCGTCACGTTTGGAATTCAAAAGGAATTGATTTGAAAATTTGAGCAATTAACTCGTGTCGTGAATTAAATTGCATCGAAATTTTGAAGATGACTCGAAAAATTCAAACTCAGACCGTCAGGAAAGAATTTTTAGAAAAGGATTTTTGCGAGTACATTTGGTTTTTGAGGTCAAGACTCGAATTTGTGAGTGCTTGAATTTTTGAGGAAAATTGATGTCGTGTTATCAATTTTCGATTTTGATTTTGGTTCTGCGAAAAAAGTGAAAAATTTTCGGAATTTCGACTAACATGGAAACGATCCGTCGCAGATCGGGGCGACTAGCCCTTCCCCCCTTAAAAAAAGAAAGAAAAATCCGTATGTTTAAAGCTGCGTCATGGAAACCGTGTTGGATTTCGTAAAACGCGAAAACAAGGAAATGTGAGTGTGAAGAAACACAAAATTTCCCGGATCATCCCGAAGAGGCGCGAGGTTCCTGGCGGGAGGTTTGAGGTGTCAGGAGAAAACACATGTTGAAAGAGACAAGTCAACAGCGGGAATCCTGGGGAAGCCTCAAAGAGGCGCGAGCGTCTTGGCGATGGAAGCCGGCTCTCCTCTTTTCCTGAAAAATGCGCTGATCATTTTGTATAAATAGAGACGTTTGCGCTTCATTGTTTCAGCATCCGAAACACAAAAACATCTCTACAAAACCTCCTCTTCTTCCACAAAAATATTTCATGGATGCTTTGGAGAATGCATTGCGACAATGGTGCCGGGATTTGTCGCCTCCCGAGAAGTATCAACTCGATTGCATGGGAGTTAGTCAATTGTTGGTGCTTCGTCAAGTCAAGGTGCAACCTTCATTTCGTGAAGCATGTTCTCGGTTTTGGGATTCGAAACATCATGTTTTCGTTTTCCGAAGGGCGAGATTTGTCCTCTTGCCGAAGAAGTTGGAGTCATTGGTGGGTGGCCGGGTTGTACTCCGGTGCTTCCTCCGACTCGGTTGTGCTACAAGGAGAAATTCCGCTCCATGTTGGGCTTATCAACAAGCCAAGTTAACTTTCTTCTTGCTCCCCATGGTGTGGATATGTTGGCTCTTATTAACATCTTCTCGAATCGGTTAGATGCTAATGTCTCGGAGGTGGCTAGGAGAAGGGCTCTTGCATTTTGCCTTGTCCATGTGTACCTCTTTGTTGACGTCTTGAAGAAGGAGGGGCCAAGATGCCATGGTAGCATGACCCTTATCCATGTGATTGAGCAAATGGAGCATGGTAGAGATCCATCGTGGTTGGTGCTTGGAGAGATTATCCAAGCTTTGTACAAGGAAGGCTCTTGTGGAGAAGCTCCCTCTTTTGGATCGCCAAGGATCCTCCAAGTGTGGCTATTGGAGAGGCTAAGGTATGTAGAGCCTCCGGTTAATCCTTCTTCTTACTCCTTCCGTCGCCTTACTATGAGGAAGAAGTTGTATCCGGATAGTTTTGCTTCCACCGAGGCCTATTGGGCCGCAAGATTGGCGGAGGAGGGTGGTCCTCATATCCGTTGGGTGGTGCCGTGGTGGCACTTGAGGTCCTTCACGGGGTTGCCCGCTTCGGGTGCTAGTCCTCGTTCTTTGATGGCGGTGGGTTTGAAGGTTGTTTCCTTCATTTATCCCGAAAGGCTCATGAGGCAAATGGGGCGTCAACAAAAGGTGCCCGCTCAAGATACTCTTGTCCAAGAGAATGTTTTTGAACTCCGAGCTTGTGGAATTCTTTGAAAGGTGGTGGGCCACTCGGCCGCTTTGGGAGATGCCAAACCCCGTTGCCACGACATGGGTGACCCCCGCTTATGTCAAGTGGTCACGTGCTCCGTCCTTGGAAGAGAGATCCAAATTCCGTAAGGACGAGGTTGTCGACTTGAAGTACCGAGAGGTCGGCAAGGCCAACCGTGCCTTCTTTGAAGAGTATGTTGATGGAGCTACTCCCGATGTGATGAGACCACCAAAGAGGAGGAGTTCCGGCCCCAAGAGTATGGTAGGCCGTGCATTGGCTCGTCTTGGGTCAAACATGAGGTCTTGTGCTAGACCGGAGGCCGTCGCCGTCTTAGATCTGTTTAGGATCCATTCCGAGGAGGAATTCCATGCTAGGCGGGCCAACAAGAAGAATAAGGGGAAGATGTACCCCGAGGGAAAAGGCAAGGGTAGAATGGAAGAGTGAAGACCCCCATTACCCACTTTATTATTATGTTGTATTATTGTTGTGAGTTTTTATTATGTTGTACTAGCTAGTTCTTGTGTGTTTTGTGCTAGTTTTACTATGTGAGGTGTGTTAGTGGACACCTTAGCTTTGACAAGTTATAGACTCGTCGAGCTTTATTTGTTGTTGAAATTGTAATCCCTCTCATTATTAATTAAATAAGAGGATTGCTCGTGTCAAAAATTGTGAACGCTTGTTTCTTCCATCCGTTTGGTAAAGGCAATTCGATTTGAATCGTCCTAAACAATTGCACTTGGGGAAGTGGTATTTTGTGGAAAGGGAGAAAGGCTCATTTTTGTATTTTTGTGGGGAAAGGGAATGGTTTTCCCTTTCTCTTTTTTGATGGGGATGTTTTTGTATGTGGGGATGTTGTATCCTTCTTGTGTAAGAAAGGACTGCCTACGTATCCACCTGAAGAGGTGAAATCAAACCATGATCGTAGTTCGAAATGTTTTGTGAATTTGAATTGGGTTTTGTGGTTGTATTTCTCAAGCATAAGAGGGACTGCCTACGTATTCACCTGAAGAGGTGAAATCAAACCATGCTCGTAGTTCAGGGGTTTGGTTTTTGTAGTGCAAATGGACGTTGCCTTTGACGGATCAAAGGACATTCGAAACGGGCAAGGTGCCGCAGCTTAGACTCGATAAAACATGCAATTTCAAATCAGAACACGTTGAGGAACTTGACTTGAAAAGGGTTGAGGTCGTTGCTAGTTGTAAAACTAGGCCAGGTTGTTGGTTGCTAGGGTTCAAGGGTAGTACTTCTTGAGTTGGTCTAGGTTGGTCGGGTTTGTAAAGTCCTCCCCGTCTAGGTCACTCGGTCTCACCGCGCCCGAAAGTATTTTCTTGACCAGGTATGGCCCGGCCCATTGGGTTTGAATTTTCCTCTCGGATCGACGGGTAATGGTGCCGGACCGACTTGAGGACCAAGTCGCCCTCCCGGATGTTTTGGGGTTTGACCTTCTTGTTGAATGCCCGTTGTATACGTCGTTGGTATAGCGGACGTTGTGCAAGGCATTGAGTCGTCGTTCATCTAGAAGAGTGAGTTGTTCGTACCTTCGACGGATCCATTCCGCCTCGGGGACTTGACTCTCGAAAGTAGAATGCGTAGAGATGGGACCTCTAACTCCACCGGTTGAACCGCCTCCATACCGTATGCTAGGTAGAAGGGTGTAGCGCTTGTCGGTGTTTGAATGGAGGTTCGGTATCCCCAGAATGCGAATGGGAGTTTGCTCGGCCAATCGCGGTAGTTGTCTTGCATTTTCTTGATGATGGTAACAAGAGTTTTGTTATTTGCCTCCACCGCTCCGTTGGTTTGGGAACGGTAGGGGGATGATCGATGTCGTTTGATCTTGTACTTGTCAAAGAAAGCTTGAGTTTCCGCCGGAAGTGAGAGCCTTGATCGCTGATGATTTCATGGGGTACCCCATATCGGCAGATGATGTTGTTTTGGATGAACTTGGCCACTTGCTTGGCGGTCAAGACTGCATATGACTGCGCTTCCACCCATTTGGTGAAGTAGTCGATGGCGACGAGGACGAAGCAATGCCCCTTGGTGCCTATCGGGTTGACTTTCCCGATGATGTCGATGCCCCAGGTTGAGAATGGCCAGGGTGATGTCATGGTGTATAAAAGGGATGGTGGTATGTGTTGTATGTTGGCGAAGATTTGGCAATTGTGGCAATGTTTAGCGTAGTTCGCAATCGGCTTCCATGGTTGTCCAATAGTAACCTAGCCGCATGATTTTAAAAGTGTAAGCATCATTGCACTCATGTGAGGGCCACATTCTCCATCGTGAACTTCTCCCATGACTTTCTTGGCTTTGTGATGGTCAACGCAAAGGAGGAGAATTCCTTGGGATGTTCTTTTGTAGAGTTGATTTTGGTTTATCACGAATTGTGATGCAAGTAAACGGATGGCTCTTTGTCCTCTTTGATCAGAGTTGGGAGGAAATTCGTTTTTGGTTTTGTAATTGAGGATGGCTTGGTACCAAGGTTCATCATGGCTTTCCTCGTCGTCGATAATGGCACAAATGTGGGCTGGCTCGCTCCGTCTTTTGACACATAGGGGCATCGACGCCATGTCGTCAGGTATGTTGACGAGCGCGGCAAGTTTTGCCAGGGCATCAGCAAATTGATTTTCCTCCCGCGGCAAGTGGAAGTAGTCGATTTGGTCGAAGAACTCGGCCTCTTGGTTGATCTTTGCTTGGTAGGGAGCTAGGCATCGGATCGGATTTTCCATGATCCGGTACTGATTGATGATGAGTGAGGAATCGCCATGGACCCTCAGTCTCTTGATGCCAAGTGTGATGGCTGCTTGTAGGCCGATGAGACATGCTTCATATTCAGCGGCATTGTTGGTGACGGCGAGGTCTAACTTGACCGAGATCGGAACATATTCTCCCTCTGGTGATATTAGAAGGATTCCTACTCCGAAGCCTCTCAGATTGGATGCACCATCAAAGTATAGGTCCCATGCGTCGGAGTCGGCACAAAGGATGTCTTCGTCCGGAATTGACCAAGTGTCGGTCGTTGGATCCTCGTTGACGGGATTTTCTGCTAGGAAATCGGCGACCGCTCTTCCCTTGATAACCTTAAGAGGTACAAACTTGAGATCGAATTCAGACAGCATGAGTGTCCACCTAGACAGCCTTCCGTTTAGTACGGGTTTTTCGAAGATGTATTTGACTGGGTCCATCTTGGAGTAGATGTGGACCGAGTAGCTGAGCATGTAATGCCGCAGCTTCTTTGTTGACCATACTAGGGCAAGGCATGTCTTTTCCAGTTGGGTATACCTCGTCTCGTACTCATGAACTTTTTGCTGATATATTAGATGGCTCGCTCCTCGTTGCCAATTGTTTGTGCCAGCATCGCTCCCATGGCTGTGTTGGTTACAGTCAGGTATAGGGACAGAGGAATCCCCGGTTGAGGTGGCATGAGAACAGGAGGTTTGGATAGGATTTCCTTTATCCTGTCAAATGCCTTCTGACAGTCGTCGTCCCAATCGGTGTGATCGGAGGCGTGAAGCTTCTTAAATATCGGTTCACAAATCATAGTGAGCTTGGCGATGAACCGGCTGATGTACTGGACTTGACCGAGAAATCCCCGAATCTCCTTCTCGTTCTTAGGCCGAGGCATTTGTTGAAGGGCTTTGATTTTGGTTGGATCAATCTCAATGCCTCTTTTGCTGACGACATGTCCCAAGAGTTTTCCGGAGGTGACCCCGAATGCACACTTCTGAGGATTTAGTCTCATGTTATATTTCCGCAGACGAGCGAAGAATTTCCGGAGGGCATTGATGTGGCCGTCCCGTTCTTTTGATTTGACGATCATGTCATCGACATATACCTCTACTTCCTTGTGCATCATGTCGTGTAGGAGAGTGGTAGCGGTTCTTTGATAGGTTGCTCCGGCGTTGATGAGGCTGAAAGGCATGACCGTGTAGCAATATGTCTCCCACTGTGTGGTGAACGCAGTTTTGTGCATGTCCTCCTCAGCCATTTTAATCTGGTTGTACCCGGCATACCCGTCCATGAATGATAGGAGAGCATGTTCGGCGGTGTTGTCTACCAGAATGTCAACATGCGGCAAAGGGAAGTCGTCTTTTGGACTTGCCTTGTTCAGATCCCTGAAGTCGACGGAAACCCGAATTCGTCCGTCCTTCTTTGGTACCGGCACAATGTTGGCCACCCAATCCAAGTATTCAGACACTTTGATGAACCCAGCCTTGAACTGTTTATCCACCTCTTCTTTGATTTTTAAGGCCCACTCAGGACGCATCCGGCGTAGCTTATGTTTCACAGGTTTAGCCCCGGGTTTGATGGGTATCCGGTGCTCTGCAATTTCTCTGTCAATCCCAGGCATGTCTCTGTAAGACCAGGCGAACACGTCCTTGTATTCGTGGAGGAGGTCAATGAACTGTTGTCTTTCCGAGGGGTCCAGGGTTGTCCCTATCCTAAGTTCTTGAGGTGTATTGTCGGTTCCTACGTTAATAGGCTCGGTTTCCTCAATGATGGGGGTTCTGGTTTCCCGTTTCTCAAGTTCTTTGGCTAAGTGAGGTGGGTAGTTACTCAAGTCAAATTCCTCATGATCATTCGAATTGTGCATTGCGATTAAAATGAGACGAGTCATAAGCAAACTTAGCGTTCATTAAGTTGACATGAGCGAAAAGCTCGGAAAGGACAGACATCTCGTGGTCAGTCAGAGGCGACACGACAGAGGAAGTGGCCCCTGGAACAAGCTCCAGGTTGTCACCTTTCATTGGAGTGGGGGTGACCTTAGTAGACTCAGCCTCTGAATCAGCCACGACTTTGTGATAAAATAGTGGGAAGGGGACCTTGACTGGGACTTCCGAAGTGTTAGGAGCTATAACAGACTCAGACTCAGATCCTTCAGCACTTTCCTCCTTGAACATAGGGCCTTCTCCAGATGTGATCTTGAGAATGCGGCCTTGGCGATCGGTCCACTTGATGGTTTTCCTCCAGCCTTGGGTGGCTTTCTCCGGGTCAGTATCGGAGATCAAGGCGGTTGGATCAAACTGATTGTCTTTCAGGGCGATGTTAATGATGTCCTCATAGTCGAGGCGTTTGATGTTATCTTCCCCAAAGAGTAGTGTGACATCTTGTCCGTCGAGGCATGGTGACGGTTTGGACTTGGTTGATGCAGCTTCGATGTTGTCGGGAATAAAGTAGCAGTCCTGGAAGACTTCCACTCCCGGGTATCTAACCTTCGCCACAGAGTCATAGATAGGCTCCGGAAAGCCGTGGTAAAGTTCGGACTCTCCCTCGGGGGACAAAGTATCCGTTGAGAGTCGGTGGTAGGGACGGAGGATGACTCCGTGCTTCTTGTGTTTTCGGATTAGGAGGTTCATCTCCTGGATGTCTTCATTGGTAGGTTCGTATCCCAGCCCAAAGGGAATGTTGGGGACCTTAGCCTGTTTCAAGGGAGGCAATGGGTCCTTTAGTGGATTGAGCGGCAAACCCGGGAAATAACCCTAGCGCATCATGATACGGTTGATCGTGAGGCTGGCGAACGGGTCACATTCAGAGGTTGTTAGCTCATCAGTTATGGCGTTCACGGCTTGGAAACCCCACATTTCATTGTCGTCCTCCTCAATGGCTTGGGAGGCTACCCCTCTTCTCATGTTTCGCTTTGATTGGGGAAGCGGGGATCGTAATCGTTTTCCGTTAAAGGGGACCCGATCTTTTGGTGAAGCGTTGATGTGATTGCCTTTGGCGTGAATCCGGGGACATCCTAGGAGCATGTTGAATGATGCGTCGATGTCGACCACTTGGAAACTGGTTTGTCTTTCTAATGGCCCGGTTGCGACGGCTAGAGTGATAAGCCCAGCGACCTTGCGACGAGTGCCGTCGTAGGCGCGTACTCCTTGATTCGTTGGGATTAAATCAGATTCCTTAATACCCAGCCTGTGGGCATTTTTGAGAGGAATGACATTCACGGCGGAGCCGTCATCCACGAGGACCATTGGTATGTTCTTTTGGAGGCATTGCACAGTGATGTATAGGGCCAGGTTATGGATGGCTCCGACAGGGGATATCCTCGTCGGAGAAGACGACCGGATTGCTCGATTAGGGCGTCTCTTGTCATGTGTGCCACTATTTCTTCTGGGGAAGAGGTGGAGGGCACGATTAATTTTCCTAAGGCCTGCAGCAAGGCCTGTCGATGCTCAAAAGACGTGGCGATCAGTTGCCAGATAGAGATCTCGGCTTTTGCTTTCTGGAGCTGTTTCAGGATTGAGTTCTCGGGAGCCTTTGGTTGAGTGTCCACCTCTGGGACGATTTGGTCATTCGTTGTTGGAACGACCGCTGGGTTGCTCGGATTCTGATAGGGACGTCCAGACCGGGTGAGATGTCCGATTTCCTTTGTCCGCTTCTCCTTTCCTGGGACGACATAGACATCCTCAACATCATCCCGCCATATGCCGTTAATTTCAGGGTCTCGAGGATACCTCGGAGGGGTATTCCTCGGTGGGTAGTTCTTGTGGGGAATATTTTTGTAAGGGCTATTTTTGTGAGGGTAGTTCTCATGAAGGTGGTTATTTTGAAGGTGGTTTTCGTGGGGCCTATGACAGAACGGCCGCGGGAGAAATCCATCCTGGGGTGGGTAGTTTTGAATGCTTGGTGAATTCTCCCGCGGACGTGGTGCTGGGGGATTGAAGATGAGTCGACGGTAGGCGTCGTCGAGTCGGGTGATTCTCTCAGAAAGGCTGGCAATGGCCTCCTCAACTTGCTGAAACATAGTGAGCATAGTGGCAAAGATCGAACACGAACACTCCGTCTGAAGGGTCCTTTTCCAGAGCATTTACCTCATCGTCAATTGGCAAGATGAGATGAGAGCAGTCTAGGGTTGGCTCATCGTCAGAGATAGCGTGAATTCCCAGAGGATTCGTCTTGTTGTTTGGCTTAGTTGGTGGGGGTATAGGCAAGTCTCCCTTCTCAATCATGTCTTGAATGAGGTGCTTGAGTTTGAAGCAATTTTCGGTATCATGCCCTTTCCCTCGATGATATCGGCGAGAGGCGTTGGGGTTCCAAAATCGGGATTTCTTGGCGTTGGCCGGGTCCGGGGTGGGCCCGATCGGTTGTAGCTTCCCTTGGTCCATGAGCCTTTTCAAGGCACTTGCATAAGTTGACCCTATGTTGGTGAACACTCTCTGGGGGCGTTCAATTTTCTTGGCAGATGGTTCGACGAGGTTGACCTCATCAATCTTGTTTGTCTGACCGTAAGGGCGAGATCCGGTTGTGGTGGATCCTTGATAACCCCCCGCTCGTGGTCTTTGCTAAGACACCCTTTCGAAGGTCGTCCTCAATACGTGTCCCCAGAATCTGCAGATCTTGAAAAGTTTTGATGTTCTGATACCTCAGCAGGTTGGCATAAACCGGGCGGAGGTTGTTGACAAATTTTTCCACCTGAGTTGATTCACTCGGCTTACTAACCAACTGAGTACTCACCCTCCTCCAACGGGTTAGGAACTCAGTGAAACCCTCTTTGTTGTTTTGGGTTAACACCTCGAGAGTACGGGTGTTGGCCTGGATCTCGACATTGTCGGCATACTGTTTGGCAAACTCAACTACGATTTCATCCCAAGTGGTAAGGTTTTTCAGATCCAAGGAGTAGTACAATTGGCGAGGTATTGGCTCCAAAGAGGATGGGAAGATCCTGGTGAAAAGTTCATGTTTGACCCCCTTAATGGCCATGTAGTCTTTGAAAACACGGATGTGGTTGAGTGGGTCCTCCACTCCCTTGAATTTAGGCACATCATCGTCGGGGTGAAGTTGTCGTGTAACTTTGGTCCCAACAGGTTTGAACCTTCGGTTATTTTCAAGGTGGATGTTGTTACCCCGGGCTAGGAGTTGCTCTTCCAAAAGTTTCAACCTCTTCTCAGTCTCAGTCAGAGGTGGGGTATTATGTTCCCCAATTTCCTTGTTTTCCAGGGCGTCAATACGGGTCTCGACGCGATCCAGGGTGACCTTAAGAGCGATAAGTAGGCTGGCTAGCTGATCAGTTGTGACATCTCTGTTGTTATCATTGTTGTTGTTGGACGAAGCTGAAAACGGGCCATGGCTCTGAGGCAGAAAAACGGCTCACATTACAACTCAATCCGACACGGTTCCAAGACTGAACGCAGACAACACAGGGGACGAGACCAAGATCGACTCAACAAGACGGGGTGACCGTGTGTGGTCCCTCGGTGCTGACTCGATTTATGACGTGACGGTGTTTGACCGAACCTTTGACACGGGTCCAACATGACGGCGTGACGCCATTGGACGGGTCTCGTGGTGAGACGACTCATAAGTAAAGACCCATAAGTACGTTTGCTTTGACTCGATAGACACGAGGCGGAATTGGAATGGTGGACTGACGTTTTCGAAAATAGGAATTTTCAAAAGATTCATTTGTCGCTTTAATGGGCGGCTTCCGAAGATAGAAATCTCCGCAAGTCGATCAGTTGAAAAGGGTTGTCTTAAGTTTATTTGCAAAAGACGGTTTGAGTTTGAGTCGGCTCGGGAAACGGCGTGTTGCTTCCCAAGACGGTTTTGAAATTCAAAATTGTATGTTTTGAAAATCGAGTTTGAAATGTTTGAAGAGGTCTCGGGGACGGTGTATGGTCCTCGGGATCCCGAAAGTGTCTCGAGAAAAGGGGGTGTGCTTTTCTCGGGTTTTGAAAGATCCAATGTCGGCGCGAAACGGGTTAAAATCCGTGTCTAGACGCGGCGATTATAACGGCGTAAAAAGGTGATTTGAAATGGTTATACAAAACCGGGTTTGAAAATCGTCATCACGACGGCCTAGAAAGGCGTGTTGAAATGGTTATACAAAACCGAGTTTGAAAATCGTCATTACGACGGCCTAGAAAGGCGTGTTAAAATGGTTATACAAAACCGAGTTTGAAAATCGTCATCACGACGGTCTAGAAAGGCGCGCAACGGTCGGGGAAAGACCGAGGTTTGAAATGGCCATTATAACGGCGCAAAAAGGTGTTTTGAAAGTTTGCAAAATGACACGGAAGGACTTATGATCAAGTAGCACATAAGCACTCACAGTTTCATTATATTATGCATCATGCTGACACGAGTTTTGGCTTAAAAGGGTGGGTTACACACCAAGCAATCAAACCCCGATTTGCGAGAGGGATACCAATCCAAACAAAATGTGTAAGGAGGGTGCCCTAGCCTCGTGCTCGAAAGTGATGAAAGCTCTTTGACGAAACAGAAATGTGTAACGTCAATGGTATGCTTGACTCAATCGGGATTCGAACCGCGGGGATGAGAAAACTCACGCCAACGAGACGAGCCAATTGGTCGATAAAGGTTAGGTTGTGGGCCCGGACAAGGAACCCGACCGTGACCGTAATATCAATTAATGCATTCCAACCAAGACCTCGTTCGAGTCTCACCATCTAGGGATCACAAAGACGTAAGTGTCCTAGTTTTCCCCAGCGGAGTCGCCAATCTGTGGACATAGGCCCACCTGCGTATGCCCAGCCGATCTGTGGACAACGGCAGCGGTCTTTTTGAAAGCCACGCTCGGCGGCGTAAAGGTGCTTTCGACCGGATCGTTTTAGATCGGTCGGTTTCGTCTCTGTAAGGGTCTCGAAACGATTAGAGATGTTCGGAGTCGCCACCAAGCATTTGTGGGATGCCTGGAACCCGTTCGAATTCCACTTTATACCTCGGTCAAATCGAAGCACAAAGCAGCGTTTTGACATAGGTACTAAAGATAAGGAAATCGTCCCTCTTCAGCATCCTATCTCTAGAATGACTCTCGTACGCCCTGGATAAGGTCGTCCACTATCCAAAGTTTCTGAGCAAGAGGTGAAGGTACGTATTGGGAAGCCCTTTAATCAGACACCCAATCCCGCCCGCGTTTAGCGGCCTCTACTGATCGATCTTGGTTGGTTGAATGCAAAAGTTGATAAAACGGTTTAAATGCATGAATGCGCATCCAATGATTTAAACCTAACATGCGAGCTTTCTAAGTCGGTTGATTTAATCCAAGTATCAAGTATAAGATGTCGAGTTGGATTAATGATTGATTTGCATGCAAGACGGAAATTAAACATCCATTTACCGTATTAGATTTAGAGTGCATAACATGATCCATTTGTCTTAGTAAGGCATTTGGCAAATATGGTTTGAATAGTCATCTGATCCGTCCTATATCCGGGTTAACCGGAGTCGGGATCGTCCTAGACTAATGCTGGAAGGGAACAGGCCATGTACCAGACGGCTATAAGAGGTGCGAGCCAGCCGGCGGTGTAAGGGGCCTCCCTCTGGTTTTGAAAATGAGAAAGAAAAGGCCTCGCTTGAGGCGCTGGTTAGCCAACGGCTGTATGCCGTGTTCTGGTTGTTTAGAAAACGTTATAAAACGTGTTGAAAATGGGTATTTGGACCCGGTTTGATTTTGAAAGGGTCATTTAGACCGTATTTGTTGATTTGAAGAACTAGACTCGAATAATCATCATTGTTTGATAATATTCGATGTCGGGTTCGATTTGACAAGCTTGACATGAATAGTTTTGAAAATGATTATGAACTAATTGTTTTAAGTCCATTTTGAATGTAATTAGTCGTTACTCATCATCGTACCCGGGTTAAAATCCGGCATGGTATATGGAACCAAGGATGATTTCGTGTTGGTGACTAATATGCATGTTTTGCAAATGTAAAGAAATGAAATAAAAGGTTTTAAAATACCTCTTAAATGTCATTAACCAAATATTATCACCGAAACACGGATTTTAACCGTCATGGTATGAAGAACCAAGGGTGAAAAATGCTTTATGGTTAAAACATGTGAAATGAAACAAAAAGGTTTTGAAAATACTTGAAATGGTAAAAACCGATTACAAATATGAAAATGGATTAAGGGAAATGACGAGAACAAACACGGTTGATCTCTGGTCTGAACACCCCATTTAGGCGCGAGCCAGTTGGCGACCTAAGGGGCTTCTGCCTCAGACCAAAAATCAGTTTTGGCTCGTTTATTCCATGTTTTGGTTCATGTTATGCATGTTTTAGCATGTTAAAGTCATGAAACGAATGAAAACATAATAAAAGAGGATTTTTACACCCTCATACTTACATGTTTGGTTATGGCGAGTGACCGACGTAAGTGTAACAACTTGTTTGATCGGAAAAAACTCGGTTTAAAACCGTTTTGGTAAGTAAAAGAGTGTTTTAAATGTTTAGTGATGGTGTAGTGGTCAAAGTGGTCGGACAAGTAGTTTAATGCACGATGACGGTACCAAACAATGTGTAAGGCTCGTGTTTACGATCGGTAGGTCGTAAACACGCGTCGGATTGTGACTTTAGAAGTCGAGTCGAGAATTTTAAGGGAGAAAAGAGGGAGCGGACACTCGCGTAAGTCTCAAATGGGCGACATTTGAGGGGTATTTATAGGAGAATCAGTGGTTGTGTGAGTTTTGAGCGACATGGCCACCTGGGCTGGTCAAAGAGGCGCGAGCCAAGTCGCGGCACTTCGAGTTGTGTTGTCACTATCACAACAAACGCAATCATGATTTGTTCTATCCTAGGTTTTGTAGTCACATGTTTGGTACTTGACCATTCATGAATCCGGGAAAACTTAGTATAGAAGGCTTGAGATATTTTGTTTTTGTGGTTGACTCGGTTTGACTCGTTGTTGGAGTCGGGATTTTGAATTTTCGAGTCGGTTTTTGGCTCGGTGTCGGTTTTGACTCTAGTTAGTGTCATCGTGACCCCGTCGTTGTGCATTAAACACTCCAGGTATTTTTGAAATGTTTTGAAATGTTTTGTTTTCGAAATCGTTTTAAGTTTTCCGACGTAAAGTTGTACACAAACTGTCGATCAAACGCTGCGATCCCAAAACATGTTGTAGTCCGATAATCATCGGGTGTTTGTTGGAGTCTCAGCAGATACTGGGTATCTACAGAATGCTCCCTTATAAGCAGTTTTAGCCTTCGAATTTAGGATCGCCTCTAAAACTAGTAAGTATATACATGCGCTTCCAAAATCAAATTAACCCAAGATCATAAATGTAGGATGCGAACAAATATTTTAAGGATGTATTATTAAATCTGATGTTCCAGGGAAATAAAAGAAGGACTAAGAAAACCAATAAAAAAAGGTCAAGTGTGCATAATCATCAATCTTTTACCCTTATATGAAAATGACTATACCAACTTAATCATACATCTATGTCATCCCCTATCTACTAAAAGAATAGGTATTTTCATACTTTTTCCCTCCGAAAAGCATCTTCTTAAATAAGGAAGCTAATTACAATTAAGCATGCACTAAATAAGAAAACTAATAATTATGATTTATTTAATTAAATTATTATCTTTTCATTAAAATTAAATTCTTCATCAAATTATATTTTTTCACTAAAATTTAAACTATAATATTTCTAACTAAAATATAAATAAAATTTATAAAGTTTATAAATTGTTAAATAACTTAAATTCTATTATTTGAAAATGATTTGAACAATACTATGTATAAAACAAAACTATAAATCAGTATTATTACTTTCGTGGCAAAAAAAGAAAAAAATTGAAAGAATTTATAAATTGTAATCATTAGATTTGTGGTATAAGAATATTTTCTGTATAATACTTTTTAGCACATTGATTAATTTTCAATTCCAATATTTTTTTTTCTCAAACTAATGTACAATGACGAGAAATATGAATAATTAATAAGATATCACTATTATATAAGAAATTTATTCAAAATTAAAAACTCTATATGTCGTGCATTTATTGCACGGGGTCTAAACTAGTTTTTTTTAATAAAATGAAAGTTGGTATTAGAAAATCAAAAAATTTACGAACAATATTAATCATTAACACTATCCTGGTATTTAAGACCGTCTTAAATTAAGACGACTCTCACAATAGATTATAATAGAGGGGAAATAAAAGAAGATTGTAAAACGTTTTAAGTTAAGACATTATTAAGCTAGACATACTCCCAAAATTTAATCTCCATTTCTTTACATTGAAGATCTCTAATGTAAAATTTTCATATCTTTGTCGATCCGAAGCAATACAAAATATTTAAAAAGAATTCATAAAAGTTGTCGGAAATATGTACATAAGAAAAAGTAGGGTACGTAATTGGCGTGCACAATAGTCAATGAACTTAAACTTGAGCACCAAAAGAACTTTTATACAGTAAACTGCGTGAAATTATACGACAAAGTAGAGAATTTATTAAAAGATCGGCATGTGAGTAGAATGGCAAAATCATATTAAAACCTACAATTCACATTTATCCTTTTTTTAAGAGAAAATTGTTGATTACAGCCTTTTAAAAATCACTTTTTGAAAATTACAGCCTTATAATTTTTTTTTTGAAAATTACGTCCAAAATATTACTTTTCTTCTAAAATTGCACCAACTTGAGGTTTCCGGTGAATTTTGATGATATTTTTATGATGTTTGGGGTGATTAATTGGTTTGTGTTAAGGAGAGGTAAAAAATCTGGGTAAGTAGGCTCTCAAATAATAAAGGGTACATCATAAAAACATCATCAAAATTCACCAAAAACCTCAAGTTGGTGCAATTTTAGAAGAAAAGTAATATTTTGGATGTAATTTTCAAAAAAAAATTTATAAGGCTGTAATTTTCAAAAAGTGATTTTTAAAAGGCTGTAATCAACAATTTTCTCTTTTTTTAATAATCGATTTTAATGTGTAGTCGTGTTTATAAGTAATCTGTAATATATCACAATCGGTGTGCTTGATATTCTGAAAATGTAATCTTTGCCGTATCATACAGTATATTTTTCATTTTTCATTCTGAATTAAGTAAACAAATATTCTGAAATGTGAGCATGCTCATATATACTGTATGATACAACATTCTTTTAATATTGTACGGAGTATATAGTTTATTTTGTCTTCTATATTCAAAGATCATCAACAAATTGGATTAGTCTCCATACAAGATTAATTTATATTCCTCCCTATGCAACTAATCTTTGTTGTAGTAGTGTTCTTCATTCTTCATTTTCACCCCATCTCCGTTTTTTTTTTTCCATTGTTTGATTGAGTCTAAAGATATTATTTACTCAGGATTGGAAGCTAATTTTATGTTTAATTTATTGATTGATCAAAGATTAGTTTCCATTTTTTTTTTTTGCAGATTAAGTATAAAGATTATAGAAAGATTTCATAGTTGGCAGAAAAAGAAATGGAAAATCTGTCAGAAAAGGAAATGGGAAATCATTCACAATTGGCGTTTTTTTAGTGAATATATTGATTTATTATTAAAGAATATTCAAAGATTATTAAAGAATATCCAAAGATTCCCTGGGATAGTAGGCTGGAAAATCAGTATTGAGAGTGAATGTGAGGCTGCCACGTGTCTAGTGGTTCCTCTATTATACTTTTATATAGATAGATAGATAGTGTTGTTCCATGTATCGGGCCAGGGCTAGGAGGTTGTAGTCCAAGCACAGCCCGAACATGAGACGGGACCAATGCCGTGACAGCTTTTTTTAGCTCGAGCCGAACCGAGCCCACTGAGTAGTTGGCTGGCCGGGCCACCTTTATTTTTTACTCCCTCAATCCAATCCAAACTACCCATTTGACTTTTCACGTTCTACGAGACGACACTTTGACCACGTTTTTCTTCATTTATATATTATTTTTTTGTGTCGAAATTATAATTTTCCGAAACCTCTTTTTATAACAAATGTAAATATGCCAATTTTACGTATAAATTTTAAAAATTTGATTAAATATAATCGATGTCAAATTTTGACAAGGTTGACTTTAAAAAGTGAATGGGTAGTTTGGATTGGATTGGAGAGGGTATTTTTTAGTGCTAGGACCTGGTGGGGCCAAGGAAAATGCAGCACTAGCCTGGTTTAAGGGGGGGAGGAGCGGGCGATGCCACGTTGAAAAGATTTACCCCACATGTACTGGTTCAGTCTGGGTTGAGCTGGTCTTGCATCGTTGAACATGACTCCATAAATTATTTTTGTTATATATGTGACATATAGTTTACTAGTCGGTGCAATAGAGTGCAAATCGTTAATAAGATTAGAGTGACTTATGTGTTATTAGTAGGATAATAATACTGAACTAAAATAACTTGAATGGAAGTGAACTGTTCTATAACCTCCGGTTAACCTGTTTATTATTACTAGTGTAGATCCCGCGCAAATGCGCGGTAAATATAGGCCTTTTAATTTTTAGTGTATTAGTTATAGATTTTAGATTTAGATCTCGCGAATTTTTATAAAAAATAACTAATACTCCCTCCGATCCAGACCAAAGGTAACATTGACTTTTTCACACTTGTCGAGGCACGTTTTGCAACGTAAATATCTTTAGTTACACATTATTAAAAATTATAAAAATTTGATATTCTTATAGCATTCATGACGATGAATCAAACAAGATCTCACATGAATATATTTTGTCTTATAGATTAAGAATAATATCGAAGATTCCCTACGACCATGAATAGTGCCAAAAAGTCAATGTTACCTTTGGTCTGGATCGGAGGGAGTATTAAAATTAATCAAAAGAATTGAATAATTCCATGAATTGTATTTTTTATGAAAATATTTTAACTACATCAATTTTTTTTTAAAAAAAAAAAAAAAATTCGTCACGAAGTTAATAATAGGAGATACAGTTTTTATGTATAGATTATTTTAAATGAAAAATTAGTTTAATAAATGAAAATCTAATTTGTTTCCATTTATAATTTTGAGCACCGCACTTTGGAGGGAAAACTTTAGAGAAGTTGTATTATCTTAGTATATATGAGGATTTATACTTTTAAAATTTGTACCTTATTAATATTTATCAGTTCACTCCATTGTATTTTGATATGAAACAAAAGAATTGAAATGGAAAACTAATAAAAAAAATTTATTTAAGTTGCGAATTTTGTTTAGTGAATGTTTTTTTGTCACGAAACTAATAGTAAGCATGTGTCAAGTTATTCTATACAGTAATAATTATTGCATTACTGAAAAATTTAGCAACTTACACTTTGTAATTTAATATCAATTTTATTTTATTTTAATGAAAAAATCATAATTATGAATTTATTTAAAAAATTAGAGTTTATTTATAAGAATATATTCATTGAAAAGATAATAATTTGGGAAAATGCACGTGGTGCCCTTGAAGTTTCGATTTTTGCCCGAAATACCCAATTTTATGTTCCGGAAATCTTTAAGAGGCTATAATTCGTGTCTACGAGTTCAGAAAATGATAATTTTTTTTTTCAACTCAATTATCTTTTCGAGAATTACGGTTTGAAAAAAAAATTATCGTATTTGGATCCCGTGGCTAGGAGTTTTTGTACGTCAAAGTTTTTTTACCGAACAAACTTTGAGTGACCATATCTCTTGCTTACGAATTCCAAACTCGACAATTTTTTTTTCATGTCGTAGTTCTCGAAAAGATAAGCAGTTTGAAAAAAAAACCATCACTTTCTGAGCTCGTAAACACGAATTATAGTCTCTTAAAGTTCCCTGGATAAAAAAATTGGGTATTTCGGGCAAAACATTAAAGTTGAAGGGCACCGCGTGCATTTTCCCTAATAATTTAATGAAAGAAAATTTTATTTATTACCTTATTTAGCTAAATGCTTTTTGAAGGGAAAACTAAAAGAATTTTTATTCTCTTAGTAGTAGGGGGATTCCAAACTCGACAATTTTTTTTTCATGTCGTAGTTCTCGAAAAGATAAGCAGTTTGAAAAAAAAACCATCACTTTCTGAGCTCGTAAACACGAATTATAGTCTCTTAAAGTTCCCTGGATAAAAAAATTGGGTATTTCGGGCAAAACATTAAAGTTGAAGGGCACCGCGTGCATTTTCCCTAATAATTTAATGAAAGAAAATTTTATTTATTACCTTATTTAGCTAAATGCTTTTTGAAGGGAAAACTAAAAGAATTTTTATTCTCTTAGTAGTAGGGGGATTAAAGAAAAAAAAAACAATTTTGGAAACAATTTTACTGATTTGTGACCATACTTTTCAATTACCTCACCCAAATTCAAGTTAGTTCAAATTTGGGTTGGATTCAAACTAATCAGTTTAGATTTCGGACATTTGAATTTGTAAACATTCGAGTTGAATCTGATCATTTTGGAATCGTGCTCGATGGGTCATCAAGTCATTTAAGAAATTAATTAGTTTGAGACGTTAAGCGCCCAGCCCAAAACTTAGAAGGTCCAGACGATTTAAATTACTGGCCGAATCCGATCCTCTTTTCATGTTGATGTCATTTAGGTCGGGTCAACTTTGACGACAGAGTGACAGATTTAGGCTCTGTTCTTTTGAACTGAAACTGTCTAAACAGAACTGTACTAAATTGAACTTAATAGAGCTGAACTGAACTGAATTGTGAACTTAAGGTCTCGTTTGGTTGCTCACCCAATTCATGGGAATTGTAAAATCCATGAATTGGGATTTTTAGAGGTTATGGTTACCCATTTTTTTGTAAAATGGGGGAATTTAAAACTCCTAGCTAATTGGAAATTCACGTAAAAATAAAACTCTAACATGGCAATCAAACGGATTATTGTAATTCACGTGAATTTTAATGTAGGAATTAAACTCTTGCATTACAAATTAACATATCAATTTAATTCCCGTATCAATCAAACGAGACTTAATATAGTTGAACTGAATTAAAGTAAGAGTTAATAAACTAAACTAAATGAAGCTTAACTTAGCCTTAAATTTTAAGTTCAAAAGATGACGGTCATACTTCCACTTAGACACTTACTCGAACCCTCCCAAAGAATTCAAAATCCAAATCTCACGCCACCATACACACTCTCTTCTTCAGTCACCATTGTTACTACCTCCAAATCCACTACACATTTCACAGTCAATAGTTCAGTTCATAAAGGAGTGGCATTCAAATGCAATGAATTTAACAAGAAAAGGGTACGTGGAAATGAAGGAGAAATCATCGCTAAATTTCAATGAAGAAATTCCCACCTCAAATCCAAACAACAATAATTTAGATCGAAATCTCTACAATGACCTCGTTCAAATCGTTCCTCTCGTTCAATCCCTCATCGTAATTTCTCATTTATTTCTCTCAATTTCATCCCAAGAAATGCAGATTGATAACATTATACTTTGTTTTACTAATTATAATATTAATTTATGGGGATTTTCTCAAGCTTTTGCTTCTCTTTCTGTAGCTCTTCATCCTTGGTCTTTCTCTTCATCCTTAATTTTAACTTGTGTTTTTATTAGTGATTTTTTTTGGGAAATTTATGGGTTTTTGTTGATTTTATACGCAGGAAAGTAAACCAAACAAATCATTTACAAGAAGGGTACCCTTGATTTATACTAAGACTCCTAAGGATTCCAGGAAGGTAATGAGAAAACATCTGTTTTTTCCTTCTTTTTGGTACTAATGTGTGATTTTATGAGCTAAGTATTGTGTATAATGATGAAAGTTAGTAGCTTTTGGTCTAAAATGATGTTTGTTGTATTGGGTATTGTACTAATGTGGATTAAGATAGCAAAGATTGTTGCTTTTGTGTGCATTTTGATAGTTAATGTTGTTAATTTTTGGTGGGTAATAGGAATTTCAGTGTCGATTTGCTGGTTTAGTTGGTATTGAGAAGTTTTTGTCTCAAAATGCTGTTTACTTTGATGGGTATTTATAATTTATGACCTGAGTATGTCAATGGTGAGGTAGACATAGTGGACTGGAGAAGTATTGAGGTAGAAGGGTGAAGTAGTTTAACTGTTGAAGCTTGTCGTGCAGCTTGCGCGTGTGGTTTTGTTTTTTCTGAGTTTTTTGGATCGTTTTATAGCCATGGGGAAGGCTAATGCATAGGAAGTAGTCAAGTATATAGACGCGTTTGATGAAAATGAGTGTAAAGTTATGTGCTTTAGGTCTTGATGACTTTAGTAATGCTTATTATTGTAGAATGGGGTTAAATCTCCGGATGGAAAGAAGCATGACGATAAAGAACAAGGCGGTGATTCTAAGAGTGATCAAGATAAGGATAGAGAAGAGTTGAATGCTTTGAGGAAACAGTTGGAGGAGTTACAACAACAGTTATTGGAGAAAGATGAACTGTTGAAAGTTGCAGAGGTAACTAAGAGCCAGGCTAGCTCAGTACAGTCGCAGTTTGATGAGCTGAAGCGTACTGTTGCTGAAAAAAACTCTTTGATAAAATCAAGTCAATCACAACTTAATGATGCCAAGGTATTTATGCTAGATTTATGATTTCTCGTGATCTCCTTTACTTTTTATTTTTCACTATTTTACCCGTTTTTGACTGTATCAAATGATGATCCGTGTTGGCTGATTCCAAAAATTTTGGATTTTTTTGATGTTGTTCTAAGTGTTATTGTCCGTACACTTCTGTGGATACTGTGTGCTGTTTGAGCTAAAGCTAGTCTCCTTATATCTGACCACTATTCGACAAGGGCTGAAACTATCCTGTGCAGCTTATGGGTGAAGGCAGTAGTTCTTCATGTGGCACTTCTAGCCGTTCTAGTTCATGGGCATCATGATCAGTTGTATGCTTGTTGTAAATAGTTCCTGCAGACAATAACAATAAATAACCATGGAAGTTATTAAACTCGCCATCAGTTATATGCCTAACTGCACATGGTCCATATTCCATAGAGCCTTTTTCCCCATAGAAAATGTTATGACCCTCAATAATCGTGCCCTTTAGCTAGATATATCTCAAAGCTGCATATGACAATTAAGAAACCTCAAGATATTATTAGGTTTCGTAACTTCCGTCCTTAAGGTCTTTTTTGGATACGATATTAGGGGAGAAGGGGACGGTAGGGAAAGAAGGAATAGTAGTGATGTTATCCTTTCAAATCTTTCCAGTGGTTGAGGAGGGAAAATGCCGCCTCCTGTCACCTCCAAGTATTTCCATCCACGCTAAGGTGAGAGTTCTTCATGTGTGCAGTGTGTGATCGTCCATAAAACGTTACTTGGTTTTGTTCAATTGTTTTCTGCATGAAACGTTGTTTATTGTGAAACAATCCGGTCATAAAAGGAGAATTGAACACTAGTATATATTTTAGGCGACTGATATTCGAGTATAAGTTTCGTTTTTGAGTTTGCAATGCTTGTCCTAATGAAAATAGTAGTACGTATCGCTGTATCATTTAAACTCGTCCTATTATGTTCATTTAGATCAAACTGGCAGACAAGCAAGCAGCTCTTGAGAAGTTACAATGGGAAACAATGACATCCAATCAAAAGGTTGAGAAGCTTCAACAAGAATTAGAGTCAATGCAATCACAGGTTTCAGCCCTCATGCTTATATTTGAAGGCTTGTTGAAGGATACCCCGGTCACAGCCACGGATTATGATGTTACACCATATTTTGCGGATCATCTTTCTGACATTGTAAGTTTGCAACGTCTCATTGTTCATTGTTAATTGTTCAGTGTAACTAGGCAAACATCGTTATAGAAAGGGAATACTATCTTCTTGTTGATCTGTTTCTCCTATTTTTTTCCCTGTCCATGGCTCATCATATGCAATTTGCAACTGAAGGATTTCCTTAATACGGAGTAATTGTAGAAAATCAAGTAGCTTCTTGCAAGACTAACCTTTATAGTTATGCGGTTATGCATTAGCACAGTAACTCAATGAAAGATCATCTCCTTTAATGTCTCGGATATGGTTACTCTCATGAGAATACTCTCACAAGACCATCTCATCGGATATTTTTTTTCAAAAATAATTAAAAGTTTGTGAGCTAGACTTTCTGATTTGCACAAATTCTCTACTTAAAGCTGTGAAATTGGTTTATAGGATGAATTGGATGAAAACGAGATTCAAAATATGGAAGAGGCAAGAGAAGCTTATCTTGCAGCTGTAGAATTAGCGAAGGAGAAACAAGACGAAGAATCACTTTTAACTGCGTCCAGAGCAAGATTTTATCTTCAGTCTTTTGTTTTTAGGACCAAAGCTCAGACATGAAGTTCAAGACCCTCTGAAGGAGTCTTTGTTCTAAAGTCTGGATTAGAGGAAGGTGACTGGCACTAATGTATTATAATACGAGTATTGTGCTACCCGAGTTTGTGGTGATCACATCTGTCATGCAAGCAGACCTGTTAAAACAGGGATCGAAGACTCAAATACATCATCTCGGGTTGACATGATCCGGCCCATATGTAGCCTGAACTTAGACTTGGTTAACCTGTTGACTGTATCTAACTTGAATGACCGGTTTTACAGGTCTACCTGTAAGGCTCTTTACTACGACCATGTTAAAATAGGTGGATATATTGGAATAGCCTCTGGATATACATGACCACGTAGTGACGTAGTGTTCATGTCTAGAGTTCAAACTTCTGTTTTGATGAAAAAGTCTGACTGCTTCCTCATTGTAATGAAAATCTAGATTACTGATTGACTTTTAAAGCTTCTGTCGTGATATTTTGTGCAGGAATGAAAATTTTCCAGATTCCAGTGTGTATACAGAATTCCTTTTTTTTAATGCAAATTCTGTCCTGAATGGTCGGTCTGCCAGAAAATGTGCGAGCCGATTTGCTACAGAACTCGGATCTCCCTCAAATTGTGAGATACATTTCCGCAAACAGAAGTACTTTGAAATACATACATGAAAGTCGTGTCGCTAAGACTGTTTCGTATAAGTTTAATCTTGCTAGCCAAGATTTCACAGGATGATTCAGAAAAAAATGTAAAAAGTGTCAAAATTTACAACATCTAAGGCATGAAGGTTTAGATTTCTGCTTTCTTAAGTGAAGCCTTCCTGTTTCTGGCCATGTTACTGGGCTATCTATCCATTCCCATTGCAACCTGCAGAATTTCACACCAACAGTCAGCTTATGAACAGCCTACCTAACAAACGAACCATATCTAGGGCTGTCTCGTTGGAGAATTTGTGCTTACACCGGGAATTCAAACGAGCTAGTGCAGCTATTTGCATAATCTGAAACACTGGATTTAGAAGATTCGGAACCCACTTCTTCATCCTCCACAAGCTGATCACTGTGATTGTCCTTGGCATCTGACTCCCTCGATTCATCAGACCCTGTACAGGAATCGTCAATGACGTCCTTCAACAGGTCATTTATAGTCAGCTTCAATCCCAGTTGTGATTTGGTACTCAACAATATTTCCTCTTCTTCCTCGTCTTCGTCTTCTTGTTCTTCAAACTGAAAACAATCAAGATATAAGTCAGATTCTTCAGAAATAATACACAGAAAATTAGTCCTTCAGCCTCGGAACTTTACCATTGTATCAGGTAACAAACTGTCTATCCTGAAATCATGAGGGACATTGTCGTCATTCCCATCTTCGCTGACTAATAAGTTCATTGGAGAAGATGAATATTCGACTTCCAAATCTAAGGTACTTTCATCCAGATGCTGCTCTTCCGAATCTGACCTGCTAGAGGCTGCTGAATCTACTGAACCATGTACGCATTCCATTGACTCAGTCGATTCCTTTCTGACCACCTCTTTGTCCATTTCTAGTAGATCAGTCTCTTCATTAGGCTCATCTTGCTGCAACTTGGGACTCAATTGCTCTTCCTCGTCGCCCTGCAGCCATTATCATCAGAAACAACTTATTAAATTGGCTTCACAAACAACTTCCATTATCAGACTCAAGTCATGCTTACTTCTTGATTTGGCAACAAACAATCTCTTCTGTTTGTAAGGCCTAGATTGCTGACACTGTTCTCATCAGTGCATGCACAGGAAACATTCCCATGAAATTCACATTGCAGCTGCATTTTCTCACGCCGAAAAATTATCAGACAGTAAAATCATTAAAGGTTCAGAAAACGTTTAAGTCGTCTTATACAATGAGACGGTCTTATTAAAAACACAAACCTTAGTAGAGTCAGTCTTTGGAGACTCCTCCATAACCACATGAAACGCGCCATCCTCTTCAAAACAAAACACAATGTAATCCTCATCAGCAAAGGGAGGCCAGTCAACTTCATCCACATCACCTGAACCACTACTCGTAGACTGAGTCGACCCTATAGTAACACGTCGTTTGAGCTTTCCCCTCTTGATTTGAGGCAGGAAAATCCTGGCCTCATCCCTAGTAGGGACATACCTCGATTCCAGGGCTTGTGATCGTCTTGGGGACGAGGTGGACCTAGGAGTACTTACCCTCCCTTGTGATCCTCGTGGGGACGAGAAGAATGTCGTTGAAATCCTCCTTCGTGAAGTCGAGGGGGAAGGAGAAGATATCGGATTAGATGGCGTCGTGGGTTGTGAAGAGGAATTTGATGAAGATGGAAGTACTGAATTTCTCCTGTTTTTGTTTGTTCCGTCGTCCTTGACTATATATGAACATTTGCACATTACTGAGAAAAGAAATGAATGGTAATGCATTCAGATTTTCGGATCAGAGTTGATTATATTATGTTTTCGGAATGTAAATTTGGCCTGAATAATACAGAATCTACCATTGATAATGCTGGATACAATACAAGACAGAATACCAAGAGTTTTAAAGTTATGGTATGCATGTTTTCAACAATGCAGACTGCTCTATTTTATTCTCAAGACTGCTTAAACAATATTAGTGTACTAATCACAACCATTAAACAATAAAATATGCATTAAAAATTGATATAGAAGAACAGGTTAAGAAACTTTTAGACTAATCATAAATCAGAACTACCAATTTTTAATGCATATTTTATTGTTCTAAGATCTTATTTAAATATTTATAAAACTATATTTTTTTAATGTTCTAAGATCTTATTTAAATATTTATAAAACTATATGACATGGTCAGGATTATATTATGTGGGCATGGGACTGAAACTAATGAACACCGGCCTACACGCAGACGTGGTACGTGACCTATAATATAACACGTAGGTGTTTCTGCTCGATCAATTTAGAAATGTAGCAATTTCAAAGACTGATGATCGAATAAGGAGAATATTGACGATAAAAGTATTTAAATCGAGTAGTAACAGTCGAGCTGCACAAATTATCGACGTAATACAACTAAAAAAGAATAACTTAATACGGAGTACTATAATTCAGTTCGTATACAAAGTAGAAGAGCAATGATTTGAAGAGAGTGCATACCTTTACCTTGCAACTTTGCTAGCTTTTTTAACATCGTTATTCATTCATTCACATTCTATATGTCAGTTTAAAAATGTGATGAAGTGAAGAAAAAATGCAATTGAATTTAAATTTGAAAACTAAATAATACAATATCTGCGTATTAATGAAGGGAATTTATTGCATAAATGGTGAGGAAAATGAAAGATTTTTAAAATTCAGTGATTATTTGAAATAATAAATCTCATCAGCTTATGAGGATTTTTACTGACTTTCAAATTGAAGTGATAACTTATGGAGTTTGGTCTGAGGACTGCCATCTTTGAGAAAATTAGCTGATGTTAAAAGATTGAAATATGACTTAATAGTTTTTACGTGTTGTTTTTCGATAAGGATTATTTTAATCAAATGTAAAGAACTGTTTGAATAGGAATATTTCTTGATACGGCCTTTCACGAGGTTAGGAGTCCAAAATTTTGATACGATTAAAGAGAACTATTTTATCTACGATATCTTATAAAGTATCTTTATAACAATGATCATCCCAATATTTAGAGATATTAGACAACATCGAAGTCAATCACTCGTATTAGAAGGATGAAACCTACAGCTAGTTTGTATCAAACATTAAGCCGCGCATACTCCACGGATCAAAGTGATTGTAGAGGGAGTATCATATACCGATTACAACACCTAGATGTGACGAAAACTCTCGGAATTTCAAAGTCTCTAGAGAGCCAACATTTGGACGAGTATTCTTTTCTTACTAATTTGAATTCAATATCTCAAAGGCGAATGCACCAATTATCATAGGAATATTCCGATTAAAAATTCAACCAAATAAATCGGCCTAAAGCCAAAATTGAGACAGAAAATCCAACTTATTTTAGACTTTGGAAAATCCAAGTTTCTTGGGCCTAGTTGTTCAAAATTAAGAGGCCATGAGTTGGACAAACCCCGACAAAAAAAATAAGTTTCGTATATGAAAGTACTACCAATTAGATACGAAGAACGAGTATAATCGTATATGAATTGAAGTTCCAACGAGTTAAAATCTTCTTCATTTTCGGGAACATTTTGAGGTTCAACCTTTGATTTCTCATAAAAGAAATGCAGTAACTAAGAATTGGAATTTAATTCTATAATTGAAATATTTTAGGCGTTTGGGAAACTTTAAAATTTGGAATTGGAATTAGACTCTCAATTTATTATCAATTCCTGTAAAGAAAATGACAATGCAAGCACACAAGAAAATGACAATGGTCCAAAGACTGACTCAAGTACAACAATAAATGAGCATAGCACATCAAATCCTCGAGCCTACTGTTATCTAAAACAGAGGAGAAAAGCATCCTAAGTAGTAGGATTGGACTAGTCTTTGAGTTGTACAAAAGATAGAGTCAACTATAGACTACCAGCTTGCAAGGACATGCCTTTGTATGCTGGACAATAACCAGTTTGGCATTGTACTTAACTCACCAACCGTGTACATTTCATTCCTAAGAATTTAATGAAAATCTCACAAAATCTAATGCTCAATCTCTCTTTATGTCTTCTACATCCTATGAGGTATTAAAATTCTATATGGTATCAGAGCCTCTGGATTGAGGAGACTGATAACCACCATGGATTGAGCATTAATTGATCTTCAACAACACAACATTAATGTCCTGCCTATTTATAGTGCATCTCGTCCTCTGCTGAAATCACAACAACATCCACACTTTTCTCTTCTCCTTTATTTGTTCAAATGGAAAATCCCTTCTCAAACACTGATAACACCAACACCATTTCCAAAACTCCATCTTTCATGGAGCCAACTGACCCTCTATACCTTCATCCAGCTGAAAGTACTCATCTCCTAGTGGTTGACACCAAGTTGATAGGGAATGAGAATTACTTGGAATGGAAGAGGCAGATAGAAATAGCCATTTGCTCAAAGAGGAAGCTTGGGTTCTTAACCAGAGTAGTCAAGAGGCCAACTGATGATCCACTAAGACAAGATGCCTGGGATACTTGCAACAGCTTGCTCATCTCCTGGATCTTCCATAATGTGGAAAAACCCATCAAAAGGTCTGTCTTATACACCAAGACTGCTAAGGAAATCTGGGACTACCTCCAGAAGCACTTTTCTGTCAGCAATGGTGCAAGAAAATTTAGGCTCAACAAACAGCTGGATGAACTTCAACAAGGGGACAAATCCATCAGTGAAGTATTCACTGAGCTGAGAATTTTGTGGCAAAATCTCGAAATCATGTCTGATTGGCCCCCTGTGACTCAAGTCACTGCAGAGACAAGTGCCTGGTTGGATGCCCAGCTCAAAGAACAAGAAGAAAGGAAGCTGTTTCAGTTCCTGAATGGACTGCACCCATCATATACAAATATGAGGACCAATGTTCTGATGATGTCCCCCTTGCCATCTGTAGAAGAAGCAGCTGCACTGTTTCAACATGAAGAAGCTCAGAGGAGAAATTATAAAAGCAGTGACAACATGGAAACGGACAATGCTGCCTTCTTTGCTGGCCAAAGGGAAGGTGACAATGGATCAACTTGCCCCATCTGCAAGAAAGGACACGCCAAAGATAAGTGCTGGAAGGTGATTGGTTACCCTGATGACCATCCAGTGTCAAAAAGATTCCCAGAAAAATCTCAAGGGTACAAGTCCAAGCATGGTCCTCGTCACCAGACATCTGGCCCCAAAGGATTCAGATCTAGACTGAGCAGAGGCGGAGGAAGCTCAAGCTACAACAGGCAAGGAAAAATGACTGCTAATGTTGTGATGGGAGAAGGTCAAGGTGATACTGGAGGCTCTATCACCCTAACTACTCAACAATTTGCTCAACTCATGAGTAATCAGAAAGGGAAAGAAGCTGCTTATCCTAAAACTGAGGATGAGTTAGAGGCAAACTTTGCAGGTATGGCATACTTAAACTATGGCTATGCATCTAAAACTCCCCATGAATGGATCATAGACTCAGGAGCTTCAAATCATATGGTTTCTGATCTGACAATTTTGATGAATAAAAGGGAATTGAAAAATAAACCCAAAATAAACCTGCCCAATGGAGAAACATCTACTGTTTCCCATGTTGAGACTTACACTTTTTCAAATGGACTGACCTTAAACAATGATACGTGCAATTTATATAGACTTTTTAGCCTCTTATTGCACGCATTTCTATGCCATTTTCATTGCTTTGTATTGCAAAATGCCCCGAATTGGCTACTTTGGTTTGTTTTGTCTTAATTGCAGAAATAAACCTTAAAGTAGTGGAACCGTGCCTTTTTCGTCCGTCTTAGCATGCATTTTGAGGAGATGGAGGTTTTAGAGCAGAAGTCGTACCTCGGGAAGCGTGAAGGAGTCCTTAGAAGACTAACCAAACGAAGTCAAGGCTGTTTTCAGTGGAAGATACTCGTTCGAGAGCTTTTATGGGTCGATCGAGTAGTTTGGCAGTTGCAGGTGTTCGATCGAGTGGTTCTTGAACTCGATCGAAATGGGCTAATTTGGAAGTGTTCGATCGAGAGCTGCTTTTGCTTGATCGAACGGTTTTGCTGAAGATTCACTCGATCGAGTAGTTTGAAAAGGCTCGATCGAGTGACTAGCTATTTTACACGGGTTAATTAATTCGTGTTAGGTTTATTTATGTTAATAAAACGCTTCCCTATATAAGGGAAGTCGTCATTAGGTCATAAACAGACTTTACATACTCTTTCATACTCTTAAACCTTTGTTTTGGCTCTTAATTCGCCTGCTACTCCGTTCTTTACGCCGGATTCGCTCTTTTGTAATCTTTCTTTACCCTTAATCTCAATCTAATCCTTCGCTTGCCCTAAATTATTGTTTTACTTTGTCTTTTGTTCTTTAATTCTTATTGTTATCATTGTTAGTGTATGCTTCATCTTCTTAATTTCTTTATTATGTCTCTTAGTATATTCATCGTTATTGTTGTTAAATCTGATAGCATACGTAGCTAATCTCCCTATGTTAGGATTATGGGAGCCATGGTAGTAATGTGACGATGTTGTGAATAGGCTAGATAATTGATTGTGAGAACCTGTGACCATAGCAATATAACTGTAACATGTTTAGTTGAGTGCACGCTTCTAAACCACTTTAATCTGGTTAAATTCGCTCCTAGATCGGAAGATTGGAATGAACAAACCTGCTATGAACAGTAGACTACCCTAATGAGGATGAAAGTTAAGTTAGTTGTAATCTAGGGTGGATAGCAGACCGGAACGACCTTTCCCTCACAGTAGATTTTCTAGACTATTTATGACTGAGTTAGTGAACTTCCATGGTGAACCGAAATCGTGACATACCTCTCCTTATCTGATTAATCTTAGCTTTTTCTTGCCTTTATTGCTCTTGCCTTTACTTCTCTTGCCTTACATCTTCAGTAGTTTAGAAAACAAATTTAAAACCCCCCAATTGTGACCCGACAGACGTGCTTAGCAGATAGATACTTAGCCTCCCTGTGGAGATCGACCCTACTTACCGCTAGCTTCTATTAGTAGTAATAGGTATTTATTTTTGGTACCTAACGACGGTATCAAATTTTGGCGTCGTTGTCGGGGAGGCAATAGCTTATTTATCTGTGGTTGTTTCGTTTGTCTCTCCATCTCGGGGAATTTTTAATTCCTTGAAACATTTCTTATTTATTTTCTCCAGTGCTGTTTATGCCCAGGTCTAACAGGTTAGAGTTAATTCCAGTTGATCATGAACCAGAGAGGACCTTTCGTTATAGACAGAGACTGCAGAGAAAGATTCAAAAGGAAGCCTTGAGTACTTTTGAACCTGAGCTAGAACACTTTCTGTTTGCAGAAGACCCGTCTTGTGAAGAAGATAAATCTATTTCTGCCGTACAGTGAAAATGCTTAATATCGCGAGTCACTCAGAGCCCACAGCTGCCTCAATTCCTAAAGGTTTCAAACTTGCGACTGAAGATGGGAATACATTTGACATTCGGCAGTCCTACATCAATCCTTCCGGGAGAGCCATGCTTTATATGTTCACCATCCGGGCATAAGAACTTGGCACAAGTTTGTGGCCAATACTTTAATTGCTAGGAGAGGCACCAACCACTTCACCGAACTCGACTTTGTCTACCTCGAGTCCTTCTTGAATATTAATGGAAAGTCCACCCGAAAATAAACATTGATTGAGCGGTGGTTAGAGATTGATAATGGGAAAGAGGGAGCGGCCTTTATTGTAAACGGGGGCTTGGTAACAAGGTTAGCTAAACACTTTAACCCGGAGTTAAACAAGGATAATACCTACAAACCGGTTAAGGGAAACAACCTTCTTGACATGAGTACTTTGATCAACAAGTTTCATTGGGTCAAAAATGACAATCTTGACCATAAATTTGAATGGCTCATCAAGGAAGCCAAGTCCATTGTCTTGCCCACCAAGATTTGCCGTATCTCCGCCCATAGACCAAACTACCTCATTCCCGTCTCCAAAGAAGCCGAATCGATAATCAAGCAACACAAGGATCCGATTGCAAAGCCCTCCTCCTCTACCATTGTGACTCCACCCTATCCTTTTGCCTACCAAGAGTTTAAACCAAGTGGCTCTAATGTTGTGGTAGACAATGATTACTTGACCAAATTGATGCAACAAATGCATAGAGAAGCTTATGATGACCGGGTGAATGCTTATCGAGCCCAATATCCGCCATTACTACATCTTGCTAAGCAAGGACTTCTTGATTCTTCATGTCCTTTACCTAGTTGGGCGGATAAGGAAGTGTTCTTCCCTAGTACTTCTCAAGATGCCAAAAAGGATAGTCGGGTGGCTAATGGAAAGGAGGTTGTTGTTGTTGAAGACGAGGAAGGTATTGGTTCATGCCAAGAAGACAAAGTTCGAGTTCTGATGACGAAGAAGTTGGTGAATCCTCCGGTCCAATGAAGGTTGATAATGATGAAATTGATGATGATGATGATGATGATAGTTTCGATGATGATGATGATGGCGGTGATGAGGCCGGTGGTGATGATGTGGCAATGAGGGACAATTGAAGGTTGACAAGACTTAATGGAGGATACCACAAGTGCGGGGTTGATTGCTTAGCTTCAACCTACTCCATTGTGAGTCTCCTACCCCTCCTTTAGCTTTGTCTTTATATCATATTTTTAATCTTTATCTTAATCATTGGTAGAGTCATTTTTGGCTCTTGATAATTTCGAGTCCTAGCACCATTCAAAGGACTCCCACCTCGGTCCCATTGAGGTGTTTTATATTTTGTTCCCATTTGCAAAATCCAAAATGACAAATTAGAATTCATGCATTGCATACTTGCCTTGTGCATGAACTTCCCCTCTTTTAACACTAGAAATAGTGTCTTGTTCGGTTTGGTGAAGTTCACTCACAAGGAGTGCGAGTCAATTCAAATTGGCTCTCCAATTAATCGAAAGCATGCATCATGTAGTATAGATTAGTTTGCATCACTTGTATATATTTATCACATGTACATATCTCACATATAGCTTTCATCTAGTTTAGAAATCATGCATTTTCATATAGATTGCATTGCATAATTTCCTATCGTATTGGTCATTGAGGACAATGCCCATACTAGTGTGGGGACGGGAAATTCTAACCTTTCAAAATAAAAAAAAAAATTATAAAAATTGAAAAATTCTCAAAAATCCAAAAACATGTTCATTCCTTTGTAGTGTAGAATTGTACATATTGTATATATTTGTGTTTGTTTGTCACTCTTATCACATTGAACCGACTACGCCACATTCGAGGCATGAAGGAAATAGAAGACCGTATGGTATGATCTTTCCAAATCTCCTTCCTCCTTTTATATGTTAATGGCAATGTGGCTTTATTTTGGTTGATGCGGTACAAACCAATATGTTGTTAGGAGTTGCATTTAGTTTATATGGCATACTAGTTGATAGAAGCATTTGCATTAGGTTGTATATATGTTAGTTGCATCATTGCATGTAGTTGCATTCTAGGAAAAATTTTGTGAAAACATCTATTTGGGAAGCTTAATAAGTGTATATAAGGCCCTTGTAGATATTTTTTCTTCTTGAGACTTTGCTCATTAGAATACCTCCAAAATACCCTAGGATGTATCATGCTAGTATCCTTTAACCCATGGACTAAGGCCTAGTCAAGAGTACCTTGTGATGTGATAACTCCTTGGCTACCGTTTATTCCAAAGTGACCCTTGAAACCATGCAACCATCTTCCACTTCTATCATATCTTTCACACAAAAAGGGAATGGGCACAAAAATTCTCAATTTGAGTTCAAGCATCAAAATAAAAATCAAGAAGTTTGCACAAATTGCATCAAAGAAAATAGGAGTACAAAAATGAGAACTCCTATACTCAAATAAAAGTACCCTCGTTATAAATTAGGGTGACTTTGAAAATGTTCAAAAATTGCAAAAATTAAAAATTGCCAAGTATCAAAATGCCAAACATCAAAAAATGGCAAGAAATTGTTCTCAAAAATGTCAAATGCCACAAGAAATTGGGGGGAATAACAAAATCAAAAGCAAACTCCCATTATGAAACTCAAAAGCATATTGATCCCTTTTTCCATTGATCCCACTTTTGTGCATGGTGGAGAGGGGACGACCCTTCTTCTTGTCTAGGCAAGAAGGGGAATTCCGCGATCCTACAGTGTTTCTAACACCATAGGGAGTCTACTCTTGACAAAAGCATTTAGCAATTGAGGACAAAGATACCCTAACTTGACACAACTTGGAGGTGATTTGTTGGTATCCTCCTAGGCTTAGTAACTTGAAGAAACGATATCTATAATGTAGTGTGTACTCTTAGATTGCTTTACTTTTAGATAATTTCCACCACTTAGATGATGAAAGTGGCTATTCCTTTTTGTAGATGCATCCATTACTTGTTTTGTGTGCTTAATGCTTGGATGTATCGCCATTTTGACAAGCCCCACCTTGCCTTGCAAGGAGGCATCTTACCTCATGGATGTCTTGATGTGAGTTGAAGGGGAGGAGTGATACCCGCTAATTGTCTCATATTGGCTATATTAGTAGGATAGTTTAAATAAAGGTCATAGTTTTAGTCACCTCTTTACTCGGGACGAGCAAAGGTTCGGTTTGGGATGTTTGATGTGACTCATATTTGAGCACATTTAGTCCCTGAATTAACCTCGTTCCCATGCTTTCTAGCATATATTAGGGTCATTTCTTATCTTTAGTTCCTCACTTTGCATATTCTTTGAGGTTTTGTGTCCTTGGTAGGAGAGGATTGCTAGTCTTGCATTTATGGAGCTAAATGGATCGCTTCTAATGACCAAGCATCGAAGAGGAGACCACCACTAGAAGCCTAAGCAAATAAATCAAGTGAATTGGGCAATGATGAAAGATCCGTGCGTCCCTAAGACAGTCCCCACGGATTGTTAGGTAGCCAAGAATAAGAGAATAACCCTGTCTCAGGATCCGAGCGTCCCGAGCTCAGGACGAGCATCTCAGCCTAGGATCCGGGCGTCCCGATGCCAGCCCGAGCGGATCACCTTACAGGACCAAGCGTGCTTCAGGCCAGGACGCGCGGATTTCCCTGAGAGTTTTTACTCAAGCCGTGCATGTCCCTCGGGAGTTGCAAATTATCAAGCTTCTCTTTGGGTCTTAATCGTTTTTTAAGCCCTTAATAACCCTAATCCTTGTACTTAATTTTAGTATAAATATCCTATTATACTACCTAGATTAGCATCTTATCATAATCAATCTTAGAATCAAGTACTAAGCTCCTTCTAAATCTCTTAATTTAGTCTTAATCAAAGTTATAATACACATTTTAATATTAATCACATCTTAATCTTTTCTTAAATCTCTCAATTGTTCTTAGTTTTATTTGGGTAATTAGAAGATTATTTGGGGTTTATTGGAGGATTGACAACTCTCCATCAATCATCAAGTTTCCTTATATTATTCTTTGTTTTATATTTGGATCATCTCAAGTTGGTATAATCCCTTTACCTTTCCTTAATTATTGTTAATTACTTCATTTATTCATCATGTTTTGCTTTGTTAATGTGATTGACATCCTTATTAGCATGTTAAACTTGATCATGAGTGAGTAGTCTCTTAGCTAGGGTTAATGGGGAATTAGGGGAAACAATCATGGGAATTGATTTGTGCTTAATCTAATATGCTTTTATAATCACTTGCTTGCTTGTTGTGATTTCAACCTATGCACGTGTTATGTTTGATGAAATGCTAGACTATGAAACCTTGCATTTTTTACCCATCTCTTATCTTTTCAATGAGGCTTGTAAGATATAAACCAAATCAAGCCTTGTTAGACCATGCATAGAGTTGAATAGGAAGAGGCTAAGTCGACTTGTAGGTGTTGTAAAGTCTTGATCGACTTGGCTCCGGACCTAAATCTTCCTAGGAATTGTAAGATATACACTAACTCGATTCCATCACAACAATAAGTTGCTTGCATCTATTTGAGAACATGTTTGTATGATCTATTTCCATGATTCCCTTATGAACCGATGACACCCTAGTGCCTTTAATCAATTGTTTACAAACCCCTTTAATTGCTTTACTTTGTTTTCGTTAATTTACATTCATCTTATTGATTAGTTTAGACCACATCTCATCTCAACCCAAATTTGTGACACCCTAAGACATAACTACTTGCAATTTAAATCCTATATCGATACCCGTCCCTTGGGATCCGACCTTTGCTTATAGCTCTACTAAGAGTAGTTTGTAAAGATATAAATATTGTTTTGGTGAACAATAACGACTAACTCACACCAAGAATATCAAAACTAGGTCGTGCATTGCACGGGCACAAAACTAGTTAAATATTGATGAGGTGTAAATTTAAAAGTTATTAATAATACATTAAAAAAAAAGATTTTCTATGGTGTACCCCTATGTTTTCCCAAATTCTACCATAATATACCCTCGATTTTTAGGAAACATCTAATATACCCCTAAACTCCCATATTAGTTCCTAAAATATCCGAAGTATCCAAATTCGAGTTTTTTAATGGTTACATATTGTTGTAAAAATTGTACATTGATGTCTAAGGGTTATATTGATTGCTCTGCGTATTCTAGATGAGTAATCAACTAAAACCGCCCAAATATAATATTTAAAATTGTAAAATTTTAATAGCATTTAGGGTATTTATAGAACTATTTACTAAGTTTAGGGGTACCTTACGTGATTTTGAAAAAGTGAGGGTATATTGTAAAATCCGGAAAAATACAGGAGTACATCGTAGAAAAACCCAAAAAAATGCATTGCGCGGGATTATACTATTGAAGTTATGGAAGAAATAAGAATGGAGATTTTATAAAGACAGTAAGTGGATTATACATCTGATGTAGTACATCAGATGGTATAGTTTTTGAGTATTAAGATAAAAAAATTGAGTTTTAATTATAAAGTTTTGAGTTTTATTATAAAATTTTGGGTTATGCTTTTTCACATACGAATTTTACTCTTACATACAACTTTTACGATTTTACCCTTGTCATTTTTTCAATCTCATTTTCTCAAAACCAATTAATTACCCAACCTTCCCTCACCAGTCACCACCAATCGGCCACCACCACCTTCCGAACCGGCTAACAACAACGGGTACCATCGTCAAAACATCAATCGGCCACCGCAAAAGCATTTACAGAATTACATTATTACACCCAACTAATTGCACCAAATACTATCTCTTTGCCATTACGTTTTTTTAACGAAGAGGCTGGGAAGAAAGTGCATTCAAAAGTGGGATTGAAAAATTTCAGTCCGTATTGGTTCAACTACTCAAGTAATTGCGTCGTCGATTGATTGGTCGGTTTGTTAATTGATTGATTTCTTGATTAATTAAGTGGCGGTGTTCCAATTTTTTTTTTTTTTTTAGGTTTTTGGTAAAAAGGGTAATAGATGGAAAATTAATGAAAAAGTGTATGTGAAAAAGTAAAGTCAGTATGTGAAAAAGTAATTCTGAAAATTTTTGAGTTCATTTACTTAAACATTAATGTCAAAAAGTTACATTATAACTCAAAAAAAAAATTACATGAAAAGGCTGTAAGTTCAGAAAAATTTGATTTTTGACGTCCTAAAATAAAAATATAATTTATAAACCCTATAAAAAAAAAAAAAAAACAAAAACTCGTTAAATGTGAGATAATACATCTCATATACAATCCTTTTTATCGGGTAAAGACGAGGTTTTCAGCGGAGCCATTGGAGTGTTGTGAAATTGGCGGGAAGAAGCCACGTTCCTGAGAAACCCAGCCAAGCCAAGATCTGCAGAAACACTGCATTTGCTACTCACTTCACTTCTCCCTTGTATTTCTCCATCTCTCTCAGACATTTCTTGTACTTTCAACAATGGAGTCAGATACTGACTCCGACGGTTCTCACATCTCTGCAACTCCTCCAAGAAACCCTTTTCCTTCACCTCCAAAACTTCCCAATAAACTCACCCAAACTCAAAAATCCCAAGAAAAACCCTCAAAAATCCAACCTAATTCCACTTCTAAACCCTCTAATTCCCCACAAAGCCCTTCTAAACACAATCTCCAACACCACCCATTTTCAACACCCACTTTTATTTCTTCTAATTCATCCTTTTCTATCCCAATTAGACGACCCAATTATCCGAACCCGGAACTTCCCAACTTTAATTCCATTAGAGCTGGCTCCTGTTCATTCTCCAACTCAACTTCTTTTTCTAGATTTACAAAAAATGACTTGAACTTTGCTTGCACTGAAAAAGATCCAATTTTGCTATCTGGGTCGGTTTCAAAACCCGAATCAGAGGTCCATTGCGACGGTCAAGCTGCCGGTTTTGACAAAAAAGTAGTTAAAAAACCGTCTAATTTGATTGCAAGTGGCTCAGGGGGAAACGGGTCGGGTACTAGTTTATTGCCTGCAAAAAGAGCAAAATTAGGTGGTAGTGAAGGTAACTTTGTCAAACTTAATATTAATGGGCATGGTAGAAGGTTCACATTTAAGAATAGAAATAGCAATTGTAATAGTTCATCGTCAAAGAGAAATTCCTATAGAAGGAATAAGAGAAGCTGGAAGGGTAATAATGGTGGTCAAAGTAATGATCTTGGTGATGAGGAGGGGATCAATTTAGCTGCTAGGGAGGGTAAAAAGCCGAGAACCGATTATGAGCTTGTTAAAAATGCTGTTTTAGATGTAAGAAATGAGGCATCTGATGTAAATTTGGTCAAGTTGTTGAAGCTTACACATGGGTATGATTCTTTTAGGGAAGGGCAGTTAGAGGCTGTTAAAATGGTACTTGCTCAAAAATCGACTATGTTGGTTTTGCCAACTGGTGCTGGAAAGTCATTGTGTTATCAGTTGCCTGCTATTGTTTTTCCTGGGATTACACTTGTTATAAGTCCCTTGGTGGCATTGATGATTGATCAGTTGAAACAGCTGCCTTCTGTTGTTAATGGTGCTCTATTGAGTAGTAGTCAGGTATAATATGTTTTTTTCCTCCTGTTTTGTGTTCTACTGTAGAGCATTTGTTTCGTTGCTAATTGGTTTATGTTGCACCTTTCAGCCCTTTGACGAGATGTCCGAGACTTTGAGCTTACTAAAAGAAGGAAGTATTAAGGTCGGTTTGTCAATGTGGACATATTAGGTTTAGAAATGATCTTCATTTGGTGCAGTCTTTGATTGAAATGCAACTAATTTAATAATGAGACTTGTATGAGATGGTATCACAAGTGAGACCGACCCAAGTACTTATGTATTCCTCATGTAGTTACTAGGGTTAGTCTTAGATGTGAGACCGTCTCATATATTTTTCATGTTCCCCTTTAACTGTTTTTATCAATCGGCAGATGTTTAATGGGTAAATGTTTGAAAGTTGTGCGTCTATTCTGTCAGCTGATACTGCATCTGTGCATGATTCAGGTGCTTTTTGTTTCACCAGAGAGGTTTCTTAATGAAGAGTTCATGTCAATCATTTCATCTTGTTCATTAATATCGCTTGTTGTGATTGATGAAGCACATTGTGTATCTGAATGGTTGGTTGCCGTTAGCTTTTAATTCATTTCAATCTGTTGGAGTTTCTAAGAATTTATGGCACGCGAAAATAAATCATAATGGTTCAGGTCACACAATTTCCGGCCTTCATACATGCGTCTGAGGGCGTCTGTACTTCGTGATAAACTAAATGCTGAGTGCATACTTGCAATGACGGCAACTGCAACTAGGAAAACTTTGGATGCTGTTATGCATGCTTTGGATATTCCATCTACTAACCTGGTAAAGACTGCTCAGTTAAGAAACAATTTGCAGATGTCGGTGTCTCTGAGTGGAGATAACAAGTACAGTTTTCCTATCATTGTATTTATTTGATCTACTTTATAGTTATGCAAGCGGTTACAAACTCATGAATAATCCTATTAATACAACAGGATGAAAGAATTGATTGGGCTTATCAAATCACCTCCATATTCTGAACTTAAGAGCATCATTATTTATTGCAAGTTTAAGGTACATCTGTTTTTGGAAATTTGTTCTGTATTTCTCAGCTTGTGGTAACTTATCAAACACATTAAAACTAACAATTTAGTTACTCAACTACAGCTAACAGTGATTCTGTTTCACATACTGATTTCTTCACTTTAATAATTAAGTTTTGCTGCAGATATAGTTACATTGATATTACTTTTTGATGGGTGAAGAAACATGTGTACCTCTTCTATTAAAGATATACAACCATTTCTTCTTCTTAACTTTTTTTATTTACTTATTCCTTTCATTCTGCAGTATGAGACTGATAAGATTGGAAAATATTTATGTGACAACAATATTTCTGCAATGGTGAGTCGAACAAAATGTCTAATCTTGTAACCCAAACAGTTTTTGTATGATGAGCGTTATTTGACAATAAATCACTGTTTATTTGGTGTACTCAAGAGTTACAACAGTGGGATGCTGGCAAAGGATCGTAGTCGTGCCCAAGCTTTATTTTGTTCCAATAAAATCAAAGTGGTAGGCATAATCTTGATTACAGTTATTTTAACTTATCGTAGTTTCTTAGTTTCTGTTCATGTGGTGTTTAAGTCATCCATATCTCATTGGATGCTAGGTTGTTGCAACTGTTGCATTTGGAATGGGGCTGGATAAAAGCGACGTTGGAGCTGTAAGAAGACAACTTCACTTTTTACTTTACTTTATAATGTATTTCTCTGCTTTAGCCCTGGTGTCTCTAAGAATGAAAGAGCTCAATAGTCATCCAAGTCTGTATATTTAACAAATTGACCCATCATTTCATCATGCACAATCCAGAGATTAGACTAAGCATTATTTGGATAGGATATTTCGAGGGAAGGAGAACTGGAGAAGGGAGGGGAATGGAGAAAGGGATTTTCTCCCTATTTCTTTCCTAATCCTGGAAAGTTTGTCATTTGCCTTTTCTCTCCAACCCAATTTAATATGGAATCAAGGGAAATAGCATCCCTCCCTCCCTTGCGCTCCCTTTCCCTCCATGTCTCTCTATCCAAACAAGTGGTAAGACTTGTGTATTTTACGCAATTGTGAAATGTATAAAGGGATATCTCCAGAGGCATTTTTGGAGTGCAGGATATTAACAGCAACAATCCTATACCCACACAAGATCAAAACAGCAAATCAAATCTTGTCAATCACACCTAATTGATTACCCATATCTGTAAATATAGAATATATATTTTGTAAATATAGAATACATACCTCCTTGTAATATTAGCATAGGCTCCTTCCCTTATTTACTCTCTTGTATTCACCTATATAAGTTGTACCTTTAATATCAATATATTCACACTTTTCCATTCATTCTCTTCTACCTCTTATATGGTATCTACGAGCCATTCCAGATCCACACCTAAACACCTACGACCACGCTCCGCCACTTTCAAACACTCCTCTTCATCCCGACACCAACCGCACGCAACCATGACCAACACTCACCACGACAGCACCATTGCTAACCCACATGATTCAACCAAGCCTTTAACCGCCCCAAATCTCCACCATGTGGTCAAGCTAACCGCCCTAAACTACACCACATGGCACTTCCAATTAACCAATATATTTTTTGGTCTCAGTCTACTCGGCTTCCTTGACGGATCCGAGACACCACCCTCTGCCACAACCGTTGACAGCACCACCAAACAGGAGCAACCCAACCCGGCATACCTGACTTGGATTAAACAGGACGGGTTGATCTTGGGTGCCCTCATGGGTACGATTTCCTCCGCACTTCAATCTCTCATAGTGCGTGCAAAAACCGCTAAGGAAGCATGGGACATTCTTGCCCATACTTACGCGAATCCTTCTCGTGCTCACATTCTTCAATTAAAAGAACGCCTTGATTCCATCGTTAAAACGACGGATCAAACCATCACCGAATACATGAATAAAATTAAAGCTTGCGTTGATCAATTAGCTCTTATGGGCAAAACCATTGATCCGGAAGATGTCATATCTAAAATCCTCAAAGGCTTAGATTACGAGACTTACAAACCCGTCATTGACACCGTGAGAGCCCGTGATACACCTATCACTTTTGAGGCACTCCATGAAAAATTGCTCAACCATGACCTCACCATAAAACACCAACCTAGCACCAATTTTTTTGCTCCGTCTGCAAACCCGGCCTTTCGGTCAAACAACAACCGTGGCTATCCTCGCCACAACCACAACAACAACTCTTACAACACCAATTTTGCCAATCAACAACCTGCTCAACAAAACCCCAATCCAAACCCGAGACCCTTCAAAGGCCGATGCCAATGGTGTCGCCAAACCGGACATGTTATTGCTAATTGCCCTCTTTTTCGTCGGTTGTTTCCCACCATCATCTTCCCTGCACCACCTACTCGCCAGCAGCAGCAACCACAGGCCCACGCCGCAACTCAAGGTCCACCAAACCCGAACCCAGCATACCTCCTTGACAGCGGCGCATCTCACCATGTTACTCATGACTTGGATACTCTTGCATTCCACTCTCCCTACACCGGCCTGGATGATCTCCTAATTGGAGACGGATCTGCACTCCCCATCGAAAACATTGGTAAATTCACCCTTCAATCGCTTCAATTTAATAACGTATTACATGTTCCCAATATTTCAAGAAATATCATATCTATTTCTCAATTATGTAAAGACAACCATGCTTATGTAATTTTCTCACAAGATTCCTTTTGTGTTAAGGCAATATCGACGGGGAAACACCTCCTCCAGGGCCGCATTAACAACGGAGTATACGAGTGGTGTCCTGCAAAATCAACCGTCTATGCAGCTGTGAAAAGCACCACTCCAATTTCTTGGCATCATAGACTAGGTCATCCAAGTTATGATGTAATCAAATTAATCAATAAAGATTTATCTTCTGCTATTTTGGAATTTTCTCACTGTGAAGCTTGCAATTTATCTAAAAGCAAGAAACTTCCCTTCTCTGTTTCTTCGTTTACCACCAACGCACCTTTAGATCTAATTTTTTCTGATTTGTGGACTAGCCCAATCCTTTCCCGAGACCACTATAAATATTACATTGTATTCGTTGATCACTTTAGCAAGTATGTTTGGCTATACCCTTTAAAACGTAAATCCGACACAACCCAAATATTCAACCAATTTAAAGCCTTAGTAGAAAAATATTTTAACAAACCAATCCGACGCTTCTTCTCCGATAACGGAGGTGAATACATTAAATTAAATCATACTCTTCTTAATAATGGTATTTCTCATTTCACGTCTCCACCTCATACACCAGAACATAATGGTTACGCCGAACGACGTCACCGTCACATCGTTGAAACCGGTCTTGCGCTCCTAAATCACGCTGGCCTTCCTACCACATATTGGCCCTTTGCTTTTAGTACTGCGACATATTTAATAAATCGTCTTCCTACAAAAACCTTACATGGCAAATCACCTTACTCAATAATCAATAACACCAATCCCGACTACACCAAACTTCATAATTTCGGATGTCTTTGCTACCCTTGGCTACGACCATACACCAAACACAAGTTAGAAAACCGTTCTATTTCATGTATTTTCATCGGTTATTCCACCACTCAAAGCGCGTACCACTGTCTTGACCCAAAAACAAATCGTATTTATACGTCTCGACACGTTAAATTCTTTGATGACGAATTTCCCTTTCATAAATCTCCCATCCAAACCTCACCCCCATCGGTTCATACCAATCCTGATGATTGGTGTGTCCTATCTATTCCCCTCCTACCTCCCCCCGTGTCGCCTCCACCGTCGGATACCATTGGCCCCGCCACTGAAATCCCTAACCGTGCCCGTCCACCTATTACTATCGTCTACTCACGCCGACCCACTCAACCACACACCACACCCTCGTCTTCACCCTCCTCACCGCCACCCAATCCACCTTCATCCACTACTGACCCTGTCACCACGCAACCTAAACCTGTCATCCAACAACCCGTGAAAACTATCACCACTCGACTCGATAACAATATTCGGAAACCAAACCCGAAATACTACAAGAAAACTCTCAATCTCGCTCATACATCACCGACCCCTGACAACCTTCCCAACACCGTTAAACAAGCACTAATTCTACCTCACTGGCGACATGCAATGCAAGATGAATATAATGCGTTAGACAGGAATACCACCTGGTCACTAGTTCCTCGTTCTTCCGCTCAAAATATAATTGGATGCAAATGGGTCTTTCGCAACAAATATAATCCCGACGGAACCCTCAAGCAACACAAAGCTCGCCTCGTTGCCAAAGGTTTTCACCAACGTCCGGGCATAGATTATACGGAGACCTTCAGTCCAGTTGTCAAACCAACAACAGTTCGGCTAATTCTATCTATCGCTGTCACCAAGTCATGGTCCCTACGTCAATTAGACATAAATAATGCCTTTCTCCAAGGACGCTTAACTGACGATGTGTTTATGGAACAACCACCGGGGTTCGTTAATCAATCGAACCCTACCCATGTCTGTAAATTACATAAAGCTATCTACGGTTTAAAACAAGCTCCTCGAGCCTGGTACAACGAGTTAAAAACATACATTACCACCCTTGGTTTCAAACAATCTATCTCTGATACATCTCTATTCATTCTACAAACAAAACTAACCACTATTTACATGTTAATCTACGTCGATGATATCATTATCACCGGACCAAACCCATCAAAATTACAACAATTTATAACCACCCTATCTAATCGTTTCTCATTAAAAGACCTTGGCCCACTATCGTATTTTCTTGGAATCGAAGTAACACGTAATGCTCTCGGTCTCCATTTAAACCAATCTAAGTACATTTTTGACCTTCTAACAAAGTATAAAATGGCTGAAGCCAAACCAAATGCCACGCCAATGGCCACTTCTCCTCCTCTTCTTCGAGATGACGCCAACCCCATTCATGACCAGTCCACATACCGAGCCATAGTGGGAAGCCTGCAATACTTGTCTCTCACTAGGCCTGACATAGCCTTTGCTGTCAACCGCCTCGCTCAATTTCTACATCACCCAACCATTACACATTCGACCGCCTTAAAACGCCTCCTTCGTTACCTACAAGGAACACCCAACCTTGGTATCCAACTATATCGTGATACGCCTCTATGTCTCCACGCCTTTTGCGATGCCGATCACGCCGGAGACAAAAACACCTACTTATCCACCACTTTGGATACATTATCTATCTTGGACGCAACCCCATTTCGTGGTCATCCAAGAAGCAACGTGGCCTAGCCTTATCCACAACCGCTGAATTGTGGCAATTGCCCTCACATTACCGAAACTATCTGGCTACAGAATCTACTTTCTGAGCTCCACATTACTGTCACCAAACCACCGGCCATCTACTGTGACAATATATCCGCCACTCTCTATGCCAAGAACCCCGTCTTCCATTCAAGAATGAAGCACATGGCTCTATCCTTCTTCTTCGTCAAAGAACAACTTCAACATGGAAAAATTCGTATTCAACACGTTGCAAGCAAGGACCAACTCGCAGACATTCTTACTAAGCCATTGCACAAAAGCCACTATCAAGAGTTACGAATCAAGCTTGGACTCACTCCTCGGACGTCCATCTTGCGGGGGCGTATTAACAGCAACAATCCTATACCCACACAAGATCAAAACAGCAAATCAAATCTTGTCAATCACACCTAATTGATTACCCATATCTGTAAATATAGAATATATATTTTGTAAATATAGAATACATACCTCCTTGTAATATTAGCATAGGCTCCTTCCCTTATTTACTCTCTTGTATTCACCTATATAAGTTGTACCTTTAATATCAATATATTCACACTTTTCCATTCATTCTCTTCTACCTCTTATACAGGAAAGCTTAGAAAGAAAGGATTATCCCTTCTTTTAGTCATGCCTTTGAGCTATATAGACACGTGAGCACTGTCTTGAACTTCTGAAAGGTGGATTTTCTAATGTTACCCGTCTCTTTCAGGTTATTCATTTCAGCTTGCCAGAAAGCTTGGAAGAGTATGTTCAGGTTTGTCAACTTTCCTCCAGCAGTTTGATGTGTTCTATGGAGTCACAATCATGAAAGTTGGAATTTCCCTTTGTGTTACTTGTTTAGGAGATCGGACGAGCTGGACGAGATGGGACGGTTTCGTATTGCCATCTCCTATTTGATGACATTGTTTATTTTAAGTTACGCAGCCTGCTGTACAGGTGATCTCTTGATGCAAATGGTTGTCAAAATAATTGGCTTTGCCAAAGCTAAGATAGAGCATGCTGATTTTTCCTTCATTTTGCAGTGACGGTGTAGATGAATATATGGTGAACAAACTTCTTTGCCAAATTTTTAGCAGTGAAATGAGATTGAAGGATGAAACTCATTCATTGATAATTGAATCTGCATCTCGCAAGTTTGACATGAAAGAAGAGGTAATTTATATTGCGTCTATTTTCGTATGAAAATATGTTGGGTGTTTTAAACCATGATACCCTTTGACTTGAAGATAATGCTGATGTGGAGTAGTTTGGGACGGTGGTTTTGATAACAAATTTTAAGCTGGGGTATTCTGGACAAATACCTATAATAACTTTCTAATTTTTGCAAGGGGGCAATTAGTTTACTGCAAACCAAAAAGCAAACGAGGCTTTAATAAAAACTGGAATAGTATTCTTGCCTGCTATGTTGCTTCAAATTTTCACTTTGGTTGTGTGTCGCTGTCCCAACACATCACTTAGACACTTCATTTAAGCTCGAAACATTAAACTTTTTCACAAAATAGCTGTTTTGACGTTGATGCATCTGACACTTGCAGCCAAGTAACGGTAACATGCTAGCATAGCTTAGCTGCATTTGGTCTCCTTGTAAGAATTATGGTTTTTGATTGTTAGGTCATCAAAACCTAAAACTTAATATCACAACTTTCTTGCATTGACGTCATTGTTGGAGGAGTTTACAATCAAAATTCATCCTTTACACCTAAGAAGTTGGCTGATGTTATTTTGCTGGTTTGGTCAGGTAATTTTAACTATATTGACGCAGTTGGAGCTAGGCGAAGTGCAATATTTGCAACTTCTTCCACAACTTAATGTTACTTGCAGCCTGAACTTTCACAAGGTAAGTTTTGAGCTTTGCTCGCACAAGTGATTTTAGGTGCTTATCCCATTACGAGTTAGGGCTCGAACTATTTCCGGAAAACCATGGTGAGAAAGGACATTTGGCTTATGCAAAGGGACTATGCTTAGCATCCGTTTTTCTTTTTTTATGGCCCTGTAACTTATTGTCCAGCTCCAGCTAGTATAAAACTGTGCTTTGTTATGATATTTGATGAATTGGTGATCATATTAGTATAAGGCTTACATACAACAACAACAACAACATATTTCCCCAAATGATTTGTAGAGAATTTTCCCAAAAAAATATAACGCATTATGCTTTTTTACCCAATTCCAATCCATACAGTAACGAGGGATTCATACACGAGAAAATAATAGTTACATATGGAGTGGTTATAAATAATTCACTTATATAATAATGCCTATGTTTGTGCAGACTCCGTCAATGGAACTAGCTGCTGGGAATGCTGTGGTCGCAGGAATTTTGAACAAGTATGTTATTCCATTTATGATTTCTAACTCCTTCCAGAAGAGGTAGATTGCTTGTGATACGTCATTCTTGGAGTTCTGAATTCCTTGTTAATGGCACGTTTTAGGTCTGAAAATAAGCATGGGCTACATGTTTTTGACATCCCCTCTGTGGCAAATGCCATTGGTCTGACGACAACAGAGCTTCTTAATCATCTGCTGAACCTAAAGGTCTATCTTTTTTTAGTTTGGTATATACTACTTTCCCAATTCCCATCGTGTTTGTATTCTGCCTATTTGGCTTCGGTGGTGAGCGCATATCATTAATTTCTCCAATATTAGATATATGCTTGCCTATTTGGCTATTTGGCTTTGGTTGGTGGTTATGACCAAATGACCTGACTAATAAACTCCCAATGATGCTGGCGATCTTCTCGATTACCCAATTTTTATTACCTTATGCATTGTGTTGGTTGGTTCTTGCCTACAATATTAAAGCATAAACCAAGAAAAATATTTTGGTATCTCTGACATTGTCTACATGGTCTTCTTGTCATTGCAGTTTAGTGATGAAATACGATTTGAACTGAAGGATCCAGCCTACTGTTACACCGTTGTGAAAGCCCCTTCAGATTTATGCTCTCTAGCAACCCATATGACAAAATGGTTGTCAGAGATTGAATGTTGCAAGGTTTTTGGAGCTCATCCACAATCCATCATATTCTCACTTTTTTTGACGTTGCCAGATATTCTGATCTTGTATTTTGATGATAAATTTGCCTTTTAAAATCTATTTTCTAGACTGATGCCATAAATTTGGCTGCACTTAGAAACACAAAAAAATCTTCAAATTGGCCAAGTTTTACATCATTGTATATCCTTTTGAAACAGGTTCAGAAATTAGACGTTATGTTCAAAGCTGCTACCTTTGCTGTGAAACAATGTGGAAGGACGGATGGATGTGATGGGGCACAACACACACCTTGTTTGCAGAGAAGGATTCAAAATTATTTCAGTGAAGAAGATCATACTGATCTTTCTACAATGATGAACCAAAACAGGTTTCTACATCTCAGTGTAGTAAATTTATAACAATCATCATTGTTTATGAAAGATGAACCTTATTAATGCAAGTTTATATGAATTGTCTCAACGAGACGCAGAAATTAAACAATCATGATGAGAGTATGAATAGTATAGCAAAGAACTAGGTTAGGAGTCTATTGTGTAAGGCATTTTTCATCAATGATTGTTCATTTATCGTACTAGACTAATCATTTTCAGCCTTCTCTGACCACAAAAAGCTCCATGCTTAGAGATTGCTTTCAACATAAAAAATATCGACCTCTTAGTTTGGTTCTGTTGGGCACTTTCATCTTTTGTTATGTTGACACTGCACTTTTGCTACATATCGCCGTTTCCAAAATTCGACGCTACACGACAATTCGACACCATGCCAAAACATGAATATTTTTCACAAAATAGCCATATGTGATGTGACACGTTGAGTCGTTGACATGTGTTAGGACACTTGCAGCGAATTGGAGTAACATAGCTTCCCATCGTAACCTCAATGTCGCTCTCACCTAAGGTTATTACCATGGAAATTGTTTTAAACTTCTTTTCTTGTCACATTGATAATTTTTTGATATATTTGTGCAGCCGATTTCTGCAAGCAGATATAAAGGTAAGAGAAAACGAGATACTTTCTGACTTCATTTTCGAGATTGCTAACTGATGTCTGTAACTGAGTACCATCTGCTCCTGTAGGTCTTTCTGCAGAGGAACTCAAGCGCCAAATTAACCCCTCGCGCAGTGGCGAGAATAATGCATGGGATTCCAAGTCCTGCCTATCCTTCTGCAACCTGGTCTAAGACTCATTTCTGGTTAGTTGTAGCTCTGCGTCAACATCTTACTCAAACAGACATAGATTCACTTTTCTTTGGCTTTGAAATATGATGAATGTTGTCAATTGACTCACAAAACTGTCTACGCTTCTTATGTGTTCAAATAGTCGTTGGTTGATGCAACTCTTGTTGCAAAACGAGTCATTTGAAAAAAGTTTTCATTTTGTCAAGACCGGTCAGGCGGCATACGATGACCTCTATCTTACCATCAGCTCTGGAAAGTGGAAAGCTGACCTGACCCGATTAACCATTGACCCACTATTATCTGTCAGCCGACCCATACATCACTTGAATTGTACTGTATGCAAAACAAAACAAAACAAAACAAAACAAATCAAAACTCTAAATGATGCGACCAATCTAAAGTATATAGTATTCCCAAACACTATCCGGCCCCAGTGAGTCGTTTGCCATAGGTGAGAGTCTTTAAGGATTGGAGTAATGTTGTCCGAACATACAAGTTTACACTGGCCGAATTACTGGCCTTATGCTGATCCAAATATATTTTTGGTGACATAACAAGAAAATATTTGAGGGGGGAATAGGAGTAGAGGAAGGGGAGAGAGTTGGAAGCAATTCTGAGAGATGAAAGATTAACCTTAGACTGAGAGAATCACTAGTTTTTAAACATTTCAGCATGCCTCTCACTTATGGCTGGTGTTAGTTTATATAGCTAATTTAGAAGGGAAGTAAATGCAATTAAAAGTGACAATTAATTACTAATCTACATTTACCCACATGATTGGCTCGTCCTCATTTTATTCTGTAAAAGCTTACAAGTTAATTGAATGCAGGGGAAGGTACACAAATGTCGACTTCAGAGTGATAATGGAAGCAGCAAAAGCTGAGCTCATGAATTTTGCCAGAAAAGATGGAACATAGCCTGTAGAGCTTAATACATTACATACCGGCACACCACCTTATTAGATTGACAAACTAATCTCAAATATCCATCGGGTAAAGATATTTGTTAGGGTGCAAACCCATGTTCACATCGGTAGAATAAAGATGGAAGATCATCTTTATAAGTATCTATTAAATATAATAAGACGGCGCTTTTAGGAAGGGCTTGCATTAGGCCCAATTCAGCTGGTCGACTCTAACTTGGCCTCGATCTTACTAGGTCGATTGAGGCAACCGTGAGACCAGGACAAATCTAACTACTATCCGGGCGGGACACTCGGGTAGGTGGATTAAATTGATAAACAAGAAATACAGTTATATGAACAAATAACCACGTCCTACTCTCATGGAAGACCAAGTCCAACTACAAGGAGCACATAATCTTAGTATATCTGAACGTGCAAGAGGAAAGGAAGGACGGTTTGTTAAAGAAGAATGAGTCAACCGTGTTAATAGGGAATGTGCCCTATTTTCCAGCTAACAACTCCAACAATCAAGAGGAACGTTGAGGTTGAATGTAACGTTAGTATCTGTAGAACTATAAATAGCATAATCTAACAATTGTAAAGACATTCATTTTTCATCAATAATTTACGATTTATCTCTCACTCTTTCCTGAATATTCAGTTATACACACAAGTTTGTACCCAGCTTATCAAAGTAATACAAACAATATTCTTTATACTTAATTCTTCCTTGTTATTTACTCGCATTATTATTCTAAACTTATTGAACTAGATACCCTAATTACTCAATAATCAGGCCGGATCCTTCCAGGGAAAATCCTGCTAAAACAATTGGCGCCCACTGTGGGGCATCTAGTTCGTTAATCAAAATTTTTTTTTTTTCCTTTTGCCATTCTTCATTTAATATTCACATACAAAAATGGTAGAACTCACCCCAGAACAACAATTGGCGGCTGCCTTGACTATGATCAAAGAATTGGAGACAATTCAAGAAAAGACAGCCCAAGTAGACTGAAGGAATCTGAGTCTAACCTGAAGAAAAAATTAGAAAATCAGGCTCCAAGACCAGATTCGAACCAGGAACTCCATTCTCATCCATTATCAAAAACATTGACTTTTCCAATTTTGGAACTCCGGAGAAGGATACCTCATCCGGCACCCAAATCATTCCCAATGATGAAACAAACAAAACAAAAGCAATAATGATGGCCATGCTTCAGAAATTCAAAAACTCCACAACAAAATAGAGAATATACCGGAGTGCGGACCACGTGGATCAAGTAGAAGTTGGCTTCACGATTCACCCTTTGCAGATGGAATTGCAAAGATTGATCTCCCCAAGAAGTTTACCGTCCCATCCATGAGAACTTATGATGGAACCTCTGATTCACAAAATCACGTTGCCATATTCAAACAGAAGATGTTAGCCGCCTCAATACCCAGTGAACTTAGGGTGTCCGCATGTGTAAAGGCTTTGGTACAACCCCCGATGGAGCAAAGATTACAATGGTTCATCAATCTCCCAAATGGAAGTATCAAGAATTTTGCAGAATTGGTCAATGCCTTCAATCAACAATTCGCAAGCAAGAGAGACATGGCAAGAGACCAAAGAACTTGTTGGGGTAAAACAACTTCGAAGAATCTCTCAAAGAATTCTGGCAAGATTTGTCAAAGAGAAGGTAGTCATTCCCGTGTGACGAAGAGACGGTAGAAGCCTTTGTGCAAGGAGTCCGCTTGATGAGTGACATCTACGCAGACTTAACCAAAAAAGCCTGCCCAACCTTTGCCACTGTTCAATCAATCGTCTTAGAACATGTCATATTGGAAGAAGATCTCAACTTCAGGACAAACTCGTCCGGAGGAAAGCAAGGCTATGGACACACTAACAGGAAAAGCTCCTACCAGAAGGGAGGCAATCCCAGATCAGCACCCTATTCCAGACCTGAACGATCTGAAGTCAACATGGCACAAGAAACACAAAGGTAACCTCTCTAACCTACCAACTATTCCTGAATATAACTTCTCTATAAATACTGCAGGGTTAATCAAACGCCTGGAAAGCTTGGGAGACACGGTCAGATGGCCCAAAAAATCAGACAACCCCAGGAAAGATCCAACGAGATGGTGTGACTTCCACCAGGACATCGAGCACACCACAGAAGAATGCATCCAACTCAGAAAACAAGTGGCATACCTCCTAAAGAAAGGCTATCTGAAAGACTTAATCCAGCAAGCAAAGAACAAAGATGAAGGACAAAACAAGAGAGATCCTCCTCCTCCCCCCCCCATCTATGAAGTCAAATTTATAAATGGAGGATCAGAAATTTGTGGCTTAACCAGCTCGGCTGCCAAATGAATATCCAGGGAGTCTAAACTTCAACCCCCTCTTAGATCTAAATCATTACCTGCTATTACTTTTGATGACTCAGACTTGCAGGGAATATCAGATCTACACCATGACAGCTTGGTAATTACCATGCAAATTGGCACATGACTAAGGTATCAAGAATCCACGATAGCGGGGGCGTTCAATCAACTTGGTGATGCTTGACGTCCTCAAAGCTATGAGGATAGATGAAGAGAAAATCATCAAAAAATCCAGTGTCCTGGTTGGATTCAGCGGAGAAACAAAGAACACCCTGGGAGAAATTAGCCTGCCAACCTATGTGGTAGGTGTGGCTTCCTATGAAAGATTCGGGGTAATAGATTGCCTATCCTCGTATAACGTAATCCTGGGCAGACCATGGATCCACAACGTCAAAGCAATTCCTTCAACATACCATCAATGTGTGAAAATACCAACCGAATGGGGGATAACCACCATCAGGGGAGAACAAAGGACGGCTCAGGAATGCTATACCCAGGCTTTGAAACCCTCAAAGTCAGGTAAGTCCCTCGCATAGCAATTAAAGTCCTGTCGGGAAAGAATATATTGCACGATCACAGATGGAAACAGGAGAGGTCATTCGGACCACGAATTCCCTGACGAGAAAGGTACTTGTAGGGTCGATGCACCGACTCGGTCGACCCAATCTGGGCTTTCTCAAAACTAAAATGTCTTGTTTTGCTTGGTCACATTTTGATATGACTGGTATAGATGCGATACTATAACCCATAAGTTAAATATTGACAAATCCTTTAAGCCATCGCATGAGAAAAGGAGAAAATTTCTTTTGCAGAGAGGCATGAAATCATCAACCAAGAAGTTGACAAGCTATTGGACATGGAAATGATCAGGGAAGTAATGTACCCCGACTGGCTAGCAAATGTAGTAGTCGTCCAAAAGAAAAACGGCAAATGGAGAGTTTGTGTAGACTACACCGACCTAAATAAGGCCTGCCCCAAAGATCCATTTCCCCTGCCACATATCGATGCAATGGTGGATGCCACTGCAGGCCACGAGATGCTAACATTCATGGATGCCTCCATTGGATTCAACCAAATAAAGATGCACCCTGCAGATCAGGAAAGTACAACCTTCATCACTGAAAGAGGAATATACTGTTATACTGCTACGCCCTTTGGATTAAAAAATGCAGGTGTAACCTATCAAAGGCTAGTCAACATGATGTTCAAAGATCAAATAGGAGATACCATGGAAGTCTACATAGACGATATGGTAGTCAAGTCAAAAAAGGCAGAAGACCACGTCAAAGACCTGGAAGTAGCCTTCCAAATACTGGAGAAATTCAATATGAAGCTCAATCCACAGAAATGCCATTTTGGAGTCTCAGTAGGCAAATTTTTGGGCTATATGGTGATAAAAAGAGGAATAGAAGCCAGCCCTGAACAGATCAAAGCCATCCTGGAGCTAGAACCACCAAAGACAGTCAAAGACATACAAAAGCGACGGGGAAGAATAGCGATTACTGAACGGGTTCATTTCAAGATCGTCGAGAGAGGTGCAAATCATTCTATAATCTGCTAAGGAAAAACAAAGACTTTCAATGGACCCCGATCATCGTTTTTGCCTTTGAAGATCGAAAACATATCTATCCTCTCCTCCCTTGTTGGCAAAACCGTCAAAGATGAACCCCCGACAAGTATACATTCGATCAAATCGCTACTACCGGTGCGATCCTGGTCAAAGAAGCGGACGGACAACAACACCCTGTCTATTACGTAAGTAAAAGTCTACTGGATGCAGAGATCAGGTATGGCCTACTAGAAAAATACGTTTTAGCTTTAATTATGAGCTTCACAAAATTAAGACCATACTTTGAAAGCCACCCTATAATAGTCAGAACCAATCTCCCTATCAAGTCTGTACTTAGAAAACCAGAATTGTCCGGACGAATGTGCAAATGGTCAGTCCAGCTAAGCACATACAACATAAACATTTGAACCAAGGACATCAATTAAGTCACAAGCACTAGCAGACTTTGTGACTGATTTTAGTCCAGCCCTAGAACCCGACCTAATAAAAGAAGTAAATAGACTGACCAATGACCAAACAGACCTAGAATGGACTCTATTTGTCGATGGTGCAGCCAACATGAGGGGCACATGCCTAGGGGTAGTACTAAAATCGCCACAGGGGGATAAGATAGTACAAGCTATAAGCTGTGCATTCGAAGCTACCAACAATGAGGCAGAATATGAAGCCCTGATAGCTGGATTAAAGGTATCTATTGACCTTGGTGTACAAAACCTAAAGGTACGTACTGATTCCCTTCTTATTTCAAACCAAGTAAATGGAATATGTACTGCAAAAGACTCAAAAATGATGCTTTATTTGGAAGTTGTCCAGAATTTAAAATCAAAATTCCGCAATTTTAATATTGATAAAATTCCTAGGGACTTGAATACCCAGGCCGATGCCCTAGCCGGCCTAGGATCCAACTTCAGTCCCCCTGATTTTGATAAAATACCCATCGTACATTTATTAGAACCTACAATAAACAAACAAGATGAATGTTTCCCAATATATATTGCCAATTCATGGACGAAACCTTACTATGATTGGCTACAACAAGGAATCCTCCCCCTGAATAAGCAAGATGCTAGAGCACTCAAAATCAAAGCTGCTTCATATATTATTATTAACAACGTGCTTTTTAAGAAATCGCAGCGGGACCATACCTCGGTGCTGGAACCACAAGAAGTGACAGATACTATCAGAAATCCATGGAGGATCTTGTGGAAATCATAAAGGCGGAAGGAGCCTGGCAAGCAAGGTACTCAGAACAGGTTATTATTGGCCCACTTTGAGGGCCGATTGCCTGGAATTCAGCTCTAAATGCGAAGCTTGCCAGATTCACGGACCATATATCCACCAGCCATCTGAGGAACTACATTCCATATCCGCACCCTAGCCATTTATGAAGCGGGGCATGGATATAGTAGGGAAACTACCTCAAGCACCCGGGCAAAAAGTTTTTATGCTAGCAATGACTGACTACTTCTCCAAGTGGATAGAAGCTGATTCATACAGGCAAGTCAAAGAAAAGGATGTCATAGCATTCATCAAACACAACATCATATGTAGATATGACATCCCCTCTGAAATAGTATGCGACAATGGCACGCAATTCGTGGGAAAAAGAACAGCAGCCTTATGTGCTCAATGGAACATCAACCTAGTAACCTCCACACCAGGATATCCAAAAGCTAACGGCCAGGCAGAATCTAGTAACAAAGTAATAATCAGTTGCATAAAGAAGAAGCTAGAAAAAAAGGAAATGTAGATGGGCTGAAGAGCTCCCCTTGGTCCTCTGGGCTGACAGAACCACTCCTAAAACATCCACAGGCCAAACCCCCTACTCCTTGGTCTATGGATGTGAAGCAGTAATCCCAGATGAGGTCGACATTCCATCAGCCAGATGCAGCCTGAATACAATAACGAGCAATATACCTCTAATGGAGGACAACCTGGACTTGACGGAAGACCTAAGAGATGCAGCCAGCATTAGAATGGCAGCATATCAGCAAAGAGTTGCAAAAAGCTATAACAAGACTGTCAAAGCTAGAGTATTCAGGGTAGGAGACCTTGTTCTCAGAAAAGTTTTCCAAAACACAAAAGAGAAGAATGCTGGCAAATTGGCCCCAACCTGGGAAGGTCCCTACCTGATTGACTCAATAGTCGGTCAGGGAGCCTATAGACTACAAACTCTGGACGGCAAAATGATCCCAAGAGCTTGGAATATTGCACACTTAAAACTATTTCACATATAAAATATATCTCCCAGTCCAGGTATAACCTTTATCTTACCATTTCCTGCCTGACCTGATATGAAACTAAATGTATGATATTTGCCATTATATGAATAAATGCCTTATATAATTTCTTCCATTATGTGCCCAAGTACTTGTCAATATTCTCGTATTTCCCTTTACCGAGTAGAATCTTCAATATTTGTTTTACATACTGTACTTTACTTAAAACAAATTTTAAAGATTGAGGGCCATCCCACTAATATCCAACTGATATCCAACTTTCAGTTGCAAAAACAGGCCTTAAAATATTGAGCTCAATTTAATATACAAACCTGGAAAACCTTTTCCTGGCTTGTATAAACATAGATGGGTCATAAGCCCTCCGGACAAGCGGGGGACATAAGCCCTCCGCATGTGCAATAACCCCACCCATGACACAAAGAAGCGCGATCCGGCAAAAAATCGGCCCGATCCGGTCGAATAATCGGCGAGATCCAAAGTACACATCCAACACTACAAATGTACCTTATCAAAACACAAAAAGAAACCAACAAAGACCAAATATTTATTCAAAACCGAATCAAAATATTCATCCAAAAAAGCCAGCCTTATCACATACCTAATAATTATTCATTCCAGGAACATTCCCTCTGGATGGGCCAAAACGAAAAGGAAAAATATAAATCTAAACAGGCTTCGAACCAGTAACCGACTCACAACCATCCACCATTTCCTGATCACCGATTTCTCCTTGGAAGGAGGAGAATCCACTTCTTCTTCTTGACCCATATTGGCCAAATCGGGATCTTGGGTGTCCAAAGTCGTCTCATCCCGATCCGGATCCCATTAGCTGGTCGATTCCGGATCCCTCATAACATCAACCGGCCTTTCCCAAAGAAGTCTTGAGCGAAAGATCGCAAGTCGCGCCTCCACTAGCTCCTTTTCAGCACCAAGCTCCTCATTTTTCCTCAGCTGATCCTGCATTGCCTGCTTCTCGGCAGCCAACTCTTCCTTGAAAGTCTTCAGCTCTTCCCTTACAGGCTCAACTCTTGCCTAACAACTTTCTCAGCGTTTTTTGCAGCCACCTCACAAACCAAAGCAGCCCTGGATGCCTCTCTAGCTGACCCCAGTTGAGATTGAAGTACTACCTCATTACCCCTGGATGTGTACAGCTCACGGTTAACTTTATCTAATTTCTCCTCCAAGCCAGAAATCCTAGCCTGGGCATCCCTGAGCTGACAAGCAGTAACCAACCCAGCGTCCAATCCCTACAGAAAAACAAAAGAGAGTCAATCAGCCAAACATAAAGCAACATAAAGAACACATAATAATTGAAAAGTCCCTTTCCAACTAATCTCCTTAGCTTGAGAAGCGAGGGCAGCAACCCTTGTCACAAGAGAAGACAAGATAGAAACCACTTTAGTAGAAGACTCAAAGTTATTGTCAGATAAAAGATGGCTGCTCATACTAGCAGAGAAATCATCTATCTGCGCCCGGGCAGCATCCATATTGTCCATCCGAGCAGACACACTTCTGATTGGCTGAGCCTGAATAGGCTCTTTCTCTCTCCCTTCTTCTTCAGGAATAATAGCTTCCCTCCTCCTTTTGGAAGCCTGAACGACCTCTGGTGATACTAGCCTGGGCGGTTCCTGGGGAGGCTGGACATCAGAAACCAAAACTTCAAGCGTCTTGTCGCTCCCACTAGCCTCCTGGCTCTTGGTCTGTTCAGCAATCCTAGCAACCCCAGCTTTTAAATCTTTTGCAGTAAAGCTGGCCAACCTAGCAGCAGACCTGTATACTGAATATATAAAAAATACACATAAAAATCAGAAGGGAAGCGACAAGAAGACAACAATCAACACAAAGACATATAGAAGACGTACATGAAAGAGCAGTGGAGCTAGGCTTGCCTTTGGGTACTTTAACCACACTCAGCTTAGTCTTCATATACCGGGGCAATAAATCCCTGCCCAGACTAGCAGGCCAACCCCTCTCTTCCTCAGGAATAGAAAGAAAAGCCTATATCCTTGAAGTAGCCTCCTCGTCAAGAGGGTCAAAGTTCCAATCAGGAGCTACAAACAACACCAAAAATGCACAGGTAAAACTTAAATATCCTAATTTCGTATAATATAAATTGCAAATTAAGAGTACAGGAAACCTACCACTCTCCAAAGGAGGATATCTCAGATAATCAAAGCCTGACCCCAGACTTTCAGTCCGGATAAACATAAAAGTCTTTGCCCAGCTCTTATCATCTCCAGAGTCCAGGTTAGTAATTAAGGGAGACATTTTAGACTTAATTCTCAAATTGAAACGACCGGTAGAAGGATTTTTCAGATGATATACTGCCTTGATATCATTAATAGTAATTACAAGTTTATGTTTAGCACATAAATTTTCAATAGAGTGGACAAGTTTCCAAACCATTGGCATGATTTGGAAAGGTGATACTTCCATGGCACGAATAGTATCAATCATTAAAGTAGTAAAAGGTAACTTACAACCTGCTTTGAACGCCCATTCATAAATACAGAACCAACCAGGTGACACGCAATTAGCTCTGACTGGACAAAACTCAGGAATCCAAACCTCAGCCGAATCAAGAATTAATTTTTTCTCCCTTAAAACCCTATCATAGTTCGTTTTCAATAGGTTTTCTTCAGGGAAATAAGGATCCAGAGATTGAAGAGCAGAAAAAATAGAATCTTGATATTTAAAAGCTATAGCACGAGCAGGAGGATCAATTTCAAGCACCTCCTCCTCATGGACGTCTGTGGGTTCAGGCTCAGCAGCAGCTTTCTGGGAAGCAGGACGCTTTTTGGCTCCCATATCCTTTGTTATTTTATTTATCGTGATAAATTAATGAGAAATTATACTTAGCAAACTGGAATTCCTGGGAATAGGGAAGAATTTTAGAGAATATTTAAGCAAGAAAAGTGGAAGAATTTTGGTGAAAAATAAACTCATCACAATTACCGTATTTATAGAAGAAGAGTAACGGTGCAAAAACCCTAGAAAACACAAAACTGTCAGCATGACATCATACAGTTAGCCGTTGCAGTGATTAACGGTCACTAGGAGTCTAAGAGTCATTGAGTAAATATAATTCCTTTTATTGTTTAACCCGGTAAAATTGACATCTCACCCCTGGCCTGATCCAGCACGGGTAAAATGTCAAGGGGCAATTGTTAGGCTCAATTCAGCCTGGTCTGACTCTAACTTGGCCTGACCTTACTAGGCTGATTGAGGCAACCAGAGACCGGGCAAATCTAACTACTATTTGGCAGATGAAGAGTACCACAAGATAAGCAAGCTACTAAATCCTAGAAGAAAAGCCTGATGATAAGCACAGAATAGCATGGCAGGACACTCAGGTAGGCTGGATTAAATTGATAAACAAGAAATACAGTTATATGAACAAATAACCACGTCCTACTCTCATGGAAGACCAAGTCCAACTACAAGGAGCACATAATCTTAGTATATCTGACGTGCAAGAGGAAAGGAAGGATGGTTTGTTAAAGAAGAATGAGTCAACCGTGTTAATAGGGAATGTGCCCTATTTTCCAGCTAACAACTCCAACAATCAAGGGGAACGTTGAGGTTGAATGTAACGTTAGCATATGTAGAACTATAAATAGCATAATCTAACAATTGTAAAGACATTCATTTTTCATCAATAATTTACGATTTATCTCTCACTCTTTCCTGAATATTCAGTTATACTTACAAGTTTGTACCTAGCTTATCAAAGTAATACAAACAATATTCTTTATACTTAATTCTTCCTTGTTATTTACTCGCATTATTATTCTAAACTTATTGAACTAGATACCCTAATTACTCAATAATCAGGCCGGATCCTTCCAGGGAAAATCCTGCTAAAACAGAGCCCAAGAGTAAATCCGTGAGGGCTTGGCCCAAAGCGGACAATATCGTACTATTATGGGTTGTGGACACAGATGCAGCAGAGGCCCAACACGGGATATTCACGCTTCCGCACAACAAGTGGTATCAGAGCCCAAGGTTTGACTTGGGCTAGACACGAGGATTCATCAGCAGGCCTAAGACTTGAAGTTGTACACTGTAAGACATGGAACTCCTAGCTCGGGGTGAGTCCTTGAGCAAGCCTGATCCAGGGCTAAATGGATGAAAGTCGTCATAGGTCTTGTGGGACAAAGACCATTTATGTACTAGAACTGTTGATCAGGTGGACCCTTATCAGATTGGGTGCCACAGGTTTGGTGGATCCTTTCCAGGTTGGATGCCAGAGACCGTTTGTGTTCTAGGACTTCTGAAGTGACGGACCCGGTCCAGGGTATATTGGATGCATAGGATGTTCGATATGCATGTGTAGCAAATCCCCAAGAAGGGCACATGGACGGCTCGTGGTAGCATGGTGTGTCAGCTAAGGGGAGATTATCAAGACTTGTGATGTTTCGGGTGTCTAAAAGTTGGGGCTGTAAAGTGTGGGAGTCCTCCATAGAGGTCAAGGTCCGAGTCAAGATGATGGTCCTTGGTTTGGGGGGAGGATTGTTAAGGTGCAAACCCATGTTCCACATCGGTAGAATAAAGATGGAAGATCATCTTTATGGGTGTGTTTGGATTGAGTGATTTGGAGGGAAAAGAAAGAGAGGGAGAGTATGGAATTTAAAATCTCTTGTTTGGATAGCAAATAAGGGTGGAGGGAAATGAAGGGGGGAGATTTGAAGGGATCCATTTTTCCTCCTCCAAGGCAAATCAAAATCTCTCCACGATAGGCAAGATTTGGAGGGAAATTGTATCCAAACAACCACACTCCATTCCCCCTCTCATTCCCTTCTCTCCCTCTCCCTTCCCTCCTTCCCCCTCCCCTCCCTTTCCCTCCACTTTTGCTATCCAAACACACCCTATAAGTATCTACTAAATATAATAGTACGAGGCCTTTTGGGAAGGAGCCCAAGAGTAAATCCGTGAGGGCTTGGCCCAAAGCGGACAATATCGTACTATTTTGGGTTAGATGCAGCACAGGCCCAACACGGGATATTCACGCTTCCGCACAACACTATTCATACTTCAAGAACATGATTTGCTGCTGCTGCTTATTGTTACTGTATTATTTCCATACAGCAATGGATAATCAATTATCAGAACACCACCATTAAAGTGCGATTGTCTGATTAGAAAGTGATTATTGCATCTAATCTTCCAACAAGCATGAGACCTCTCTCCTTTGTAATTTTTTTGACAGATCTCTCCTTTGTAAATTGGTTATATAGTAACTTGTATCTTTTTCACGCTGGAATTTGTGGTTATTTTTACGAATCATTACGAGTATAGTGAATTTAATATAAAGTTTTTTGCATTTAAAATTTACTGCAGTTTTGTTGAGGAAACCAAGTTATTCCTTCCTAAACTACCAAACAGTTGAAATACTTGGACGCTTTTGTCGAGTAGGGCCAAAGTATAATTCCTTGGCCTGTACTAGTCTTCAGTTTTGTCTCATAATAACAAATTCGGCTATTAGAAAAGTCACTCGAACCACAGCAAGATGAAAGTTCCAAGCGTGTATCGACTGGACTTGGTAATCTGTTCAGGGTGGGGTCACTTGTGGTCCAACATCTTCGGGGTTAGTAATACTGTAATAGAAGTTGAGTTACATCGGGTCTGACGTAATGTCTACGTCACACTTTACATCATATCCAATCATATGTACTTAAATGGTTTTGTTTGAGTTCAACTGGCTTGAAATGGGCGGTTATTTTTGATTGGGTTGATTTTGCTAGCCGAGAGTCTAAAAAGTCCAATACAATGCCAAGTCCGGCAGTGACGAATCAACCATTAATGGTTTATACTAAATTTCCATCAGATTATGGGAGGAGACCTGCTGCTTGACAGGGAATTCGGGTATAAATGTTACCAAGTGAAAGCACAGAGATAAATAAATAGACAAGGAATTGTAAATGTTTTAATCTAATACGGAGTAGTTAAATAGACGTATTAAGGATAATAAATATCAAGTTTGAATCATCCGTGTTCTTGTATTGTACCGGCCTTGTGGCTCTATTAACAACAAATTAATAAGGAAATAAATGACCATCCAAAGTGAGGTCCTGATTCCACTAAAATCTGAACATTAAAACAACAAAACTAAAATGAATGGACTACATACTGCTTGCAAAACAAAATTTCTGAGTTTTTATAATATCACACACACACACACACACTCTTTCCAAACAAAGTATCATTCATCATCCGATGAACTCAGAAACACTTCTTATGCACGATTGATGGCCCTGATTCATCATACTCGGCCTTTGCTATCCACATCTGTAGTTTAAAAAGCCACCGTAAGAATTTTGAGATTAGCATGACACGAGATATGATTAAGCTCAAAAGGATCTAGCAAAACCTCTGACCCTGACCTATTAATTAGAATCGCTTCCATGTAATAATAGCTCAGACGTAAATATATATATGCCAAAGGAGTAGGAAAAAATGAAGTTTAGATTTTAGATAGTCGCATGAGTAATTGTTCCGGGTGTAATTCCAGAGCAAGTATAGTTACCACCCGTGGCTTGTTGAATGATGTCTTGAGTTGGATTCTCCTTTGGTCTTAATCGTTCCTCTCGGTCTCTCCTGCAACAATGAACGAACTGAGGGCTTGGCTTTGTGCCAAGCGTACTCACTCCGACGCTCAAGTCAGTAAACTTAAAGGATAAGTTGTTACTTGGCTGAATGTATAATGTAGAGAGATAAGGAAGATATTACCAGATGAATAGTGTATTTAGGTTTAGTTGTGTATATGTTGGGATCCTTTCCTCAATGAAGGTTGAGGAGTATTTATAGGCTTTCACCTTTTGTCACGTAGTGGCCAAGTGGCCAAGTGGCTAGCAGGTGGAAAGACTGATCTACCCCTCGGCCGAGGGACCTATGGCAGGCCGGCGGGCCCTGTTGACTCACCGCCGAGGGGTCTTGGATGTGAGTACGTGGGTATGTGTCCCGGCTGGCGGGTCGCCATGCCGAGACCCAGGCTGACAGGCCGATGGGCTGCATCGGCTAGGCTGTCTAAGTCGTTGACTTGCTGCGGATACCCTTGACCTTGCTCAATACGTTGACTTGGTCAGCGGTGCAGAATATGCCCCATCAGTAATAATAAGAGTTGGTAACATGTAAACAAACCTGCTGGAAGGTGCTAAGGGATGCCAGGATAGATCCACCAACCCAAACACTGTACTTTCTCTCAGGCGGAGCCACGACCTTAATCTTCATGCTGCTAGGCGCGAGTGCAGTGATTTCCTTACTCATTCTATCAGCAATGCCCAAGAACATGGTTGTACCTCCACTAAGTACGATGTTTCCATACAAGTCTTTCCTAATGTCGACATCACATTTCATGATGGAGTTATAGGTAGTTTCATGAATGCCAGCAGCCTCCATTCCAATAAAAGAGGGTTGGAATAAGACTTCTGGGCACCTGAATCTCTCGCCACCAATAGTAATCACTTGCCCATCCGGCAACTCATAACTTTTCTCCACAGATGAGCTAGTCTTGGCTGTTTCCATCTTCTGCTCATAGTCGAGGGCAATGTAGGCAAGCTTTTCCTTCATGTCCCTCACGATCTCTTGCTCTGCTGAAGTAGTGAAAGAGTATCCACGCTCAGTCAGGATCTTTATCATGTAGTCTGTCATGTCTCTTCCAGCCAAGTCGAGTCGAAGGATTGCATGTGGAAGAGCGTACCCTTCATAAATAGGAACCGTGTGGCTTACACCATCTCCAGAGTCCAGCACAATACCTGCATAAAGTAAGTATTTGCTCAACCACTAATAATAAAATAAAATAAAATAACTGAGTTTATAAGATGAAGATGAGTTCTATCCTTACCAGTCGTACGACACTAGCATATAGTGAAAGAACGACCTGAATTGCTACATACATAGCAAGAGCATTGATGCAGCAGGAGCCACTGACCAGGGCACCTCACAACAGCAAGCAGGCCAAGGCAACACCACAACCAGTCAACCATCCCAGGAACCAGCCAAACTGAGCTAAGTTTAGTGGCCAACAAGTATGAGTACAAGCCCAACCACCAACTGCCACCATGGCCAGCTGGTTGGTCACTGAATTAGGCTCATAAAAGTCCTAGGGGTCCAAGGAAAAATCACAATGCAAGTCCCAGAAATCCAAGATGGACAGATCTGCAGCAAATGACAAACAACAAAAGCAACCTTTCCATTTCTGGCTAAACCATGAGGAAAAAGCACTCAAAGAACTTTTGGCTTATCTTCCCATCTACCAGATACAACCTAGAGCCAATTTTAATGCCAATGACTCAATCATTTCGTCCTCAAGTGCCTACATTCAACAGAAAAGCCAACAATGCAACAAAGGACCACAACCTGTCACTGTCACCTGCATTTCTTTTTGTTTTCATTCCAGTTTACAATTAAGAGCTTTTAAAACCGTTGTAATATTGTATTTAGACTCTTGCCAGCATGTGAGGAAGGATCCTGACCCTTGGATGTAGTTTCTTTTCAAGTTTGTAACCTAAAAGGGCCTATATAAGGACCTCAACTCAAACTGTTGTAACACAGCTGATTTATGAATGAAACCTGAGAATTCTCTCAAATTTAAACCTCTTAATCTTGTGCTTAGTCTGTAGATTAGAGTCAGGCTTGATAATAACCTGTGCTTAGACTGTGGTTATTGATTAAGACCCTGTTAGTAGAGTCTAAACTTTCCTGTGCTGATACTGTGGCTAGTTTAGCTTTGCTGTTTGTTTTAGTTGAGTCTTTCCTGTGTTAATCTGTGGAATTTCTTAACTCAAGCATCCTAAATTGTTAGCTTAGTTCCCTGTGAGTATTCTGTGGGATTTCAGCTGATAATTATATCCAAAGATCCCTCCTTTCAGTCAATATTCCAGAACTGCCTCATTCACAGTCCATTATGTAACACCCGCGAATTTCCCATTTTGACATTTAAAATTTATTTAACCGTTTGAATTACTTTATTAAATATTTTTGAATTATTCAATTTAATTAATTTTATGTCAAACACGATTTTTATAAACGTATTATATAAAAGCTCATTTTTATAAAAATACGTATTATTAAATTATATCTTTGAGTCATAATTTATACAATAATATATATATACGTATTTTTGGTCGGATAATAATAATGACAGTACTAATAATAATTTCCGTCTCAACATCCGTCTAGCTATAGATCGTCACATTTCACTTTGTACATACTTTAATCTGGACCAATCAAAAACCAACAACACATTCACCCACCTTCAAAATATCTACTATTATTATCATTAATATTATATATTATTATTGTGTACTATTATTATTATTATTATTATTATTATTATTATTATTATATATATATATATTTGTTGTTGTTATCCTACGGAAACCCCACCTCCCTCTACTTCCTCATTCGTCTTCTTCCTCTTTGACGCAGCAACAAAGCAGCAGCAACAACTCAAACACCAACCACCATTTCCGCCATCCTCAACCCCCATTTCCTCCCTTATTTCTCAACCAAATCCCCTGATTCTTACACCATTAGCTTCCCCTCCTCATTCTCCTTCTTTATATGTAAGAAAGACGCCATCTTGCCTCTGTTTCCGTTCGGTCGTCTTACTTTGGGCTCGGATTTCCCGCCTTTTTCCTTCGTTCGTGCGTTTGGGTGTTACTTGGGACAGCTCAGAATAGCTTTGGGCCGGAAGCATGCTATTTTAAAGTGCAATGAGGTAACGGTGATAGGTTACTCGACAAAATGTCGAATTTCCGTCTTACATGTCGTTTTCGTGTCCTTGTTTAGTAAAGTTCGGTTCTTTTTACCTTTCCTCATTTGTATGCTCAATCTTCATCGTGTCAATTCGTTCCCCATGCTCGAATTCGCTTGTAGTGTTCACGAATTAAATTGTGTCACATTTCCGCCTCAAAATGACTTTTGGAGCGGACTGTTTTGCCTGGGTTTTTCGGACATGGTTAAGATGAGTTAGTGGGTGTTATTCATATTTTTAGTTGTGTCTCGTTTCTGTCTCATTTCCGTCTTAAATATCGTCTGAAAACTGAGCCGCAACGGGCTGTCGAACTCGTATTATAACCATGACGGGTGCGGTTCTGGTTTCTATTTTGGGGATGGGACAAGTAGTACACAGACCAGTATTCATGCTACTTTCCCTCTCCCATATCGTCTTACGTGTGCTCTAGCCTTCCCGTTTTGAAAACTCGGTTTGGACCTTGTATGCCTCTGTTTTGGTGACCCGTTATGGCCTGCATCTTGGTCTGTTTTGGCGGGTCAGGTTGGCTGCTTTAGGATCTGTTTTGGCTTGTCATTGGGCAGCTGTGTTTGGGTTCCGTCTTGGTTATGTCCAAGGACTCTTGTTGTAATGACTCGATATGGTTCAGGTTTGGCTCGGTTTGCAGGGGTTGTTTTGGTGGTTTGGGCACTAGTCAGTTGGAATGCTGATTGAGTACTATACATGCCTCGTATAGTTGTTTGTCATTCTTTTGGTTTCAATTTTTGGACTCACCATCCTTTTCATTTTGGGCTCATTTAGCTTACATTGTTGGATTCATTAAGTTTTGAGTGTTGGGCTTCTCTGGCTTCATTTGTTGGGCTCATTTGTTTTGAAATATTGGGCTTGCGGTGTTTATCTAATCGGATTCGTCATGTTAAATTAGTCGCGCTAGCTATGTTAAATTAATTGGATTCGTGTGGTTTATTTGACTAGACTTGGCATGCTTCACTTGTTGGATTTCACGTTTTATTTCGTAAAGTCCACCTAGCGTAAATTATTTCATTATCGCTTGTTATATTTTATTTAACCGGCATGTTAAATTAGAAAATGGAATATCTATTAATATAAGACAAGTATGAGTTATTAGAAAATGGAATATTCTTGATAATGTATTGTATTGTTCGGTTGTGAGAGTCTTGGTCCTATCGGACACTAGGGGTGAGCCATAGGCCCTCTAGTTGCGGTATGATCGTCGGGATCGATGTTCCCATCCGTACTTATGGTGAGATGCAAGCCATAAGTATGAGTGTGACATTAATAATCCCGTCTCATGTACTTGTTGTTGTACTTGTTTATTCTATTTAACCGGCATGTATAATTATGAAATGAAATGTTTATTTATATGTTACAAGCATGAAAAGGTTATTATAAATAATTACTTGTAAGAGTCGTATTCTTGTAGAAATGCCATATTACCATCATATATGCTTGACATACATTTTTGCCCTGCTTGTGCTGTTCTGGCAAGCACGGGTTTGACCTACTTGTCTTTGTTCGCAAGTACGGTTTTGGCCTACTGTCTTTGTTCGCAAGTACGGCTTTTGGCCACTTGTCTTTGATTCCGGCAAGTGAGTCTTATCTTAGTCTTTCCGCCACTTTCGTGTGTTTCGCGATTGGGGTACTCGGCCTCCTTAGTAGTCGAGTCTTGGGTGCGTCTTTGTCTTTGGCGCACGTCGAATCGGGATGTACACCCGAGAATCTGCAGATTTAGACTAGGACCGTATTATTATCGTAGTCCTACCCGGGGAAATTATAGTCTAAGAGTGATAAATGTCTTGCATTATTTGGATGGTTACTTTGGTCATATCTCCTTGAAATACGTGCTTGTGGCTAAGTGTTCGTGTTCATGCTTTCCTTGTCTTTCTTCTCCATTTATTTTATTGTTGCGCATACCTTACTTACTGGTTTATTCCATCATTTCTTTTATCCTTGTTGGTTTAAACACGTATGATCCCATGTTTAGTTATAAGTCGATTCACTCATAACTTATCTAATATGGTTATTTGTTCATGTCCTTTGTTATGTTCGTTTTGACATTTTGTGGCTGGGAGAACCTTGAGTTACTCCCCATCGATCGTGGCTTTCATGTTTACATGAATGACAGGTTTGTGAAGATGCATTTGTGGGGTTTAGACGTGTGAGCTAGCGAGCACCTTGGACTAGTAGTTGGTTTATTAGGATTGCTTAGACTCATCTTTTATTGTATTGTCATTCGAGGGATATATTTTCCCTCACCTTGACTATCACGGTTGTATAATTTAATCTTTATTTCCGCATTCTTTATTTGTGTTTTATGTTTTAATGAACCCGCGCTTTAATTTTTAAAAGTTTCGAAAATTTCCTAATTTTCGCTTGAATTTATAGCTTATATTTTCCGATTTATCGCGGGGGTTCACAGTTGGTATCAGAGCCTATGTTGCTCCCGACGCACACACGTGTACCCCAAGTTTAAATGTGAATTTGACCTTGAATAATGAATGAGAGATGGGTAGACTTAAGGACCTAAGGTGGTAGTCTGTAGTGTGTTTGCTCTTTGTTAGGTTCTAACATGTTTGTTGATTGCCATTTTATAATTGTTGTGCCCTTGGATCAATAACCGTAAACCTACCAACGTGAAGATCAAGATTTGGTGCCTATAGCCAAGGATTGAAGATTTGTTCAACCTTTGAAGAATGCTTCTACTTCCTCGAAGACGTTTCTCATTCTTGGTGTATCTTGCTTTATTCTTTACCTCTTGGTGCTTATTCTCCTTCTAAACTCTCTTCTGTTTTGCTTTGAAAGTTACTCTTGTATTCCCTAACTTGTCCTTTGTTCCTTTCTAATCCTCCCTTAACGCCTTTTCATAGTATTCTTTCTTTTGAAGAATGTTGACTTTGGATGGAAATTTTGACTTTGAGGAGATTGTTGTGTTTGACCCTTAAACCTGGTTTTGAGAGGATTGATGTTGGAAAGATTTAGGTATTGTGATGAGACATACTTGATGATTCTTATACCTAGATCCTTGATAAAGTGAGTATATTTGATTGGTGGATTTTGTGTTGTCAAGTATGAGTGGCATTTGTTACTAAGGTTATAGAACTTGGCTTTGTTGTTTATGTTTGGGATTTGAAAAGCTTGGGAAGTGTAGTCAGACTAAGCTACATTGTTGAGAAGTCTTTGTTGACCCTATGGTTTTAGAAACTTTGAGGTTGTATTGAGTAATTGAGATGGCGGGATGATGTTGTAGATAAGTGTAGTTCTGCTTTTGGGAATCCGTGATAAGTAAAAGGATAAAAGGATTCGAGATCCTATTGATTTTTCAAACTTTGGATTGGCATGTTACTACCTTGTATTAAAATGAAAACCTTGTGGAATATTTGAGGAACCTTTTCTTGGAGTTTAGAGCTGGGTATTGGGATTCTTGATTGAGGATTTTACCATTTTGAGAAACCCGTGGTTGACACTAGTTGGATATGAGTATAGCTTTGTTGGAAACCTTGACCTTGATCTTGTGGAAGTTGTTTGTGGATGTTTTAGGATTTGGAGTGATGAGATCACACTCTTAGTGGAGTACCTTGTTTCAAGGAATAGCTTAAGATGAAGTAACATGAGTAATTTGAGGAAACCCTTGGGAGTGTTTTGGTCATAGGTTTTGTTGTTGGGAAGTTTTCAGAACCTTTTGGATGATGTTGTTATTTGAGGTTTGAGTATCTGGCGTTTCCTTGTTGTCTAATTTCCTTTCTTCTTTGACCATAAGCGTTACCGTTCATACCTCCTTTCCTCGCTTCATCTTGCTCCTCCCTTAAGTTTGATGCTAGTGACCTATAAAAACTATATCTTTGACATCCTTGTTGACCTTACTTCAATTCTTACCCTATGAAATTCATCATAGCTCTTTTTGTTGGTTAAGTCTGGACCCTCTTAGAGTACTTTATATTTATGTTGTCTAAATTGCTTTTCATTTCATACAAATTCTAAATATTTCAAGCTACCATTTTTGGTCTGTTGTTAAAAATTTTATGTTACTTTTACAAACCTTTACCTATTTTAAAGGTTCGAAAATGAAAATTTGATTTAGTTACCTATCTGTTCTTTGAGTGTAAAATTATTTATCATGATTTTAATTGCCAAACCCGAGATTTCTTTAAATTTTATCCAATTTCTATTAACTTTGATCTTTCTTCGTCAAAGTTTAATATTATATTTTCAGGAATTTAACTCCCTTTTGAGTTTAAAAGTGAAACCATTATTTCCATTTTGGCTTTTCCAAAAGAAAATTTGAGTGGATTACTTTTTCTTTTGGTTTTAACGTTGATAGGATGTTAGAACTCGTTATTAGAGACGTTTAATAACTTGTTCTACGCTTGTCGGCGAGTGATTTGTGTTTTAAATTTGTCTTTGACTTGGAAAGTTGGCGTTCTTGTGTGCACGACAAGAGCAATTTCGTTCCATGAATAAGACTTGTACTTTTGAAAACTTTTCATTAATGTTTTTGAAAGTATTTTGATTCTTATTTATACAAATAATTTGCTTTTGACCTTATCTGGTTCTGTCGGAAAATTTTATTGAAACTGTTGAAAGGATTTTAAGTCTCTCAAAAAGTAATCTTTTAATATTTTAGTTACCAATTTCGAAGGTCCAGTTTTATCTTTATATATACCCTTTTATTTCTACCTTCAAGTTTCGAGGACGAAACTTTTTTAAAAGATGGGGTGATTGTAACACCCGCGAATTTCCCATTTTGACATTTAAAATTTATTTAACCGTTTGAATTACTTTATTAAATATTTTTGAATTATTCAATTTAATTAATTTTATGTCAAACACGATTTTTATAAACGTATTATATAAAAGCTCATTTTTATAAAAATACGTATTATTAAATTATATCTTTGAGTCATAATTTATACAATAATATATATATACGTATTTTTGGTCGGATAATAATAATGACAGTACTAATAATAATTTCCGTCTCAACATCCGTCTAGCTATAGATCGTCACATTTCACTTTGTACATACTTTAATCTGGACCAATCAAAAACCAACAACACATTCACCCACCTTCAAAATATCTACTATTATTATCATTAATATTATATATTATTATTGTGTACTATTATTATTATTATTATTATTATTATTATTATATATATATATATTTGTTGTTGTTATCCTACGGAAACCCCACCTCCCTCTACTTCCTCATTCGTCTTCTTCCTCTTTGACGCAGCAACAAAGCAGCAGCAACAACTCAAACACCAACCACCATTTCCGCCATCCTCAACCCCCATTTCCTCCCTTATTTCTCAACCAAATCCCCTGATTCTTACACCATTAGCTTCCCCTCCTCATTCTCCTTCTTTATATGTAAGAAAGACGCCATCTTGCCTCTGTTTCCGTTCGGTCGTCTTACTTTGGGCTCGGATTTCCCGCCTTTTTCCTTCGTTCGTGCGTTTGGGTGTTACTTGGGACAGCTCGAATAGCTTTGGGTAGGAAGCATGCTATTTTAAAGTGCAATGAGGTAACGGTGATAGGTTACTCGACAAAATGTCGAATTTCCGTCTTACATGTCGTTTTCGTGTCCTTGTTTAGTAAAGTTCGGTTCTTTTTACCTTTCCTCATTTGTATGCTCAATCTTCATCGTGTCAATTCGTTCCCCATGCTCGAATTCGCTTGTAGTGTTCACGAATTAAATTGTGTCACATTTCCGCCTCAAAATGACTTTTGGAGCGGACTGTTTTGCCTGGGTTTTTCGGACATGGTTAAGATGAGTTAGTGGGTGTTATTCATATTTTTAGTTGTGTCTCGTTTCTGTCTCATTTCCGTCTTAAATATCGTCAAAACCGAGCGCAACGGAATTTGTCGAACTCGTATTATAACCATGACGGGTGCGGTTCTGGTTTCTATTTTGGGGATGGGACAAGTAGTACACAGACCAGTATTCATGCTACTTTCCCTCTCCCATATCGTCTTACGTGTGCTCTAGCCTTCCCGTTTTGAAAACTCGGTTTGGACCCTGTATGCCTCTGTTTTGGTGACCCGTTATGGCTCGCATCTTGGTCTGCTTTTGGCGGGTCGGGTTGGTCGCTTTAGGATCTGTTTTGGCTTGTCATTGGGCAGCTGTGTTTGGGTTCCGTCTTGGTTATGTCCAAGGACTCTTGCTGGAATGACTCGATATGGTTCGGGTTTGGCTCGGTTTGCAGGGGTTGTTTTGGTGGTTTGAGCACTAGTCAGTTGGAATGCTGATTGAGTACTATACATGCCTTGTATAGTTGTTTGTCATTCTTTTGGTTTCAATTTTTGGACTCACCATCCTTTTCATTTTGGGCTCATTTAGCTTACATTGTTGGATTCATTAAGTTTTGAGTGTTGGGCTTCTCTGGCTTCATTTGTTGGGCTCATTTGTTTTGAAATATTGGGCTTGCGGTGTTTATCTAATCGGATTCGTCATGTTAAATTAGTCGCGCTAGCTATGTTAAATTAATTGGATTCGTGTGGTTTATTTGACTAGACTTGGCATGCTTCACTTGTTGGATTTCACGTTTTATTTCGTAAAGTCCACCTAGCGTAAATTATTTCATTATTGCTTGTTATATTTTATTTAACCGGCATGTTAAATTAGAAAATGGAATATCTATTAATATAAGACAAGTATGAGTTATTAGAAAATGGAATATTCTTGATAATGTATTGTATTGTTCGGTTGTGAGAGTCTTGGTCCTATCGGACACTAGGGGTGAGCCATAGGCCCTCTAGTTGCGGTATGATCGTCGGGACTGATGTTCCCATCCGTACTTATGGTGAGATGCAAGCCATAAGTATGAGTGTGACATTAATAATCCCGTCTCATGTACTTGTTGTTGTACTTGTTTATTCTATTTAACCGGCATGTATAATTATGAAATGAAATGTTTATTTATATGTTACAAGCATGAAAAGGTTATTATAAATAATTACTTGTAAGAGTCGTATTCTTGTAGAAATGCCATATTACCATCATATATGCTTGACATACATTTTTGCCCTGCTTGTGCTGTTCTGGCAAGCACGGGTTTGACCTACTTGTCTTTGTTCGCAAGTACGGTTTTGGCCTACTTGTCTTTGTTCCGCAAGTACGGCTTTTGGCCACTTGTCTTTGTTACGGCAAGTGAGTCTTATCTTAGTCTTTCCGCCACTTTCGTCTTTTGTTCGGCGATTGGGGTACTCGGCCTCCTTAGTAGTCGAGTCTTGGGTGCGTGCTGTGCTGGCGCACGTCGAATCGGGATGTACACCCGAGAATCTGCAGATTTAGACTAGGACCGTATTATTATCGTAGTCCTACCCGGGGAAATTATAGTCTAAGAGTGATAAATGTCTTGCATTATTTGGATGGTTACTTTGGTCATATCTCCTTGAAATACGTGCTTGTGGCTAAGTGTTCGTGTCTGTTTCCTTGTCTTTCTTCTCCATTTATTTTATTGTTGCGCATACCTTACTTACTGGTTTATTCCATCATTTCTTTTATCCTTGTTGGTTTAAACACGTATGATCCCATGTTTAGTTATAAGTCGATTCACTCATAACTTATCTAATATGGTTATTTGTTCATGTCCTTTGTTATGTTCGTTTTGACATTTTGTGGCTGGGAGAACCTAGAGTTACTCCCCACTGACTGTGGCTTTCATGTTTACATGAATGACAGGTTTGTGAAGATACATTTGTGGGGTTTAGACGTGTGAGCTAGCGAGCACCTTGGACTAGTAGTTGGTTTATTAGGATTGCTTAGACTCACCTTTTATTGTATTGTCATTCGAGGGATATATTTTCCCTCACCTTGACTATCACGGTTGTATAATTTAATCTTTATTTCCGCATTCTTTATTTGTGTTTTATGTTTTAATGAACCCGCGCTTTAATTTTTAAAAGTTTCGAAAATTTCCTAATTTTCGCTTGAATTTATCGCTTATATTTTCCGCTTTATCGCGGGGGTTCACAATTATGTCTGTCAAACAGTTCAGTTGAGTCCTAAAAATACTTAGAGTTCTCTAAAAATCCTGGAGTTTTGCTCAGAGTTAGTTCTCATATTAAAGTTAATTACTGCCAAGTTTCATGATTTTAGGAGGTCATTTGATAATTTTAATAATTAGCACAAGTTTATTGCATTCCTGAGAAACTTTCTTTGGTTTGCTGGTTTGGTTGTTGTATTTGTCTAATCCCTTGGACATTACACTGCAATTGAAAGTCTCAAACATGATTTGAGTCATCTTCTCGCGATTTGCCTTTGGATTTAGAGGTGCTTCAGTCAATAGAACTGGATGCTCTTCTGGAGCAACACGGAGCTCATTGTAGAAGGTATGATGCCAAATCTTTTCCATGTCATCCCATTTGCTCACAATACCATGTTCAATTGGGTATTTAAGAGTTAAGATGCCACGTTTAGATTGAGCTTCATCTCCTACATACGCGTCCTTTTGGCCCATACCAACCATCACACCAGTGTGACGTGGCCGACCAACAATGCTAGGGAACACGGCCCTTGGGGCATCATCACCGGCAAAACCAGCCTATAATGAATGAATACTAACGTCATTACATTTTAGTTGGAAATTAAAATGGAACATGTAACTGTAATTCCACCCACTACAGGTAAGCGATTGTATGTAATAAAGACAAAACTTTGTGATAAGCGATTGTTAAATTAAAAAAAAAAACGGATAGCGCTCTCGTCTTAAATCAGAATCTACCTTAACCATCCCAGTTCCATTATCACAAACAAGAGGTTGAATATCCTCATCATCTGCCATCCTCTACTATCTGATTCTTGGAAGAAAAGTATGATCAGTATCGTCAAAGTTAAAAAAAAAAATAATCAAGGAAAATTCTTTTTAACACCTCAATCATTGGCGGATCCATGTGTTATCAGTATCTACCTCAATTATTCATGATCTCTTAGACCAACCAAAGAATTTATTGCAGCGTAAAAACAAAGAATGTCCCTAAAAGCTAAGCATTTTAATCTCCTAGACCCCAAAATTTCCATAAAATCGAGATCACGATACAATGTCGACAACTAATGATGGAGTATTATATAATGCATGCTAAAGACAAGACAATATAAATGCATGCATGCATGCAGTAAATCACCTGAAATTGGATTATGAGAATTTAAAAAAAAAAAAAGGAAAGGAAGAAATAGAAAAATATGAAGAAGAATGTAACAACATTAAAAGAATGAGGTAATGAGTGTAGAAAACAACGCACAAAAAATGAAAGAAGGAGAAGAAGAAAAATGGAGGAGCTTAAACTTTGGAAATTAAATGACAAAAATTGGCAAAACACTTTGCTACTGGCCTGGCCAACCACGTACACTTCTATTTCTAGTATTATCAAGGATGTGAAATTAAACCATTTTTTCGATAAAGTGATAATTAAACATTGCTTTCGTGAAGCCAACAAGGTTGCTGACTTCATGTCTAATGTCTTTTATTGGACATTCATGTCCAACTCTTTCGAGGTGATTTGATAGCCGGTGGCTTCAACTTACCTCCCTCATTCGGAAGGATGAGATAGGTTGGTCCTACCCTAGAGGATCAACCTAGTTTTTTTACCTAATAAAAAAAAAAACGTACACTTCTATAGAAATCGAGATTATTGTACAAAAAAACCAACTTTAACTTGTTACACAAAATTGATATGAAAAAATATAAAAATATGAGAGCTTATGATCATAAATATCTGAATCCGTTTTTAAAATGGGCGATTTTCACTAATTATTTAACGGAATAGGTCGATTCCCAAAATAATTGTCGAAAATGGGTCCACGTAGGCTTGGAATTTACGAAGCTATGGTCAAGGGTCAAATCGCCACGACGCTTGGCGACTTACTTCGAAGACATATTTCCGCGACTCCCCTCCCCTTCCCATTTTCATAGCCCTAAATCAGGGAAAAAAAAATTTAGGCCAAGTAGCCAGCCCCCATGGCTACTTTAGGCCAAATCGCCAGCCCCCCATGGCTACTTGAATCTGAGACATACTCAGCTATTTCGTCAAAATTGGCCCAAACACTACCCATTCAAGTCGCCAAGGTGCATGGCGACTTTAGGCCAAGTCGCCAGCCCCCATGGCGATTTTATGCTCAATTATCATAACAGCAAAATTTAGGTTTGGTTGCAATTTGGGTATGGTCGCCAACCGAGATGGCGACTTAAATACAAACCTAGGTTCGGGTATGACGTGGAGTTGTGGACCCATTTTGGGTAATTAATTTCAAAGTCGACCCATTTCGTTAAATAATTAGTCAAAATCGCCCATTTTAGCAAAAACTTCTAAATATCTATAAATATTTACATTTTTTTATTTAAAAATCAAATACTGTTATAAAATGTATTATATGGATGTCCATTAGGCTTTATGGTCCATTATATACATTATGTAATTAGGTTTCTCACATGATATGTACTCTATAAATGCCCCCCATTGAGATGAATAAAACTATCCCTATCGAATCTTCTCCTCCTATTATCTCTTTACATTTTTTTCCTCTCTTATTCTATAACACGTTATCAGCACGAATCTCTAACCCTAACCGATCAAACGATTCTCCACGTACAAGTAATACATGAGAACATTGTCCCGTTGAAGCAAGGTGACTAATCTTAAAGGTATAAAACAATCTTAGAGGGCGTTTGTTTCGCGCATGGATATAGGTTTGAAATTAGGAATCATACTTGGGTGGTATGGGGTTGGAACTCCATTCCTCATACCTTGTATTTGTTTCAATTGTATGCGGTATGGGTTTGAAACTAAGCTAAAGTTGAAACAATTGAACCTTCTGTTGATCACCAGCATGCTGCAACTCTAATTTATCAAAACGGGCATTCATGGCTTCCAGCTGAGTCACAACTGCACTATCAACAAAATTAACTGTCCGAATACCTCCTCTCGGATTCCCATACTCAGCACAATGGGTAGCCATTTCCTCTATGATGCCCCATCCCTTGTCATCATCATTATTCTTCTGAAATCGCTCGTTAGATGAGGCGTCCAAGATAGCACGGTGGTCATCATACAACCCATTATTTTTGGTCCGTTTGACGATTATTCTTTCGTTCAGACCCGTATTTCTAAGCCAACAGCAGACTATCATACGTTATTTATCGCTTCCAAGACGTTGCTTGTCACAACGAGCAGATATTCCTTTACAGGTGTTTCGACACGCCTTCATTATATTTCCCAACGAGAGTAAGCGGATAGACTTTCCCTCTCGAAACATGGAGATCAGTTCATGATTATGTTCCCCAACGAGAGTATGCGGATAGACTTTCGCTCTCGAGACATGGAGATCAACATCGACCCCGAATTCTTCCGAAGTTTGTTTGAAGCTGAACACAAGCAAATTTCTCCCAGCAGTTCCAGACTGTGTCCTGCTGTCATTCCTCATATCATTTAGATGCCCCTTTTCAGGAATATGCCTTCGTATTTTCAGACACCAAGTTATATTCAGACCCCAAAGAGTTTTGCCGAAGCGCCTTCAGTCCCGTTTCGTCCAGAAGTCTCAGGTATGATCTCTTCTTATGGCTGGCGAGCCTCCTTACGTAGTCTAATGGACTTTAAACGACCCTCCCCGATAGTCGACAGACTCTAAAATGTTCCCGACGACAAGTCCTTGGCTCAGACCCCTTGAGCCGCCTCGCGTCGCCATAGTCGTCAGGTTGTAATCTTCGATTGACCTGATGGCTATACTTTGACTTTCGCCTTGTCCAAGCCTCAGTCAAAGTGAGGGCTCTTTAGATACCTCATTTCTGCACCTCTCGCAAACCACCCGATGATGATTGGGCCGCATGTTTGGTACGCGGAATGATTTGTGACAGTTCATAAGTTTATCGTCAAGTGATTGCTCAAATACTAATGTCAACCTCTTAGTTGTCATCTACGTGCCGATACGGTCGTTTTGACAGTAATTAGAGTACATTTGGAGTCCGGGCCTAAAACCGTCTCCATTTTCTGATAACCGTCAAATCCAGAGTCAGAATGTTCTGGAATGTTCCGGATATTTCTATTCCATATTTTATAATTATTTCACAATCATTAATCTTTGGTAAACAATTTCCTGTAATACTCATACAAGATATTAAGGAAAACCAAATTATTCCGTCCTTCTATAACTTAAACACGGAAATCTTTCTTCCGCAGGAGGAAACCACTTGGGAACAGACGCAGCAGGTGCTGCGCCTCTTCCAAGAGACGCAGTGACTGCTGCGCCTCTTCCCAGGTCCTTTTCTGCGTGTTTTTCGTATCTTTTTCATATCTTTCCGAGATTCACTTCCAAAGACTCTCCGAAAACCCTATTCCTTCACGTGATTAGTATAAATGAGAGCCTTGGCTCCTCATATTTCTCACGCGAGTGTCCGCCCTTCTCTTCTCCCTTTGCATTCTAGACCTTTGTTCTTACTTTTTGGCGTCTACGTGCTTGAACTTTCGACCACGTAAGCTCGGATCCTTCTGAGTACCAGCCTCGTTTGCATGACCGACCAATTTGACCAATTCCACATCAATCAACTTAATTAATCTAATTGTTTTCCTCTTACGAGGGCACTTTCGTCTACATTCGAGTCGAGCATCACTAATCGATAACTTAGTTCTTCTCGTTTCGTCAAACATGTAAGTCTGGGGGTGTAAATCTCTCTTTTATTATTGTTATTTACTTTTTTGTATAATCATATTGTAAGGTTTATGTCAAAAACACCTCTTAAAACCGATTTCTAAAACCGTGCTTTAAAACCTCTTTTACGGATTTCCAGAAGACAAACCGTTGAGAAAGGACGCAGCAACTGCGGCGCCTCTTCGAAGGAGCGCAGTTCCTGCTGCGCCTCTTCGTGAGGCTGCCGCAGTTCCTGCTTCCTTTCTTCTTCCTTCGTCCTCTTTAATTCGTCAACTTTTATTCGTTTTCGTTTGTTTTCTTTAATTCTTTGATACAATAGCATAATAATTTCACCTATATATTATTGTTCATCATTAACATGTTTAAGTCATCGTTAAATTCGACTTAAATCCCTTATATTCCAATATTTGCGGGTTTTCGTCATTAAACTCAATCCGGGTTGTAGAAATTTGATTTGTTCATATTGAGTTTCTGGAATTCGATCTTTGATATATTTCCATCTGTCTATTCGTCAGTAATTCGTCATTAATCTGTCATATTTAACCTATTTAATTCACCTATGTCACTAATCAATCTTTCATTCATGTAAATAATTCATCTTAATTCCGTCTCATCCATGTTTGATTGCTTTTATGACCCTTCCACATGTAATTAATGTATTAAATCACTTCCATCTGAGTCAAACATCATAATCAACCCTTAAAATCACCAACGAATATTAACGATTTGCAGTTCCGGCTTCACAGCCAGAACTCACCCTTGGAACAGACGCAAAGAATCGCCGCGCTTCTTCCAAAGGGGCGCGATCTCTGCTACTGTTCAGTTGAATTTCGTCTCGAACTCCGTTGTTGCTTGACCTAGTTAATTAGTTTACGTTCAATTGACTATTATCCGTGTTATCACCTACTGATCTGTTCGTTAATTTATTCTTTTGTTCTCTTTCTCAAATTATCCATTTTAAAGGTATTTTCGACATAAATCAATGAACCCGATGTAATTATTGTAATTTTTCATTATTGTAATTTTGTTTATTATATTTATCATCGTATCTTGTATCATTTGTATGCCTTCACATATAATTGAGCATTAAATCCTATTTCGACATTAATTGTATGCTAAATTACTTGTTCACCGACTTAGTCTAATTATCACATGCTAGGGTTAAAACTTGGATGTTGCATTGCATGCATATAATCGACAATATATCGAGTATAGATGATGTCCCTAATCATTAGTAGAGGCCGCTATTGAGGCGGGCGGGATTAGGTGTTCGATCAAAAGAGCTTCCTAATACGTACCCTCACCCCTTACTCCAGATCTCTGTGAACATCCGTGTTCATTGGCATCCACGAGAGTCATTCTAGACATAGAATGCTAAGGGTAACGATTGCTTAGTGTTCATGTCTCTACTTTGTGTCTTGACATGACACGAGGTATTCGAACGGTTCCAATTTCCCATAAAAATTGGTGGCGACTCCAACAAATGCAAACGCTTGTTCTCTTCCTCCCAAGCGCCCCCGTGAGCCCCCGTTGTCCACAGTTTGGCGACTCCGCTGGGGAAACTACACTTACGTGTAGCCAAGGGTGAAACTTGAACAAGGTTAGGGAATAATTTGTACAAGACAATTGTCGGTTTTCATAACTCGGTCTTCCTAGACCGTTTTATTCGGCCTTCCTAGGCCCAACCCAACCCATTCGACCAATCGTCCCGTCTAAACGGTCCTAATTCTTATTTGGGCCTAAGGATGGATAGCGATTGACGTCATCCATACCATGATGCTTACTCTTGTTTGTATGAAGGACCTTCACTACTTGAGGAAATGGACTAGGAATCGGCCTTACTCTTGTTTGGTACGAGCCTCTCCACAGACTTCGGGTTTGATTGTTTGGTATGGCAACCCACCCTTTAAACCAAAACCCATTTAAATGCACTCAGCATCCCGTTATAATGCCTGTATGAATGTTTGTACCTTACGTGATCACCATTTCTAAACGAAACCATGACGATTTTTGTAAAAATCAAAACCCTTTTTTTAAACAAGAATTTTCGAAAAAAAGGCCTTTGATTAGCGCAAAACCCAGTCAAAACTCTGTCCGTTTGTCAAGTCAAAATTCGGGCCCAAGCCCATTTCAAAACCTCACTTCGAGTCCACTCCTACAACTACACTATAGTTGACTAGGACATACATTTTCAAAACCTTGTCTTTCCTTCAAAACTCACTCAACACAAGTGGCACACACCCACTTCAAGAGTCAAAACATTTCTTCCCTTTGCAAGTGTGTTAGAATGGTCGATCGTGTTTTGATTCGTCATCGATCTCTTATCAAGTTTTCAAGATGCCTGGAACCAGTGACACGAACCTCCACCAACTTCAAGATGGTAATGATCAAATCCTAGCCGCACTAGCTCTGATCCAAGTTACTCAAGACCAAGTGTATGATCGCCTTGACACCATCGAGGGCCGGATCTATGCCGTAGAGGGGAGATTGCCTCCTCACGAGAGTGAAGTAGTGGGTGACTTCGCGAGTGAATCCAAGGACGAAAATCCTCTCATCGGAATGACTATAGCTGAGAAAAGACTCCAATACTTAGAGGAGAAATTGATGTACCTTAAAGGGGATGACATTTATAGGGAGAACAACCGCAAGTATGAGGCCGTCAATTCCAAATTGCCAACCAACTTCAATATGACGGATATCCCTAAATTCAAGGGGCACGAGAACCCTTTGAACCACATCCGTGCCTTCAAGGATTACATGTCTATCAAAGGCATCAAACTCGAGATGTTCTTAAGGATCTTTCCTTCATCTCTTGACACCATCCCAAAGCAATGGTTCTACTCTTTAGAACACAAGAAGATCGCTACTTGGGAAGATGCCGCGATCGAGTTTGCTAAACAATATGCGGATAATGCCGAGATCCAAGTTAACATGCGCACTCTAGAGGTTCTTACCCAAAATGACAAAGAAGGATTCACCGGCTTCCTAAGTAGGTGGAGGAAGACTAGTACCCAACTAGTTGAACGCCCGGACGAGGCTACCCTTGTGGAGAAGTTCGTGGACAATCTCAAACCCATCTATGCAAATCATTTGAGATACCAAAACATCAAAACTTTCAAGGACTTAACCGTACTAGGAACAAAGATTGAAGATGAAATCCGTAAAGGGCTCTTGTCCAAAACGATAGGTCGAGGATATCAAGGCTCAACAAGTCGTTCATACGGCTCCACTAGCAAGACCGATGAAGTTAACCTTCTCGAGCCATCCAAGAAAAGTACCCCACCAAGGAAATTCACAAACCTTGGGGATACTTACTCCAACGCTCTTAAGAGGTTAATGAAGCAAGGCAAACTCCAACCCATAGGACCTTCTCCCGAACCCGAAAAAAAATCCAAGTTCTGGGACGAGAACTGGTACTGTGAATATCATAGGGGCAAGGGGCATGACACAGAAAAATGCTACAAATTGAAAAATGTGCTTCAAGACATGATTGAAGATGGTCGACTACCAATACCGCCGGGAGGTAAACCCAACAACACTCAGAACCCTCTTGGGATTCTAGTGATCACAAGTGAAGAATCTACCTTAGATTGTTCACACCTCATTTCTCCAATTGAAGATGAGATCCACGCGATTGAGAATGAAGGATTCTACTCTACTATCTCCCCTACCATTTCCGATTTCATCACATGGGCAAGGAGTGTGGATAGACAAGTTTGGGAATTAGAAAGTGTGGTAACAACTTTACATAATCTCAACGCAACACCTAAGGAGCATGTGTCACTAATCTTCTCTCAAAATGCTACTATGCAAGAAATAGTCGCCGTGGTTGATAAACTAGTCGACCAAATCACACGACTAGAAGACGAAATCATGAGAATGAGAGGACTAACTACAATCAATGGAGTATGGGCCGATGACGATGAGGACGAGTATCTCATTGAAAACTCCCTAGTCAAAGAAATAGTCCAAAATGGCGAAGACCAAGATGTGGACCACCTAACTCGTTCGGGCCGTCCATATCAAAGCACTACTCAAAATGGTCCAACCAACGTTGTCACACCAAATGATAACGAAGATGACTCCACTGATCATTTGCTCAAGCAATTACAGAAGACAAAGGTCGATCTTTCGGCCGGCAATTGGTAGCAAGCTCATTCCCACATCGCCAAGCTTTACTGCAAGCCTTGGCCAAACTAAATGTAGCACATAACTCCACACCCAAATATGTAGTCAACTTGGTCTTCCAAGAATCACCGAAGCTAAGTAATCCTATTACTTTCTCAGACAAAGATTTGCCACCTTTTGGCGCTAGTCACAACTTGGCTCTTTACATCACCGTCATTTGTCTAAAGAAGAACGTGCCAATGACCTTGGTAGATGATGGCTCCGCGGTCAACGTCATACCCCTCAAAACGGCATACAAATTAGGCATGAAAGAGTCGGATTGTACCCCTACCAATCAAGGTGTTCGCGCATACGATGGTACACGACGAAAGGTAGTAGGACTCGTTAACCTAACCATAGCCACAGGGCCAATTGAACGAAAGGTTAACTTCCAAATAGTGGACATTGAAGCTTCCTTCAACATACTTCTAGGAAGACCTTGGATTCACGCTTCCAAGGCGGTGACATCCACCCTTCATCAAAAGATCAAGATCCCACTAAATGGCAAAGTGGTGACGATCACTTCGTCACCCATCAAGGCAATAATCGAAAAGAAGTCAAACAATTAAGTCCTTGTAGACCCAGTATATGAACTTGGGGGCTTCCAAAGCATAAATGTCATAGAAAGTGAATTGGCACCCTTATACTACGATCCCTACTCCAACTTGGTGGTCAACCACATACTCAAAGCCCAGGGATACTTCTCTGAAATGCCTTTAAACTTCATCCGAAGAAACACCTTCGCACCATACAAGGAAAGCAACTAAAAAAGGATACCACTTGGACTATGGTACAAACCCACCAAAGAGGAAGTTCTCGAGATGCTCGCTCAAGTTCAAAACCGTAAGTATGTGGGAGTCCAAATGCGACCCTATCGATCTCCCTACCCTAAACGGATACTTCGTTAAGGAAGGAAGCCTAGAACTCTTTCAAGGATTTCCCGAACCTTGGCACTATCTCGAGAGGAAGCTAGCCGGAATCGAGATCTTTCACGATTGCTACTTCATCCCTCCAGAAACGGTTCCTACCGTCAAAGCCATCAAGCACCTTGCTTAGACGAACAAGCTGTTAGTGTATTATTTGGAGAGGATCGATTTGTTAGAGCCATGCAGGATGAGATCATTACCATGATACTTCAAGACGATCACTTCAACCCTACCGCGTTAATCACAGAAACAAACGCGAATCAGCAGAAAGGATGGAGAAAATCAATCAAGTGGACCAACAATCAAGGAAGACTCTTCAAGCTCACCACAAGAGAAGGAGAGATGTTCAAAGGAGAACCAGAAGACGATGAATTCGAGTCAGAGTCGGAGTCGGAGTCAGAGTCAGAGTCTAGAGAAGTCACTAGGGAGTCTCCTCCTGTCGTCATCCCCATTCCCTTCGTTTCTCCTAGCTTAGCCTCGGGTAGTAACAGTAGTTCGGGAAATGTCCCAACCACTATCCTTTTACCGCCGCTGACCACAGATCAGATGGCTTCTTTGTTTCAACTTTTCTCAAACTTTAATATGAATAAATCAGGTTCTGCTTACTCTTTGTGTTATCTTGAGTGCAATTCTGTTTACGATGATACTGAGAATGACCAAGACCCAGACTCAATTGAAATACCTCCCTACGTAGCCAAAGAAATACTACAGGAAGGGGAAGGGGGACCAGTGATAGTGGACACCGAACCCATCAATGTAGGAACCGAACTAGAACCCCAAGAACTTAGGATAGGGACTACCTTGAGCTCTATCGAAAGGGCCGATTTCATAGACCTCCTAAACGAGTTCAAAGACGTCTTCACTTGGTCCTACAAGGACATGCCAGGGATCGACAGGGATATTGCCGAGCATAGAATTCCGATTAAGCCAGGTTTCAAGCCTGTGAAACAGAAGCTTCGCCGAATGAGAACGGAATGGGCTCTCAAGATTAAGGAAGAAGTTGATAAACAATTCAAAGCCGGGTTCATCAAAGTTTCCGAGTATTCTGACTGGGTAGCCAACATAGTACCTGTACCCAAAAAGGATGGGAGAATCCGTGTTTGTGTTGATTTTAGGGACTTAAACAAAGCAAGTCCTAAAGATGACTTCCCTCTACCACATATCGACATATTGGTGGACAATACTGTAGACCACGCATTACTATCTTTCATGGATGGGTATGCGGGTTATAACCAAATCAAGATGGCTATAGAAGACACGCATAAGACTGCCTTTGTCACTCAATGGGGAACCTATTGCTATACGGTGATGCCGTTTGGGTTAATCAACGCCGAAGCTACATATCAACGCACCGCAACTACACTTTTACATGACATGATGCACAAAGAAGTTGAGGTATACATAGACGCCAAGATTGTCAAGTCCATGGATAGAGAAGGGCATATTGCGAACCTTCGCAAATTTTTCACAAGGCTACGAAAGTACAACATGAGGCTCAATCCTCAGAAATGCACATTCAGAGTAACATCTGGCAAACTCCTGGGATACGTCGTTAGCCAACGAGGTATAGAAATAGACCCTTCCAAGATCAAGGCTCTGATCGAAATGCCACAACCTCAAACTGAAAAAGAAGTCAGAGGATTCCTGGGAAAAGTGAAATATATAAGTCGATTCATATCGAAACTCACCATGATTTGTGAGCCTATCTTCAAGAAGCTCAAGAAAATGGATCACACCATGTGGGATGATGATTGCCAAAAGGCATTTGATCGAATCAAGGAGATATTGGCTAAACCACCAGTGCTCATGCCACCTCAACGAGATCAACCTCTTGGTTTATATCTTACAGTAACAGGAACAGCCATGGGTGCCATGCTAGCTCAAACCGTAGGAAGTGAAGAAAGGGGTATCTACTACCTTAGTAAGAAGTTCTTGGAGTACGAGTGCAAATACTCACAACTCAAAAAGACATGCCTCGCTCTTGTGTGGGCAACGAAGAAGCTACGCCATTACATGCTTAGCTACTCCGTCAAAATATACTCCAAAATGGATCCAGTCAAATACCTCTTCGAAAAACCCGTTCTCAACGGACGTCTAGCAAGATGGACTTTGATGCTTAGAGTTCGATCTCAAGTATGTGCCTCTGAAAGTAATAATAGGACGCGCCGTCGCCGAATTCTTCGCAGAGAATCCCATCAATGATGCACAAACAATAGACACTTGGTCCCAGACGAGGATATACTCCAAACTGATGTAGACTCCTGGGACCTTTACTTTGATGGAGCATCAAACTTAAGAGGATTTGGAATAGGAGTGTTGCTCGTTTCTCCTGAAGGTGAGCATACACCAATCTCTGTCAAACTCGACTTCGAGGTGACAAATAACGCTGCAGAATACGAAGCTTGTCTCATTGGACTACAAGCGGCAGTGAGCTTAGGCATTAAAAACCTCCGAGTATATGGGGATTCATCCCTAATCATCAACCAAGTTACGGGATCTTGGAAAATCCGAAGCGAAAGCCTAGCACCTTATCAAGCCAGAATAGACCAAGTTGCTCAATTCTTTGATCACGTGACATATCTACACCTACCTCGGGAAGAAAATCAATTTGCGGATGCTCTTACAAAACTCGCATCTTTGATTAATATGCCAGATGACATGGTAGAAATGCCTTTACGCATCGAACGACGGTCAGAGCCGGCTTATGTCCACCAAATCACCGACGAAGAGGAAATCGCACAGGAACCCTGGTTCCAAGCAATCCTAAATTTCAAGCTCAACGGTACCTATCCACCGGATATGGACAAGAGGGGACAACGTGCTATACGCCTACTAGCTTCCCAATATATTCTCATGCAAGGAGGGTTATACAAAAGAACACCTCTTGGTGTAATCCTACGTTGCCTTGATCATTCACAGGTGCGGAAGGTGATGGAAAAAGTCCACGATGGAGAATGCGGTCCTCACATGAGTGGACCCATGATGGCAAAGAAAATCACACGTTTGGGGTATTATTGGACCACAATGGAATCTGATTGCATCAAATACGTAAGACATTGCCACAATTTCCAAATCTTCGGGAATGTACAACATGTCCCTCCTTCGTTGCTCTATACAATGACATCTCCTTGGCCATTTTCTGCCTGGGGAATTGACATAATCGGGAAGATAACTCCAGCCGGAACAGGAGGTCATTGTTTCATCCTAGTGGCAATTGACTATTTCACCAAATGGGTAGAAGCGTCTTCCTACACTAGTCTCACGGCTAAAAACGTGGCAAAGTTCATACAAAACAACATCATCTGTCGATACGGTTGCCCACATGAGATCATTAGTGATAATGGATCACATTTCCAAGCTAAGACTGAGCAATTGCTAACCAAGTACAAAATTAGGCATCACCACTCTTCGCCATATAGACCACAGACTAATGGCGCGGTAGAGGCAGCAAACAAGAATATTGTCACAATTCTCAAGAAAATGATTGACAATTATCGAGACTGGCCAAGCAAGATACCCTTTGCTTTGTGGGGATATCGCACATCTGTTAGGACGCCCACTGGGGCCACTCCTTTCTATTTGACTTACGGCATGGAAGCTGTACAACTAGTCGAGTTAGAGATACCATCCTTGCGCATCTTACTCGAAAGTCAAATCCCAGAAGCCGACTGGAAGAGGGATAGATATGAAGAACTCATCCTCCTGGATGAACGCAGGCTACGCGCCTTGCACAATGTCCAAACATAACAAGCACGTATCAAACGCGCTGTCAACAAAAGGGTTAGGCCCAGGAACATCAAATAAGGAGACTTAGTACTCAAATCGGTTAGAGCTCTTCTACCCGTTGATCCACGGGGAAAATTCAAACCTAATTGGGCCGGGCCACTCCTAGTCAAATCCATACTTCCAGGGGGTGCGGTTAGAATCACAGACCTAGATGGGAATGAGTTTTCCAACCTGAAAAACCTCGACCAATTAAAACGGTACTATGCCTAGAATAGGAACAAAAAAGCGCCTCGCGTAACCTCACGTGTCGCTCTTGTGGCACTAAATAAACGGCCCCTGGCCAAGCTGAAATAAGCTAATGTCACTCTGCTCTTGCATTTTGACAAATTTGTCATCCTCATATCATCAAATAAACTAAATTTGCACCTTCAGTGTAAGCAAAAGCTCATGCTTATTTTCTAAGTTCATTACAAGCTCTTGCTTAAAACAATTATTCTTTTACATTTACTCGAACTACGCGCAAGGGTTTGATTTCATTTTTTTAATGAATACGCAGGCAATCCTTCACCGGATACAACCCATTATTTTAAAATGTAAATAGAAGGACATTTGCATTGCATTTGGAATTCGATAAGAATAATAGATAGAAAATCACAACGGTTTCATAACCATTTAACCTTTTTATTTCATCCTTTTTCTAATAATAATACGCCACATAATAAATAAAATAGGCTAGGATTCTAAAAACCTCACCTTTTTATTACAACAACAACAATAATAATAATAAATAATAATAAAAGACTTGGGCTATTCCTCCATCTTCCCCTTGCCCTTGTCATTCTTGTCATATTTCTTGTCACGACCTCGAGCCGGACGCTCTTGCGCCACTTCAGACCTAATCACCAACGGTCTTTCTCGAGGCCTAGCCTTACCATTCTTGCCAATCACCATCTCCACGGCAGTAGAAGTCTTCGGTTTCTTCGAAGGATGAACAACTCGAAACCCGGCTTCTTCCTCTCCTTCGGTCAGATGCTTCTCTTTCTCCTTTTCCAACTCGCGTACCTTGTAGTCAACGGGCTCGCACTCTTCCGGAGTAGTAGCTTTCCTCCATCGCAGATAAGAATCCGACACCCATAAGGCATTAGCAGAAGAATTCAAGAACCACATGTTTCTTTGGGCCCATTTAATGGCCCACTCCCTTCGACTGTCAGTAGTAAGTGCCACAGCGGTCTGCGGGACGGTATCAAACTTTGGGATCGTCTGTTTTAGTCCAACCTGTCTCATCAGCCTTTCCGGGAAGATGCACACCATGAATTCCAAGCCAGGAATGCGCATAGATCGGGTAGGATCCAAAGAAGACACTCCAGTGACAGATTTGAGGTGCCACCATGGTATAATCCACCTAATCAAGGGGCCATCATCACTCTTCAGTTTATTCTTCCAGTAATCGCAGACTCGAGTGAAGTCCACCATGTACAACCTAGTCCTCATTGCAATCGAACGAGCATGATAAGAAGGAACATGAATAGGGGGCTCAATCAATCGAAGTCGTTCCATAAGCCAGACCTACCAAAAGCAGGTATTAAACATCAAAAAAAAAAAAAACGAACGAAAAACGAAAAAAAAAAACGAAAAAAAAAAAACAAAAGAAAAGAAAATGAAGAAGAAGAAGAAGAAAATGTTCTTTTACCTGCAAGATAACGGGACTTCCCAAATACGGTAGGTCACGATTGGATTTCCTATTATCCAAGCCCAACAAGATCTCTCTTAAGCATAAACAAGCTGGGCTCCTGCACAGCTCCATTTGCTCGACTAGGCCCAAAAGACGGGGATCACCTCTCAAGTCTTCATCAACATGCCCTTGGAGGACATACACATGCAACAAGCAAAATGCAAATGCCCTTCGCCTAGCAACATAAGAAACGGTGGGGTCGGCCCTATTAATAAATCGGTCAATGCAGTCCAACATTCGTACTCCTTTTGAGGTCACTAGACGGTCCACCTCAAGTCTAGTCAATCCAAGCAAGTCTCTAAATTTGCTTTTATACCCTTGCGAAGTAGAAGGAATATCGGGCAAGTGTTCCGGGTCCCACCCACCAATCGCAACAATTTTTTAAGGAAATGGGCAAATATCGCCTCCAGGGAACGCAAAAACATGATAATTCGGGTCCCAGTAATCAAGACAAGCATCCAAGAATGGTTTGACAACCTTGATAAGCTTCAAACTCAACAATGATCCAAGATTATAGGCGCCCATGTCGTGTTTCTCCATGTTGGAAAACTCGTTGGTCCACTCCTTTAAGCGAATCTCCAAAGTATTCATGATGAGTGCTTATATTGAGAATTTTATGTAATAAGACGAAGAAGAGACGGAAGAATTGTATGAATAAAAGCTCTATCGACGTCTCTATTTCTACTAATTTCTGTTTCCTAAAATCTGCCAGAGTAGACACACCTGAGAACAGGCGCAACACCTGCTGCACCTCTTCAAAGGGACGCAGCTCATGCTGCGCCTCTTCCTCACCAAGGTTTCTGTGATTTTCCGCGTTGGATCGTTCCTAATTCCATGACGAATAATTTCCTATTCCTACGGGTGATTGTTTTGGTAAATACGAGAAAATTACCATATTTCGTGTTTCCTAATTTCGCGGGCACGCATCTCGAGGCAATATCGACATTTTCGTCATTTTATCACACTTGTACATTTTCATTTTAGGAAATAAACTCCAATTTAATTCGTTTCAAATTTTATATATATATTTCTTTTACGTCTTTTCATTTCTAACTTATAGGGTTCTGTTTTTTCTTTTTTTAGGGGGTAACCCTCCCTACCATCCGGTCATTTCCGGCAATTTTTTTGCTTTTTTGCATTTTCTTTTGCATTTTTTTGCATTCTCTTGAGTCGTTCGTTTTGCGCTAATTCAGGCCATATGTATATACAAATGTCTGTTTTGCGTGATTTCTATGTAAATTTCGGCAGCATGACGGCGTAAACCGTCATCTACCAAACCTGTTCAAAGCTAACCTGCAGGTACAAGCAACACAACCCAGTAGCAAAGGTACTCAGGCCGTCATATATACACCAAAAAAGGGAAATGTACAGCAAACTGGGGGCTCGAGCCCCAAGCAAAGTCCAAAAATGTTCAAAATGAAGGTCCAAAATGTACAAAATGTGCAAAATACACACAAAAACAAAACGAGACTACTGTCGGTCGCCCTCCAGCTCCGCAATCCTTGCCGCGAGAGCAGCAATCTCGGTGTCCCGAACCTCGAGCTCCCTCAACAAGCGAGCTGTCTCCTCCCGAGACTGGGCCAACTCTCGCTCCAGCTCACGGTCCCCCTGTAAACAATAAAATTGGCTCATGTCAATCATTTCAGGCGATTACAAGGAAAATCAAAATTCAAAAATGAAATAGGCACAAGGTTCATACCTGACGACCTCGACCGCCGACAAGTGCCTCGACGGCAGTAGCTCGCAGCCGGTTGGCCACCCTCCATAACGCCACGAACCAAGACGGCGCGACCTGCATTTTCAAAAAGAAATTCTCAATAATTGAATAAGTCCAACCAAATGTGTTTTCACACAAAAATTATGTAAATTAGAGGCTCACCCTCCGAATCAGATGCTGCCAGTCGTCCAGGCCAGCATCCGTCACAGCCACGTCAAAGTCACGCAGCTCGGAGATCGTCGTCCTCCCGGTCGCGTCAGTGTACTCGAGGGTCTCGGGGTACTCTGGGGGCTCGATGCCCGCCACCTCAACCTCCTGCAAAGGCAAATATTTCTCATTAATCGGTGATCTTTCATCGTAGTTTTAAAATCAAGTAAAGAAGAAGAGTAAAGATACTCACCACTACCGGCCAGTACGCCAACCTCCCGTAGAGGAACGTCGAGTAGTCCTCGCTAGGAAGAAGGAGGGCGTCACCACCAACGCCAGCCAAGTCAGCCTCCCTCTCTGCCTCGGAAGGCTCCCTGAACATCGTCCTAGGAGGATCGATGGGAACCGTCAACACGTCCCGAGAGCACTGACGAGCCAAGCGCTCGCCCAAGTACCACATAGGACCTATCGACATCCTCAACAGCAGCCGGCTCGAGCTCCTAGGTCGAAGGACCTCAGCCACGAAAAGAGGCGCTCCAGCATACTCCGCCCAAGGCCTGGGCACCCACTGGGACAAGACAAACAAAGAATCATTCTTATGATCGATTAAAAGCAATAAAGAAGCAAAAAGAATATAAGTAAGATGCTCACGCTGTCCAGCTGAAGAGCGTTCACGTCTCGCCGGTAAACACCGTGAGAGGAACGCTTGCTCCTCGTCCTGCACATCACCCAATCCCTCATGACGGGATAGGCCCTCTCCATCGACTCCGTCCTCTTGGGCGAGAGGCTCAGAAAGTAGGAGTACACCCATGCCTGTGAAACAAGATAGTCAATAACGATCTTTCGTGATTTGATAAAGAATTGATTTGATAAGGAAAGGAATTGATTTTAGTCTCAATGAAGGTTAATACCTCCAACAGCAGTCCAGGCCCGACAACACCAGGAGAAGTCCCCTTCTCCATCAACTCCGGACGAACCATGGCCCTCATGAAGCGGATGAGGACCGCAAAACCAAAGAAGATGACCCGGGCCCCAACGCCCTAGGGAGCTCAGGTCAGAAAGAAAGGGAAGAAGCTTCGTCGACAACCTCTCTCCCTTGTCTCCAAGGTAAATCGAAGACAGAAACCACCAAAGCCACAAGCGGGCCCTCTGCTCAGTAGTACAGGGAGGAGGAGCCGTCTCCCTCCCGTCAATCGTCACCAGCGCCGGCCGCAAAGTAGTCTCGAACGTGGGCGGGCACCAAGCCCAAGATGTGAACACCTTCGGCGACAAGTTCCGGCCGATCAACCTCCTAGCCTCGGCCGAGTCCACCCTCATGGCGAGTCTCCGCCACTCCACCTCCTCGATCCCACACCGGACGAGAAATCATGCCGTAGTCCTCCAGAGTGACTCCCACCTCGCCAAAAGGCATGTGAAAAGTGGAAGTCGTGTCCCAGAATCGGTCCAAGAAAGCGCGGACCAGGCTAAGGTTAGCCCGCAACTTCCTCCTCGCGATATCACTCCAGGCCTGCACCAAGGCACCAAACGCTCCACGCTCGATCATAGCGCGCTCCTCCGCCGACAGCCGCTCGTAGCACTCCATCCCTGTCGTGTAACCCAAGAACGACCTGATGTTCCCGGCCTCCTATTGTGATTTGAAACAAAAGCTATCTTTAGTTTTGAATGAAAGTTGGATAAGATATGAGCAAATGAAATGAAAGAAGGTGAGTGATGAGTAATGAATTCAAAATTACCAAACTCTTCATCGTCCTGTAGGACAGGTGACCCTCTGCAGCCCAGAGCAAGTGCCTACTCTCCCAGGTCTCAGCCCACGCGGCGCTCCCCCCCGACGACCTCCTCGCCCGACGTTGGCCCGTCTCGGGACCTCCTCCTCCTCAACAGCCTCCTCCTCGTGGATCTCGTCCCCAGCAACCATCACCGCGGCGGTAAAAGCCTGCTCCAAAGCCTCCTCAACAACAGCAGTGTCTATCTCCATGGGAGTCCTCCCAGAAGTAGAAGCCTCATCACCTGCAACATTAAAGCAAATTTAGGCCGCGTCACGTGACGACGAGCCTTGGTTAAGGGATTTTCGAGCCTTCAGAAGCTCTGAAATCGCTCCTTTCTCGCCATCTTTGGCCATATTCTCACAAACCCGATCACTCATGTGGTAATTAAGGTCAAGTCAAGCCTAATTTGAAGCCTAGTTCTGGGTTCGAGCCGAAATTTCGTCAGCATTTCGTTATAACGACGATTATGCCCTAGAAAAGTGTCCTGAAAAAACCATCACAAACCGAAATTCCGAGATGGTAGAAAGTTTACCCATCATCCAAGGATCCCAAATATCAAGTTTCATCGCAAATGGGCAATCCTAAGGCTATTTTTGAAGCAATTTACGGTCTAGCTGTGAAACCGTCTCAATTTCACTTAAATGCTCAAAACTCAACGAAAATTCGAAACGAATACATGGTTATGTTTCTTATATTGCCAATTATCCATTTCTAGTGTCAATTTTACAAGGCAAATGCATTTGGGGGAAAAACCCCAAATTTTTGAAATAATTGGGTTGAAAACCCTAATTTTTTCGATCCAAATTGAGCAAATATAGAAGTTTAATGCAAGAATGAGACGCATACCTTGATTAGTCATGATTAATGCAAGCTTGTGGATCAAACCTTGGCGTAAATGGTTGAGATTTGAGACAGTATTGTGTGATTTATGTTTCGAAACAAATGAAATAATCCCTCTGTTTATCGCGTTTTTACGCAGAAAATACACCCCTGGGAACAGACACAGCAGGCGTTGCGCCTATTCCAAGAGACGCAGCTCTTGCTGCGCCTCTTCCTGGTGTCCCCTCCATACGAGTTTTCAAAAATTTGTTATGAGTTCGTTATTTGTGGGCCCATCTTTGGTGCGCCTCTTCCCCATGCTATTTTATCTTTTTGGTCCATTTGACGATTATTCTTTTGTTCAGACCTGTATTTCTAAGCCAACAGCAGACTATCATATGTTATTTATCGCTTCCAAGACGTTGCTTGTCACAACGAGCAGATATTCCTTTACAGGTGTTTCGACACGCCTTCATTATATTTCCCAACGAGAGTAAGCGGATAGACTTTCCCTCTCGAGACATGGAGATCAGTTCCTGATTATGTTCCCCAACGAGAGTATGCGGATAAACTTCCCCTCTCGAGACATGGAGATCAACATCGACCCCGAATTTTTCCGAAGTTTGTTTGAAGCTGAACACAACCAAATTTCTCCCAGCAGTTCCAGACTGTGTCCTGCTGTCATTCCTCATATCATTCAGATGCCCCTTTTCAGGAATAAGCCTTCGTATTTTCAGACACCAAGTTATATTCAGACCCCAAAGAGTTTTGCCGAAGCGCCTTCAGTCCCGTTTCGTCCAGAAGTCTCAGGTATGATCTCTTCTTATGGCTGGCGAGCCTCCTTACGTAGTCTAATGGACTTTAAACGACCCTCCCCGATAGTCGACAGACTCTAAAATGTTCCCGACGACAGGTCCTTGGCTTAGACCCCTTGAGCCGCCTCGCGTCGCCATAGTCGTCAGGTTGTAATCTTCGATTGACCTGATGGCTATACTTTGACTTTCGCCTTGTCCAAGCCTTAGTCAAAGTGAGGGCTCTGTAGATACCTCATTTCTGCACCTCTCGCAAACCACCCGGTGATGATTGGGCCGCATGTTTGGTACGCGGAATGATTTGTGACAGTTCGTAAGTTTATCGTCAAGTGATTGCTCAAATACTAATGTCAACCTCTTAGTTGTCATCTACGTCTTTGATACGGTCGTTTTTGTGAGAATTAGAGTACGTTTGGAGTCCGGCCTAAAACCGTCTCCATTTTTCGATAAATCAAATCTCGAGTCAGAATGTTCTGAAATGTTCCGGATATTTCTATTCCATATTTTATAATTATTTCACAATCATTAATCTTTGGTAAACAATTTCCCGTAATATTCATACAAGATATTAAGGAAAACCAAATTATTCCGTCCTTCTATAACTTAAACACGGAAATCTTTCTTCCGCAAGAGGAAACCACTTGGGAACGTACGCAAAGCCAGTCTTTGCGCCTCTTCCAAGAGACGCATGGATCGCCGCGCCTCTTCCCAGTCCTTTCTGCGTGTTTTTCGTATCTTTTTCATATCTTTCCGAGATTCACTTCCAAAGACTCTCCGAAAACCCTATTCCTTCACGTGATTAGTATAAATAGGAGCCTTGGCTCCTCATATTTCTCACGCGAGTGTCCGCCCTTCTCTTCTCCCTTTGCATTCTAGACCTTTGTTCTTACTTTTTGGCGTCTACGTGCTTGAACTTTCGACCACGTAAGCTCGGATCCTTCTGAGTACAAGCCTCGTTTGCATGACCGACCAATTTGACCAACTCCACATCAATCAACTTAATTAATCTAATCGTTTTCTTCTTACGAGGGCACTTTCGTCTACATTCGAGTCGAGCATCACTAATCGATAACTTAGTTCTTCTCGTTTCGTCAAACATGTAAGTCTGAGGGTGTAAATCTCTCTTTTATTATTGTTATTTACTTTTTTGTATAATCATATTGTAAGGTTTATGTCGAAAACACCTCTTAAAACCGATTTCTAAAACCGTGCTTTAAAACCACTTTTACGGATTTCCAGAAGACAAACCGTTGAGAAAGGACGCAAGAATCGCTGCGCCTCTTGAAGGAGCGCGATTCTGCTGCGCCTCTTCGTGAGGCCGCGCATTCTCGCTTCCTTTCTTCTTCCTTAAATCCTCTCGTAATTCGTCAACTTTTATTCGTTTTCGTTTGTTTTCTTTAATTCTTTGATACAATAGCATAATAATTTCACCTATATATTATTGTTCATCATTAACATGTTTAATTCATCGTTAAATTCGACTTAAATCCCTTATAATCCAATATTTGCGGGTTTTCGTCATTAAACTCAATCCGGGTTGTAGAAATTTGATTTGTTCATATTGAGTTTCTGCAATTCGATCTTTGATATATTTCCATCATCATTTCACATAATTCGTCATTAATCTGTCATATTTAACCTATTTAATTCACCTATGTCACTAATCAATCTTTCATTCATGTAAATAATTCATCTTAATTCCGTCTCATCCATGTTTTATTGCTTTTATGACCCTTCCACATGTAATTAATGTATTAAATCACTTCCATCCGAGTCAAACATCATAATCAACCCTTAAAATCACCAACGAATATTAACGATTTGCGATTCGTCACACTGCCAGAACTCACCCTTGGAACAGACGCAAAGAATCGTTGCGCCTCTTCCAAAAGGCGTAGATCTCTTGCGCTGTTCAGGTTGAATTCTGTCTCTGAACTCCGTTGTTGCTTGACCTAGTTAATTAGTTTACGTTTAATTGACTATTATCCGTGTTATCACCTACTGATCTGTTCCTTAATTTATTCTTTTGTTCTCTTTCTCAAATTATCCATTTTAAAGGTATTTTCGACATAAATCAATGAACCCGATGTAATTATCTTAATTTTTCATTATTGTAATTTTGTTTATTATATTTATCATCGTATCTTGTATCATTTGTATGCCTTCACATATAATTGAGCATTAAATCTTACTTCGACATTAATTGTATGCTAAATTACTTGTTCACCTTCTTAGTCTAATTCTCACATGCTAGGATTAAAACTTGGATGTTGCATTGCATGCATATAATCGACAATATATCGAGTATAGATGATGTCCCTAATCATTAGTAGAGGCCGCCATCGAGGCGGGCGGGATTAGGTGTTCGATCAAAAGAGCTTCCTAATACGTACCCTCATCCCTTACTCCAGATCTCTGTGAACATCCGTGTTCATTGGCATCCACGAGAGTAATTCTAGACATAGAATGCTAAGGGTAACGATTGCTTAGTGTTCATGTCTCTACTTTGTGTCTTGACATGACACGAGGTATTCGAACGGTTCCAATTTCCCATAAAAATTGGTGGCGACTCCAACAAATGCAAACGCTTGTTCTCTTCCTCCCAAGCGCCCCCGTGGGCCCCTCCCCCGTTGTCCACAAAGGGCCAAACTCTCCCAGTCAGTAATACCGGCTGCGGTTCTGTCAAGATCTGTGAGCTATTCACCTATTCACGGGCTCCATCGGTCAAAGAGAAAGGAAATATGACCTCCTTAATCTTGTCCTGGGTCACTCCCTTAGTAGCGGGAATGGTAGTGTAATAGTCAGTGAAAACTTCCATGTGCTTCCGCGGATCTTCACCCGCCACACCTCGGAACAGGTTCCGTTTGACCAGACTAGACAAGAAACCGTTTTAAGTGAGAGGTGCGGTAGTAATGACGGTCACACTGCTGTTGACTGTCTAACTGAGAAGGAGCAGGTTCTTGCCTTTCAGCAATACAGGCAAGTTGGCACTTATTATAACAATCAGAGTAGAGTCCATCCTAATTTGAGAAGGACTAGTCAGAATGTGTTAAACCCTTCACCTCCACCGCAGCAGCAACAACCTTACATCCCTCCTCACAAAGCTCAACAAGGCTTTCAAAAGCCTTCATCCTTAACACCACCGCAAGAAGGTGCTTCCTCAAGTGGTGTTAGCGTGATTACTGAGTTGAAGTCAATGATACAAGCATTGACTGTTTAGTTGCAGAAGAGTGACCAACAAAAATATGCATCGATAAAGTCACTCGAGTCCCAGATAGCTAAACTCGCGGCAACCCAATCTTCAAGGAAGCCGGGTCATTTACCGTCTCAACCTGATAAGACCCAACATGAGACGATTAATCTGATAAACTTGCGAAGTGGTCTTTCTTATGAAGGACCCAAAATGTCAACTGATGAGGACATATCAGACCCGAGACCTGTTGTTGCTGAGAGTGGACAGTCGTCAATGGACGAATCTATGCTGAATCCAAGGAAAATACTCGATCGACTCATTTCTGGTGGTCGATCGAGTAGAAATGCTGGTAATATTTCACGATCGAGTGAAGCTGTTGGTCGATCGAGTAAGGCTGATTATGAAGAATTCGATCGAGTAGAGGATAGTCCTCGATCGAATGAAATTGCTGAGAAAACAGCTCGATCGAGTGAATTCATATATCGATCAAGTGATGCTGATAAAGAGGACTTCGATCGAGTTGTTGATTGTGATCGATCAAATGATATTGCTGTTGAAAGACCTCGATCGAGAAGAAAAAAAGGTCGATCGAGCAAGAAAGATGACGAGCCTGTTGAGACTCTGTCAGAAAGAAATAAAGGGTTGGAAATTCCTATCACGGTTCCCTTTCCGAGGCGATTGCAGAACAAGAAGGCCGAACAAAAATTCGGGAAATTTGCTGATATCCTGAAGAGCCTTCATGTCAACGTTCCTTTCGCCGAACTGCTTACCCAGGTACCCTCTTACATGAAGTTTATGACAGAAATTTTAACGCGTAAGAAGCATATAAGTGACCATGAAACGGTGGCTTTGACTGAAGTGGGGCTCGTCTTAGTTCAGAATAGGACACCACCCAAACAATCAGACCCGGGAAGCTTTTCGATTCCATGTCATATAGGGACCCACTTAATTGACAACGCGCTATGTGACTTAGGAGCTAGCGTGAGAGTCTTACCTTTGTCTCTCGCAAAGAGACTAGGTTTGACCAAGTTTAATTGCACTAATATGACTGTTCAGATGGCCGACCGTAGTATATCACGGCCACTAGGTGTCTTAGAGGACATACCTGTGAAAATTGGGAGATTCTTTATTCCCGTTGATTTTGTGGTCTTAGACATACCCGAAGACTCTTATACCCCTATTATTTTAGGGTGACCATTAATATTTACTGCTCGCGCGGTAATTGATGTCGGGGGGAAGACCCTTACTTTCCAGGTAGGAGATGAGGAGCTGACATTTTATCAGTCCAAAGCTCGTAAGGCCTCTATGCAAGTTCAACCTTGTAATGCTCTACCCTCTATAGACCCAGACTCAGATTCTCCAGCTGAAAATATTGAGTATTGTGCTGCTATAGTGACACCTCCGCCTCAGACTGAGAGCAAAAATGAGGACCATCCTGTTGTTTTCCTTGCTGCAGGTACACACAGAGTGGATACTGGAGATGTTGTCGGTCATGGTGCAGTGAAAGTCAAGTTAAGTGATGGGAATGCTGCAAATGATAATGCCACTGCCAGAAAGGACGCCAAAGGAATGAAGAAAGTGAAGGCGTATGTGGACGCAAATTCTTCTTCTTCTATCAGTTCAAGTTCAAGCTCATGGCGATCCAAGAGGACGGTCCGCGATGCTGAAGGGACCTCCTCCAGTCAGAAGCCCTCTTTTGGGCTACTACAGTGTTTTGGAAGATGAGCGGGGAATGCCCCGTTGTAAAACTTTGTAATTTTGAATTTCTGTTAAGACATTTTAATTGCATTTTAGACTGTTAGACAATAGCGTAGTTAGTTTTAGCGTAAGACTGAATATAGACTGCGTATTTTGTGAATTTGGTATTTGCGGGAAGCATTTCTGCGTGTTTTCATGCAGGTTTGGGGAAGATACGCTGCATTGGGATGTTTGTCAAAGGAAAACAACTCGATCGAGTACTTTTTGTACTCGATCGAGAGGAATGCCCAGGTAAATTGTTCGATCGAGCAGATTAAAGCTCTCGATCGAATTGACCAAAAAGGAGAGCTCTCGATCGAACGTCGGTTTACTCGATCGAGAGGAACGCGGGAAGAAGGACTCGATCGAGTGGTTTCCAATCACTCAATCGAGCGATTAAGGCCTATATCACGCAGGGAGTCTTTCTTTTCCTCTTCTATTTTTCATTCTATTTCTTTTTCTCTCCTTATTTTTGCGATAAAACACTCTAAATATCTCCAAATCCTCCCTTTTGTCTTCCCCATTACCAAATTCAACTCCCACATTTTGCTTATTGTGTGATTTTCGACAAAAGCCCCATCTTTTCACCTTCAAAATCGTGTTTGTTGCAATTTAATTTGGGAACTAGGGTTTGTTCGAGTTGGGTCAAAACCCGACTGTTTTTGTGCGTTTTTTGTCGATTAATTTGCATCTTCTTGATACCGTCGTTTCAGTACCAAAAATAAATACCTAAGTACTATTAACAGAAGTCAGCGGTAAGTAGGGTCGATCTCCACAGGGAGCCGGTCACAATATACTTGTCAATTTAGTCCGTCTGAGGTCACGAGATGGGGGGTTTGAAATGTTTGAACTAAACTAAGAGCTTAAAGTAAGAGAAAGGAATAAGAGAGATTAACAATAAAAGAAGAGAACTAGGATTGTCAGGTCATCAATGAATATCGGTTAATTGCAGCTAAGATCACAGATCAGTCAATTGTATCGGTCTAAGGGGCAATGAATATCTCCTTCCGGTCTCAATCCGCCCTAAAATACTATTAGCTTAGCTTCCGCCCTCACTAAAGCATCCTATTGTTCACTGCGGGTCTCACCCCTTCCAACCTTCCGGTCTAGGTTAAGGCTTCCCAAGATTAATTAAGCTAAATGCATCGAATTCAAGTAGCTAGTTACAGTTAATTGCAGTGATTAACAACAAAGACATGATAACAATGAAAGATCTGTAAACCTAATTAGCAACTAACAATAATCATCGAATCCCCTAAATCCTAGCAAGAGATTTAGCTATGCATAATGGAAAACAAAGCAAGAGTGAAAAACAGAGAAATAATAGATATCGCTAAATAAAGAGAGAGCAAAGAAAGAGAAAGAGTAAAAGGAAAAATTACAGATTAAGAGATCCGGAAATTAGAGTCACAATAACGTCGAACAGTATCCAGAGGTAAAACAAGAGAGAAAAAGAGAAAAAAAAGGAGAAAAGAAGAGTGTATGAGAGATAAAAGGTGTGTTTATGACCTAATCCCGACTTCCTTTATATAGGGAAGTCATTATTAACATAAAATAAACTTAACACGGAATAAAAATCCCGAGTATATAAGCTAATCACTCGATCGGGCAACTTTATATCACTCGATCGAACAATTCCAAGCTAAAACCTCTCGATTGAGTAGAAAAACTACTCGATCGAATACTATCTAAAATAAGCATTTCGATCGAGGACTTAAACTACTCGATCGAACACTATTGTACTCGATCGAGTGGTTTCCAGCGCACAATTCCTGCTTCGCGCACTGAACTTCAAACGACTTCCATTTCTTCGTTACTTGGGAAAATAGAGCGTTTCCAGTGGCGTTGGAAATCTAAGAGGACAAGATTTCATCTCCAATTAGAATCACCTGAAAATCAGTTGTAGAAATCGAGATATGGCTCTTCGAAGTAGGCACTAGTAATTTAAAGTTCTTCCTTTGCTCGCCTAGCTATCTTACTTCTTTGCGCATCTCAAAATAGTAGTCTTAAGGCTCCGACTAAACTCATCTCCTAAATGCATGTATAGGGACATGTATTAAGCTTGATTTAGCTTCTTTTTGGTTCATACCTGCAAATAATACAAGACAAACCAAAGTAGACAATTCGGGGGACATTTGTAGCTAAACACTACACAAAATGCATAGAAATGGGTGCAAATGAAGTACAAAATGCCTATATAAAATGCACGCATCAAATCTCCCCAAACCAAATCTTTGCTTGTCCCCAAGCAAACTATATGCAAAACTAATGGAAGAGAAAAGAAAACTCAGAGCTAGCTACAAATTGTCCACTTAAACCAATTTAATGCAACAAACTAACACTCATAGTGAAACAGTCAGATGCAAACGAGTTATAGGATGTTTATAATAAAGCTGAACCGTCAACCTTGCAAGGCCTTTAATGATGGACTCTCACGGATCACTCTTCTCTCATGAAGTAAAGGGTAAGCATATGAATTGTAAGAGAGAAATAAATATAATCGCTCACCTAAACTACGACCCACGTAAACATGCATGCAACTAATATGATAGACAATTCTAACTACCATACATACATTCCAACCAAACAAGGTCCGTCACAGCTGAGGGCCTACAAAAATATGGTAAAGTGAGGCAATGGGTAAGAAAAGGCAAAACATTTTTGGAAATGTGAGGGTATAGGCGGCTAAGCTAGTACCTAAACAGAACCAAATAGAACATATCCATCTCTAATCCATCAAAATTAAGCACAACGCCCATATTTGGCATTCAAACTCACCAGACCGAACCGAACATACTCCTCAAGAGATATAAATAAAGCATAGGAGTGAAAACTGACTTATGAAAGAGACTTTTTTTTTTCTTTTTTTCTTTTCACGGTTTCTTCTTTTTTTTTTCTTTTTCTTTTTTTTTCATTTTTTTCAATTCTTTTTTTTTTTTCATCTCATCCTCTTCTTTCCTTTCTACCAACTCCAAATCAATACAATACAAACCAAATTCGGACCGATAAAATATATACCGCAAAAACATACACTAACTAGCTTGACAAGGCAGGCTATATTTGGGATGTAGTTAAGGGTCAACAGGCAAATTTGGCTAATGTGGAGCTAAATGGGTAAAAATGAAAGAAAGGGGAAATGTAAGCGCCTCCCTGCATGTGACACCAACCACTAACTCGAATGTATGTAGGCAAAAAGCAATTGAATTTCATAAACGTGCAAATTAATGATACATGTTATGCAAGGAGTAACTACTCTCAAATCCTACATGAAACTGGTCATAAATGACACCAGTTTATACGACTCTAAAACTTAGAATATATAAGTAGCTTGCCAAAATTTCAGGTCAAGTCTATTTGTTCAGCTAAATTTTAACATTAACTCGTAGATATGCAGAAGACAAAGCTAAAAGATAACAGTTTAATGCAAGGCTTAAGCAAAGTGACAAATCATAGTGCAATTTCATCATAGAAATCTACCGTTCCGACTCAACCTATATGCAAAAGTAAACATGAATTTTTGAAATTTTCAAATTTTTTCTATTTTTTATGAGATTTTTGATTTTTATGAAAATAAACAACATTGCAATACGGAAATTAAACGTGATAACTGAAATGCAATAAAAACAATATGCAGACACAGATATGGATGCATAACCTCCCCAAACCAAACCGTACAATGCCCTCATTGTACTCAAAATTAAGGAAAGGAAATGCAAACTAAAAAGGAGAAAGATTGGAGATGCGGAAAACTCACAAGACAACGTAAATGAGGGACCTCCCCAAACCGACTATGAACATGGGAGGTCGCTAACAGCTCCGTAGCAGCGTCACAGGAAGTAAATCAGCCAAATTCACGCGATGGTACTCGATCGAGAAGATTTAGTACTCGATCGAGTACATTAGATTGCATAAGTTGTTCGATCGAGGAAACATGGCTCTCTATCGAAAGATCTTCTTTGGCAGGCACTCGATCGAGAAGTATATGTGTTCGATCAAGTGAAATTATCAGCAAAAGGGTTCGATCGAGTATATATAGAGTACTCGATCGAGCCATCCATAACAAATTCCTGCAAAGACGCAATAAACAGTCCGCGAAACTAACAAAACAAGCTTAACCGCTCTAAGTCTATGGTCTAAAAACCCAATTATTACACATAAAGCTAAAATGTTTGAAAAAACAAGTAAAAATAAAACTCCGGGTGGCCTCCCGGACAGCGCTAGTTTCAGACAGGTCCCAGCTCGACCTTATTTTTCATCTAGCTGCTCCAATCAGTCACAATCAAAACAACTCAAAGCTCTTAGCATGAGATCATATATCTGCGCATGTGCTACACAAGAGCATAAGTAGCACCATAATATAAAAATAAAATAGGAAATTGAAATGTGCAACTGTTTAAGCCTAACGAATTTCCTATGACAGCTCCCAAATTTGTCCACAAAATATTTCTGCCCTCCAGCTACGGGCGGAATATAAAAGCTCATATCATTTGTAAGCGGAAAATAAGAGAGCTTAGGAGCATTTAAAGGTAAGCTAAGATACCGTCTCAGCTTAACAAATTTTGGATGACAAGTACGGTGAAAAATTGTTAGCTTAATCGTCTCACCGGGAGGGGGTAGAGCATCAAAAGAAAAAGTAAGAGTCATGTGAGATAGCGTACTATTAATACCAACAGTAATGAAATTACCTCTTACTACCTCTATGGGTTATGTCCCGTAAATCGCAGCCTCCAAGGCATCCAGCTCGGCTTTGAAAATGGGAGATTCACCATATCCATTGTCTTCATCAAAATTGTCATCCAAAACAAACCAAGATGACGTTACATTGCTCTCCATGGCCAAAGTACTCGATCGAGAAAAGATAGAACTCGATCGAGAGGTTTCCTCCTGAATATTACTCGATCGAACATCATGAACTGCTCGATCGAGGTCTTCCTCATAATGGCTGTTCGATCGAGTGGTATTTTCTGTTCGATCGAACTCTTCCTCTGGCATATCACTCGATCGATCTGGTCGATCGGAGAAAATCCTCCTCCAAAGTGTTCAATCGAGTGGTGGAGTCTGCTCGATCGAACTCCTTATGTTGAACCGTGGTGAATAATTCAAGAAAAGCTTCATCTTCATCAACACCGTCAATTTTCGAGTCATACATATCTTCATCATTAATAGACAACTGAGGTCTTTCATGGGAAAGACTACTGACGGGAAAAACAGCATATACCGTCTCTGAGTCTATTAAATCCCCCTTGAGCTACTTGAGATTTAAGTAACGTGAGGTGAGCTTCCCTAGATTTCTCGGTTTCTTGCATTTGAAGTGCAAGTGCCTTCACCATAGACTTCAATTCAGCAATCCCTTCTTTCTGTTTATCAAGGGGAGGAGTAGCTTGTTGTTGTGGTGGCCAGACAAATGGAGGCTTTTGATAGCCTCGTTGATAAGGCAGATGTGGCGGCACAATTGCAAAAGGTTGTCTGGCTTGTCTACGCTGCTTAAACGTGCAAACTTCATCGTTCCCTGTCAAACAAACAGTGGCATTGTGCCCAGCAGCATCACATCTCTTACATTAAACCACCTGCTGCGCCATAGGATGGAACATAGGTGGAGGTCAAAGGTACTCAAGCCTTCCCTTTGATGATCTTTTACCTAGAACTGTCTAGGTAGGACCTGTAGGGCCTATCAAAACAACACTAGAGAAAAAGATGAGAACTGCCTCAACGAATAAATCCCTTGAGGCTAAAGACAGACAAAAAGAAACAAGTAAATAAAATAGTTGCCTCCCCGGCAACGGCACCAAAATTTGATACCGTCGTTTCAGTACTAAAAATAAATACCTAAGTACTACTAACAGACGTCAGCGGTAAGTAAGGTCGATCTCCACAGGGAGGCGGTCACAATATACTTGTCAATTTAGTCCGTCTGAGGTCACGAGATGGGGGGTTTGAAATGTTTGAACTAAACTAAGAGCTTAAAGTAAGAGAAAGGAATAAGAGAGATTAACAATAAAAGAAGAGAACTAGGATTGTCAGGTCATCAATGAATATCGGTTAATTGCAGCTAAGATCACAGATCAGTCAATTGTATCGGTCTAAGGGGCAATGAATATCTCCTTCCGGTCTCAATCCGCCCTAAAATACTATTAGCTTAGCTTCCGCCCTCACTAAAGCATCCTATTGTTCACTGCGGGTCTCACCCCTTCCAACCTTCCGGTCTAGGTTAAGGCTTACCAAGATTAATTAAGCTAAATGCATCGAATTCAAGTAACTAGTTACAGTTAATTGCAGTGATTAACAACAAAGACATGATAACAATGAAAGATCTGTAAACCTAATTAGCAACTAACAATAATCATCGAATCCCCTAAGTCCTAGCAAGAGATTTAGCTATGCATAATGGAAAACAAAGCAAGAGCGAAAAACAAAGAAATAATAGATATCGCAAAATAAAGAGAGAGCAAAGAAAGAGAAAGAGTAAAAGGAAAAATTACAGATTAAGAGATCCGGAAATTAGAGTCACAATAACGTCGAACAGTATCCAGAGGTAAAACAAGAGAGAAAAAGAGAAAAAAAAAAAAGGAGAAAAGAAGAATGTATGAGAGATAAAAGGTGTGTTTATGACCTAATCTCGACTTCCTTTATATAGGGAAGTCATTATTAACATAAAATAAACCTAACACGGAATAAAAATCCTGAGTATATAAGCTAATCACTCGATCGAGCAACTTTATATCACTCGATCGAACAATTCCAAGCTAAAACCTCTCGATCGAGTAGAAAAACTACTCGATCGAACACTATCTAAAATAAGCATTTCGATCGAGGACTTAAACTACTCGATCGAACACTATTGTACTCGATTGAGTGGTTTCCAGTGCACAATTCCTGCTTCGCGCACTGAACTTCAAACGGCTTCCATTCTTCGTTACTTGGGAAAATAGAGCGTTTCCGGTGGCGTTGGAAAGCTAAGGGGAGGAGATTTTATCTCCAATTGGAATCACCTGAAAATCCATTGTAGAACTAGAGATATGGCTCTTCAAAGTAGGCACTAGTAATTTGAAGTTCTTCCTTTGCTCACCTAGCTATCTTACTTCTTTGCGCATCTCAAAATAGTAGTCTTAAGGCTCCGACTCAACTCATCTCCTAAATGCATGCATATGGACATGTATTAAACTTGATTTAGCTTCTCTTTGGTTCATACCTGCAAATAATACAAGACAAACCAAAGTAGAGAATTCGGAGGACATTTGTAGCTAAACACTACACAAAATGCATAGAAATGCGTGCAAATAAAGTACAAAATGCCTATATAAAATGCACGCATCACTTCTTATGGGTTTTCAATCAAGTAAATCTTTTTCCCCTCTTTCTCGTTGTTTAATTGATGTTTTCGACCTTAAATGAAGGGCTAGGGTTTCGAAAATTTTCGAAAATTTGGGGAAATCTTTTTTTAATCGTTTAATTGTCTGATTATGGTACTTACTTGATTGATTAGGATAGATAGTAACACTGGTGGTTTCAAATTTTTACCTCGTAAATGAACGAGTTCGTTGCACTAATTGAGGGTCGAATCCACAAGGAGCATGGGAGAATATTAATCGTTTTAAATCTTGTGTTTAACTAAATCAACAATAATTGAGATGGAAATTGCAAATGAAAATGATGTAATTCAAGGAGTTAAAAGCCTAGGACCCGATTATCACCAACAATTCATAATTCATCATCATGATTCCCTTAGCTAGTTATTGGGGTGATATGTAAGGAGGAGATGGCTCTAATTCGCCTAATACCCCCCTCTCGGGTTCGCATTAGGACACTAGTTCTCCCAACCCCCCTCCCTTTCGGTCTCAGAGGCCGGAATCCTAAGGTAGAGGCCCGACTACCCTAGAAACGTGCACTTCTCTAAGGTATCCTAGCTTCTCCTAAGTCCATCAAGCCCTCATCATTTTCCGGGTCGTCCAACTCCTTCTCTCGAAGGTCGAATTCAAACGCTAGCCTAGAGGTGTCCTCCCCGGTTCTCCCTTTCGGTCTCAACCTAGGTTAGCAATAGGACCAAATCCCGGGTACCCGGTTCCCGACCTAACCAACTCTCGTTGGTGGACAAGGGTCAGAAACCAACAATACCAAAAAATTGACCAATTCACAAAATCAATCCTCTAGTCTACCCTTACTAATCCTCCCCAACAACTACCTTTTAATGGGAATCAATCAAGTAAAGTACTCATGTTGGGTTAAACCGAGTCCTAGTTAAAGGACTTGATAAGTGCATTTTCTATATATTTTAACCCCTTATATTAGTTTGATTTCACATATCATTTAGCACTTATCAAAGTGTTTTTAAGCTAATATTGTGTTTCTAATGCAATTGTGTGTTCAAGTGTGTTTTGTAGGAAAATGAGCTAAATGGGCTAAAGTACTATAAAATGTGCTAACACTAGAAGCAAGGCTAAGTATGAGAGCAAGATTGGACTAAGTGTTGGAATTGCATGGATTTTGCATGAAGAAAGTGTTGGATCAAAATGAAAATGCAAGCAAAGTCAATGTGCAAGTCAAAGCCCAAGAATTCAAGTCCAAAATATGGTGGAAAATTTGGATGCTAAAGAAAAGCCTAGGATGCCAAAATACTTAACATGCCCTCCTTAATGCTCTTAATCGCACCATTAAACAAGGCATTAATCGTCAACATAGGATACCATTTGCAATTAAGGACGGAATTAAGAGAAAATATGATGGACACTACGACCCTGATCGGGGTTGGCTCCTCCTTGGTGCATGCGTTACTCCTATTGTTTTCCTATAAATAGCTAGGAGCCTATGCTCGACCATTGGATTGACCTCTTACACACTCTTATATATATTTTTCTTCCTAAATTCTCTCTAAATATTAGTAGGTAGTTTAGTTTAGTTTAGTTTATATTAGTTTGTTACATTTCTATTATCAAGTTCAAGTTATATTCAAGCTTCATTTCAAGTTATTTCCATTTGCATTTGTTCTTCATTTCCATTTCCTACTTCAAGGTAATTCTTATTCTATTTTCGTTATGTTATTTATCATTTCATTTAGCATTAGTTTAATTTACATTTCCACCATGTTAGAGTAGTCGCATTTGTCTAAGGAGTAAGGGAAACAATGCATGACTAAGTAAATTGTAAATGTTAAAATGAGGCTAAGTTAAATTGATAAATTATTTCTATCACATGTTTGCATCGGCACGTTTAATCTATGTTTAAGGGCCCTATTCATTGATTAAGTTTGTTCATTCATTCTAAAAGTCGAGAGGCACGGAATTGAATTAGACTAAGCATGTGTAGTAGGACGACCTAGTCATGGACGAGAGTTTCTCTAGGACCCGGTCTATGGTTGACACTAATATCGTAAGGTGGGTGTCTTTAAGCCTAAACATTTATCGTAAAATCAACTTCCTAACTTGACATGAGCATTTACATAATTAACATGTGTGACCCGACCTCCCTAGAAATTTTCTTTATTATTGTTTTATCATCACATCAAACCAAACCAATCAATCAAACGATAACCGACCTCAAGGTAAAATTCACTCCATAACAATTAATTAACAACTCCCGTCTCTCTGTGGTTCGACCCCTACGTACTACATTCTTTTATTTTGCTAGGGTATAAATATTATCTTTGCATAGGTGTGCGATAGCTTATAAAATTTTGGCGCCGTTGCTGGGGAGACGGTTTTGTTTGTTATTAGTTGTTGAATTTTATCTTTTTATTTTTTCTCGAGGAACACTTGTTCCTTGAGATTCATCTCACCGTTTTCTTGTAGTTTTAGTGCCTATTATTGTAGGTGATAAAGCTATTGGCCTTTGATAATGAATTACGAATTCGTCCCACAACTCAAAGATGAGCCTTTTCATGACTATCTTGTCCGATTCCACCATTTTTGCGATAGTTTTCTCTCCCTTGGACATATCCTTGATGGGGATTACATGGTTCAATTCGCGCTTAATGGCATGAATTTTGAGACCCGAGAAATAGCTCTAAACTTGAGTAATGGGAGTGTCTACTACATGATGGGGCTAGAACTTTGGAATTTCTTTGATTTCATGGCTAGCCAAAGTCAATTGCGGGAGGTATCACGCCAATACAATGAGTGGCGCATGCAAGAGGAGCTCAAAGTGCTACAGGCTCGTTTGAAACAAACTTCTCAAGAGAAACTGAGACCACGTGAGCCTATCTTTTCACATTTTCCCTTTTTACCTCCCCAATGTGAGTCTTTTCAATCTAATGATTTTGAATTATTGGATGACAACGATGATAGTCCGACTTTTTCTTCTAAAACTCCCCCTAATGTCATTCCAATTGAAAATTTAGAGACTCATGTTGATGACATTGACCTCGTAGTAGATAACACACTCACCATGGACGATGTGGGGCCTGAATATAATGAAAAAGATGAGTTTTTACACGAGACCTTAGACCCCTTTGAAAATCCTTTGGTAGAGGATGTTGTTGATCCATTCGAGAAAGATAGAGGTTTAAGCGATTTTGATGTGGAAATTAAGTGGGATGAACCCCCTATTTTTGATGACCCTCTCCTCTTTTATTATTTATGCCACCCATTTGTGACCATATATGATTATAATTTGTGCTCTAACGATTTATTTTATGGTCTTAAGAATGATGCTCCATCTCTTGCTGACGAGTGGAATGATACAATGGTAATATTTGAAGTCTCTATTGCGCCCACCGATAAGATTTATAAATTTTTACCCTTGCTCTTTCATGCTTTAGTTATGGATGAGTTGACAAGGGATATTCAGGACGACATCCCTTGGTGTATGATGTTTGCTGATGATATTGTGTTGATTGATGAGACAAAAGAGGGGGTGGAGAAAAAGTTGGAATTGTGGAGGGAGACTTTAGAGACTCGTGGGTTCAAGTTGAGCAGGAGTAAGACTGAGTATTTGAGGTGTCAGTTCACTAAGGTTGCGGGGTTGAGATCGACAGAGGCGGGGAGTATTATTTTTGATGGGAATGTTGTTGAGGGTTCGGATTTCTTCAGATATCTAGGATCTATTATTCAAAAAGATGGAGAGTTTGACGGAGATGTGGCTCACAGAATTAAAGCGGGATGGTTGAAATGGAAGAGTGCTTCAGGGTTTCTATGCGATAAAGATATGCCCCAGAGATTAAAGGGAAAATTTTATCGCATGGCAATTAGGCCTGCCTTACTTTACGGCTCCGAGTGTTGGGCCGTGAAGCATTGTCACATTCATAAGATGAGTGTGGCGGAGATGCGCATGTTGAGGTGGATGTGCGGACATACAAGGAAAGATCGGTTAAGGAATGAGGTGATTAGGGAAAAGGTAAAAGTGGCGCCAATAGAGGACAAGATGATGGAAAACCGACTAAGATGGTTTGGCCATGTGAGAAGGAGACCTATGGACGCCAGTTAGGAGGCTGGAGACTTGGAGAACAGAAAAGGTCCCTAGAGGTAGAGGAAGACCGAGACAGACATGGTTGAGAGTGATAGAGCACGATATGAGAGTGCTGGGGCTTGAGGAGAGTATGGTGACGGAGAGGGCACAATGGAAGGAAAGGATACATGTGGATTTTTAGTATTTGATATTTTTTGACATATTTAGTGTTTTTATTTAATTTAAAGAAATTAAATTATTTATTCTTCTCTCCTTTATTACATTTTTTTACCAACCACTTTCTTATAGATTCTACCTGGTTCATTCCGAATCCTTAATTCTATTTCGGTTTTTAAAAATCGTTTTAATCTTTTCTCTCGATCTATATTTTAAGTTTTTATAAAAGAAAGTCGGAATTCGATTTTAAAACCCCTAAGTTTACCTTGACTTTCCATTACATTTTCGTTCTTCCTTTTTGTTTTTCATCTTCCCTTTTTTTATTCGCATTTTGAGGCGTGCGTTCACCCATGGACGGTTCGAAAGGATGATTCATGTCAGTAGGGCTGAGCAAAATCGGGTACCCGATACGGTTTTGAAAACCGTATCGGGTACCCGATTTTTTGAAGACCAAAATTTAATACCCGGATACGACCCGGTTTAACCGGGTATACGGTTTTCGGGTATCCGGTTTAACCGGGTATACGAAAACCGGATACCCGGATCCGGTTTAATTAATAATGCTCAAAACGCCCAATTGATTTGTATGCATATCATAACAAAATTACTGAACACAAACCAAATTAACAATATCACGCACTACTTGAGGAAGAAGTGATGAATCTTAATAGTCCTAACCATTTATATGCTATGAACAATTAATGGACACAAATCAAACTAACAATTACGGAAAGCAAATAAGAACATAAAAATTAATTTTCAACGATTGATACATACTGATATACTATTAATTAACGATTAGTTAAAAAATAAACTAATCTTTCCCAAAAAATCAACGAACAATTGAACATAAATTAATTTTTACAAGAACTAAACAATTACACAATTACAATCGAAAAAATAAGTAAAACACGCCATAAGAATAATAGATCGAGAATCACAAATAATATTTAATTAAAAATAAGAAAGCAAAAACTGTAAGAGATGATGAACTTGATGAAGAATTCTTGTCCGACGATGGTGGGTCTGGTGGTGAAGGTGAGAGGTTGGGTGAGCATGTAAAGGAGATCTGGATTTTAGAGTTTGGGAAATTAGAGGACTGAATGTGAGAGGAGGGTGAGAGTGAGAAAAATCTGAAAAGTTGGGTTATTTGTGAACTAATTTGATTTGATAATTTTTAGTATTTTTTTTTAAAAAAATTAAACCGGGTCAAAAACCGTATACCCGGTTTTGGTTTTGTCCGACCCGGATACGATACGGTTTTTAAAAAACCGTATCGTATACCCGAAAATTCATATCGTATACCCGGAAATTCGTATAATTAAAACCGTATACCGTATCGTATCCGTATATTAAAACCGTATCGTATATTTTTGCTCACCCCTACATGTCAGCCGACCCCAAATCATTTTGGGATTAAGGCTCTGATGTTGTTGTTGTTGTTGCTCTTTCATGCTTTAATCTTATCAATTGCGTACATATGCTTTCATGTTGCTCATGCGCAGATATATGATAGACTTCTAAGGGCATTGACGTGCTTTTTAGAGGACGACGGAGGATCCATTAGAAAAAAAGAGTGTTTTATTTCAATTTTTACGCAATTTCATGTTTTATTAGAATTAGGAATAAATTTTGGACTAATTAGCTATTTTGAGTTGTGATTTGTAGGTGTTTGAAGAGGAGAAGAGGCATTTTGAAGGATAGCATGCTACCCCATGTTGTAACCCCGTTCGGGGTCGTAACATTTCCGTTTTCAAGTTAAAAAAAAAAAGTCAACGGTCAACCCCGATCGGGGTTGACTACCCCGATCGAGGTCGTGACTTTCTTCCTTATTACGCGTTTTAATAAAAGACGGGATATGCTAATCTTTTCCATATGCTTCAAAAGCAAGGGACAATACTTCTTATCTCTATTTTTCTTCATTTTTAAATCAAATCACCTCCGAAAACCTCTATTAGCATCAAGGACCTAGTACCCACCGGAATTTTGACCCATTTTTTGATGAGATGCTAAGTGGAGGAATCCCCCAATGTTTATGCTAGCTTGGGGGAGGCTCGTTTGTCTAGTAAGTTTTATTTCCTTTGCACTTTAGTTTATTTCTCGCAGCCCATTAAATATGACCTCTTGTCCTTCTTGTTTATGTGCTTTGAGCCATTTTTATGGTTTCGTTGGGTAATTTAATTGTTGGCACATTGAGGACAATATTGTGTTTAGCTTGGGGGGAGATTGCATTCGCATATTAGTTAGTTTGCATTTAGTTAGTGTAGATTTAGTGAGAATTTTTGAAAAATTTGTGTTGTTTTTGCTCTAATTCTTTGCTTGACCTACTTATGCCCTCTTGTTTGTCCCGTTTTTGGGCTTGATAGCTCTTGATTCGCTACTTTTGACGGGATATAGCATGCATGGGGATGTCTTGACATAGTAGGTGAAAGATGAAAATTAAACCAAGTAGGCTTGATCTTGACTTTTGGCAAGCTACAAAATTGGTAAGGTAGAACCTCCTTAAAGGCCATTTCATCTTTATTTGGTCTCACTTAGGTGAGTGGTAGGTCTCCTTATGGTGTGTGTTACATCAAGACGCACAAGTATGGTCTTCTTTTCATCTCTTTTAAGCATTACTTTCATTTTGCTATGCATTTTTGAAGCCAAATTCACATTGATAAATATTCCCATTTTCTAGCCCCCTTCACATGTTCTTGTTTCCCTAGCTACAATATAAATTGTCTACCCTTGTTAAGCTAGTAGCTATGTTTTGGTGTTGGGATGCTCAAATTTGGATGTTCTCTAAAGATTATGTCCTTGTGAATTGGTTGCCGGATTGTTGTTTTTCCGGAATTGTGAAAGTAGAATTGGAGCAAGAAAAAAAAAAAGAAAAAAAGAAAAAAATGAGAAAAAAAAGAAGAAGAAAAGAAAAGAAAAGATTGTTGAAAGGAGTTGTTGATAATAAGTGGTAGAAGAAGTTGAAATTTAAGATTTCTCATATGGTTAATTATATATTTTGGAGAAATTTTTAAGGTTTGTAATGTAAGAAGTCAATTTGTCTTCTAATTGGGTTATTTGGGTTGGAAAGAGCACTCTCACATGGTTTTGTTGCTAGCTTAACCTTAGCTCCACAAATCCATAATCATTTGTCCCCCTTATGTCCCATGTCACAAAAAAACCTTCTTCTTACCCTTTGGCTTCATTATTTGCTTGCATATGATTGTTTTGCTTATGATTTGATTGTTTACCATATTAGATTGCGGGCACACTCTCATGAGTCGAGGATTGTTGAGCGATTAATAACAAAATGTCCTTTTATACAAAATTGAGTTATGAGTGGATCGTGAGAGTCCGAAAGTCAAAAGATCATGCAAGAGCCGAAAAAGTTTACTTGAAATCTTCTACGCTACGCCGCCATGAAAATCTCATCCATGATTTTGCTTATCCTTATGCCCATATTGTTTCGGGATTTGAATCAATTGCTTGTTAGCTACTTGGGATTTGCAATGTTGAGATGATCTTGCTTGAGGACAAGCAAGGACTTAGCTTGGGGGAGTTTGATAAGTGCATTTTCTATACATTTTAACCTCTTATATTAGTTTGATTTTACATATCATTTAGCACTTATCAAAGTGTTTTTAAGCTAATATTGTGTTTCTAGTGCAATTGTGTGTTCAAGTGTGTTTTGTAGGAAAATGAGCTAAATGAGCTAAAGTACTATAAAATGTGCTAACACTAGAAGCAAGGCTAAGTATGAGAGCAAGATTGGACTAAGTGTTGGAATTGCATGAATTTTGCATGAAGAAAGTGCTGGATCAAAATGAAAATGCAAGAAAAGTCAATGTGCAAGTCAAAGCCCAAGAATTCAAGTCCAAAATGTGGTGGAAAATTTGGATGCTAAAGAAGAGCCTAGGATGCCAAAATACTTAACATGCCCTCCTTAATGCTCTTAATCGCACCATTAAACAAGGCATTAATTGTCAACATAGGATACCATTTGCAATTAAGGACGGAATTAAGAGAAAATATGATGGACACTACGACCCCGATCGGGGTTGCCAAATCCGATCGGGGTTGGCTTCTCCTTGGTGCATGCGTTACTCCTATTGTTTTCCTATAAATAGCTAGGAGCCTATGCTCGACCATTGGATTGACCTCTTACACACTCTTACATATATTTTTCTTCCTAAATTCTCTCTAAATATTAGTAGGTAGTTTAGTTTAGTTTAGTTTAGTTTAGTTTAGTTGTAGTTTATATTAGTTTGTTACAACATTTCTACTATCAAGTTCAAGTTATATTCAAGCTCAAGTTCAAGTTATTTCCATTTGCATTTGTTCTTCATTTCCATTTCCTACTTCAAGGTAATTCTTATTCTATTTTCGTTATGTTATTTATCATTTCATTTAGCATTAGTTTAATTTACATTTCCACCATGTTAGAGTAGTTGCATTTGTCTAAGGAGTAAGGGAAACCATGCATGACTAAGTAAATTGTAAATGTTAAAATAAGGCTAAGTTAAATTGATAAATTGTTTCTATCACATGTTTGCATCGTCACGTTTAATCTATGTTTAAAGGCCTTATTCATTGATTAAGTTTGTTCATTCATTCTAAAAGTCGAGAGGCACGGAATTGAATTAGACTAAGCATGTGTAGTAGGACGACCTAGTCATGGACGAGAGTTTCTCTAGGACCCGGTCTATGGTTGACACTAATATCGTAAGGTGGGTGTCTTTAAGCCTAAACATTTATCGTAAAATCAACTTCTTAACTTGACATGAGCATTTACATAATTAGCATGTGTGACCCGACCTCCCTAGACATTTTTTTTATTATTGTTTTATCATCACATCAAACCAAACCAATCAATCAAACGATAACCGACCTCAAGGTAAAATTCACTCCATAACAATTAATTAACAACTCCCGTCTCTCTGTGGTTCGACCCCTATGTACTACATTCTTTTGTTTTGCTAGAGTATAAATATTATCTTTGCATAGGTGTGCAATAGCCTATCAGGACTACTCGCTAATCATGGTTATTAAGACAAAATAATTAATAAAGATGAATCCTTTAACCATAGACATGATATAAATTTGAATACTACAATTAAACAAGCAATAAATTAACAAAACTATGAGAAGAAACTAATTAAGATGAAATTAATATAAAAAGGCACAAACTTTGACTCAACAACTCAAAGATTCAATCTTTGGGTGAGAAACAACAATTGGAAACATGAACAAGGAAGAGAAAAAGTAAATGTAAACAAATGAAATTAAAGAGATAAATAAGAGGAAGAATTATACCAACAACCATAAATATGGAAACTTGGATTGGAATATCAAGGATGAATTTCTTCCTCCTTCAAATTGCAACCCACTAATGTAAATGTAAACTATTGATAATTGTAAAACTTAAATAAACTAAAGATGAATTACATTAATTTGGAAGAAAAATTACAACTTTGATTAAAGGGAAAATTAATTGGAGATGTTCTTGTCTTACAATATTGAGAGAATAAGAGAGACTAATTTCTTTTCTAATTTCTAGTCTAATCTTCTAAGGTAGATGGTGAGTAATCCTTAATCTCATGTGTGTAGTCCCTTTTATACTAGTCTAATACTACTACTAATACCAACTAATAATAAGAATAATAATACTATTAAACTAATAATAATAATAATAATAAAAGTAATAATAATAATAATAATAATAATAATAATAATAATAATAATAATAATAATAATAATAATAATAATAATAATAGTCAACACTCTAATCCTCCAAAGCAAACTCATCCACGCACAGCATACTCTAACCCGTCAAAAACAGGGCAAAAACAGAGCAGGGGGACCCTGTCGGCCCGCCGGCCGCCGGCCATGTCACCGGCAGCGAGACCATTGAAGCAAGAAGCAGAATTAAATGGGGTGTGTGTGGTTGCCGGTGCACCGGCAGAAGGGCCACCGGTAGAGAGCAGCGAGAATTGATGCGCGAAGTGAAAGAGGTGTTGTGTGCCGGTGAGACGGCTGCCAGTGCCTATGCTGGTAGCGAGACATTGAGCAAAAGGAGAAAAATGTGTGTGCGCCTGTCGGTAGGGGAGAAAGGATGCCGGTGAACCGGCATGGAGTACAAAGGGTTGCTTGTTGATTGTTAGCGGACAGATGAAGGGGAAAACGTGACCTTGGCCGTTGCTGTGGTGGTCGGCGTGTTAGAATATTTAATTATATTCGAGTGGCCTAAGTGTTTCGGGTTTAAATACGAGTTAAGTTTATATTAAATATTAAGAGACTTTAATATAAAAGACGACATCGTGATGGATCGGTCTCGATTAAATGTAATTAAAGTACGGGAATTATTATTCCCTCTTACCTTACCCTAATATACGTCCTCTTTCACGAAAAGGTACGATCGGGTTTGATTGTGAGAAAAGGTATGCAATATATTATATATATACTTGAAGTTAATTAATAATCAATTATCATGTGACAAAAAACACAAAACTACGTACATTGAACGAAAGGGTGAAAAGACACAGTTTCTTCTCCATCATCAAGAAACATAAAAGTAAGAGGGTTAAGGAGGAGAATCAATCATCTTATACTTCTTATTGTATTGAGTGTGTCTGTAAGACATGGACCAAGATTAGTCCTTTATTTCGTCTATTGATTATATTAGGGTTGAATTAATTCAAGTCTATATTGATCCTTGGGACTGATTTCATTATCGAAATTATAAAATTTATCTTACAGTTGGTATTAGAGCATTATAGATTTGATTAATTTACCCATTAAAAAAATTATACAAATTAAAATTGTATTTGCATGATGTTCTTCACTCGCCATTATTATGACAGTGAGAATTGTGTTGATATAATGATACCCTGCAATCTGCATGATCTATTAAATACAACTATCTTGTCTTGTTCATATTGGGTACTAAATAGTGGGCAAGGATATGATGATTTCTTGTAATTATAATTAGTGCTTCCGCTGCTTGATTATACAAAGAAGAGTTTTGTTTTTATTATTAGTTTGATCATGGGTGTATTTATCATTGTTAAGAAGGATCCCTGTTTCGTAAAAAAGGGCCATTGGATAATTGGAAATGCATCCCATGTCATTCTTCATTTTATTTTATTTTACTGTGTGTTGGGCAAATTGTCTCCTTGCCAAATATCATTACTAAAAGCAACGTATGATTCATTTTTTATGCCTATTCATTTGTACATACAGTATTCATGCTTTACATTTAGTGGCTGAATCCTATAATGCATGAGCAGTGCAATTATCTAGATTATCAGAAAAAGATCATAAAATGATGTTTCGTATATGAATTTGTTTTTGCCTCTAGTAATTGATTCATGATTATAGTATTTGTTATCATTACGGCTTGTAGATAATATGTACGTACGAATTATGTTAATAAAGCCAAAAAGAGCAATCACATTAAAGTAATGGGTAAATTCATGTTATGAATTATTAACATATTATGATGATATATTAACACATAAAAGATTATATAACCCATTATAAGTTTAAATGTTTATTTTGTATATATCACATGTTAGTCACCAAAGTGGCCTTGTTATATTGCATTTAGACATTTGAAATTAAAGTTTTAATTAATCATGATTAAAAGAGGTGGTTAAATGACATTATAGTTTGATTGATCAAATTAATTTTTTTTTTGTCATCTATATTTTTGGGAGATCACCCAAAGGCGGGTCATTAAATATAGTTGATAATATAAACGGATTAGTTATTCATAAATTGGGTCTTATAGTATGTATATCCAAAGATAGCATTCTTATTTGATTCATGTGTGTTAATAATTAATTGTTAAAGTATATATTAACATCAATGATGGCTACTTGTATTTAAGTGTTACCCAAAGGTCATTTAAATACATGTATAAAAGTTTATATGATTTTATTTGAATCTGTTTGATAGTTTTTCAAAACACTAATAGATAAACATGTATAAATGTTTGCAGCATCTCCAAATATGTTTGCATCTGCTGACTCTTTTGTAAAGGTCAATGGGCTTAATTATGATGAGTGGGACTTAAAAATCTAGTATACACTGGGTATAATGGTTTAGACATTGTCATCCTGACAGATGAGGTACCAACAAAAATTACACCTGAAAGCTCCGAAGCCGAAAAGTGTCATTATCAGGCTTGGGAGAAATCTAACAGGTTGGGTTTACACCTCATGAGGAAGACAATGGCTGATAACATTAAGCCCTCCATGCCTAAAACAGAGAAAGCAAGGGAATTCATGCTTAAAGTAAAGGAGTGTTCACAGTCGGATTTAGCTGATAAGTCAATTATTGGTAGTTTAATGAGTGAGTTGACTACTAAAAGGTTTGACTGGTCTCAACCGATTCATGATCATGTGACACACATGTCTAACCTGGCAGCAAAGTTGAAGACTTTAGGGATGGACGTAAGTGATACTTTCTTGTTCCAATTCATCATTAACTCTATACCTTATGAGTTTGGCCAGTTTCAGGTGAACTATAAAACCATTAAAGATAAATGGAACTATCAAGAGTTAAAAGTCATGCTTATACATGAGGAAGGGAGATTAAAGAAGATGAAAGATCAAGCTGTTCATTTCTTGAGTCATGATGGTGCCAGCAGCAGCAAGGCTAAACCGAGTAAGAAGGGTAAAAATGGTAAGAATGGAAAGTCTTTCTTTAAAGGACCTGAAAGTACGATCCAGAAAGAAAAGAAGTGTCACTTTTGCAAGAAACCTGGACACTTCAAGAAGGATTGTCCTAAAAGGAAGGCATGGTTCAAAAAGAAAGGTAAACATTATAGTTTTGTTTGCTTTGAATCAAATCTTATAGAAGTACCTAGTAATACTTGGTGGTTAGATTCTGGTGCAACTACTCATATTTCTCACATTAAACAGGGATATCGTATGATCCAGCCCATAAGAGGAGCTGAACAGTTTGTATCCATGGGAAACAGGATGAAAGCACGCATTGAGGGCATTGGGACTTGCAGATTAATCTTAGACACTGGTTGTCATATAGATCTTATAGATTGTCTCTATGTACTTGATTGTGCTCGAAATCTTGTATCATTAAGTAGATTGGATAATTTAGGTTTTAATTTTAAGTTTGGACATGGTGTATTTTCTATGTACCGTAATGAATACTTTTATGGTAGTGGCACTTTGATGGATTCACTTTATAGGTTCAATCTTGATGTTAAATTTTTTGATTCCCTATTTTACGTTGAGTGTCAAGGTATTAAACGTAGTGCATCGAATGAAAAATCAGCTTACTTGTGGCATCAAAGGCTAGGTCACATATCCAAAGAAAAGTTAACGAGGTTGGTAAAAGATGAAATTCTACCTCAATTGGATTTTAGTGACTTAGATGTGTATGTATATTGCATTAAAGGTAAGCAGACTAAACATATAATAAAGAAATCAGCTACAAGGAGCTCTCAACTTTTAGAAATTATACACACCGACATTTGTGGACCTTTTGACACTCCATCTTGGAGTGGTGAAAAGTACTTTATCACTTTTATAGATGATTTCTTGCGGTATGGTTTCACTTATTTGTTGCATGAAAAGGCTCATTCCGTGGATGTCCTTGAGATATTCATAAATGAGGTGGAAAGGCAGCTAGAAAAGAAAGTAAAACTTGTGAGATCGGATAGAGGTGGTGAGTTTTATGGAAGGTTTACTGAAAATGGACAATGTCCTGTTCTATTTGCAAAGTTACTTGAAAGTAGGGGTATTTGTGCACAATACAAAATGCCCGGTACACCTCAGCACAACGGTGTTGCTGAAAGGCGGAATCGTACTTTAATAGAAATGGTTAGGAGCAAGTTAAGTAATTGTTCTTTACCTCTTTCAATATGGATTTATGCATTAAAGACAACAACCTATGTTTTAAATCGGGTTCCTAGTAAAGCAGTTCCTAAGACTCCTTATGAACTGTGGACGGAAAGGAAACCGAGTTTAAGACATCTTCGAGTTTGGGGTTGCCCAGCTGAAGTAAGGTTGTATAACCCAAATGAAAAGAAGCTAGATCCTAGGACAGTCAGTTGTTATTTCATTGGCTATCCTGAAAAGTCAAAGGGGTATAGATTTTACTGCCCTAATTACAGTACGAGAATAGTAGAGACCGTAAATGCTAGATTCATTGAGAACGGTCAAACTAGTGGGAGCATTGAACCACGAAAAGTGGACATTAAAGAAATTCAGGTTGAAGTTTCTTCTCCTGAAGTTGCACGTGAAATTGTTGTACCAATCGTGTCGTCACAGTCAAATGACATAATGGGACAACAACAAAATGAAGTGTAAGACCCACAAAATGACAATAACAATGATGATCAAGTCACAATTCAAGGGGAGAATAATATGTCGCGTGATCAGTCAAGGCAACCTGTAAGGCGAAGAAGGGTAGTCAATGTTCCAGAGGAACAATTAAGGCGATCTATAAGATAAAGAAGATCAGCTATCCCAGATGACTATGAGACATATAACGTTGAATGTGACTTGAGCATTAGTGAGGATCCCGTTTCATTCCATAAGGCCATGGAAAGTGATAATTCTGAAAAATGGTCAATTGTAATGAAAGAGGAGATGAAATCTATGGATGACAACAAAGTATGGGACTTAGTAGTGTTACCTAAGGGTTCTAAGACCGTTGGGTCGAAATGGGTTTATAAGACCAAACGGGACTCTAAAGGTAACATTGAAAGATATAAGGCTCGACTTGTTGCCAAAGGTTTCACTCAGAAAGATGGCATTGACTATAAAGAAACTTTCTCTCCGGTGTCAAAGAAAGATTCTTTAAGAATTGTCTTGGCTTTGGTAGCTCATTATGATCTAGAGCTTCACCAAATGGATGTAAAGACCGCTTTTCTAAATGGTGAGCTTGAGGAAGAAGTATATATGGACCAACCTGAGGGATTTGCATCCCCGGGTAATGAAGATAAGGTGTGTAGGCTGAGAAAGTCGATATATGGATTAAAACAAGCTTCTAGACAATGGTATTTAAAGTTTAATATTACCATCACGTCATATGGGTTTGTAGAGATTACCGTCGATCGATGTATCTACATTAAGATCAGTGGGAGCAGATTTATTATTTTAGTCTTATATGTTGATGATATTTTACTTGCTGCGAATGATCTAGGCATGTTGCATGACGTGAAGAAATATCTATCTAAGAACTTTGAAATGAAAGATATGGGTGAGGCATCCTATGTGATCGGAATTGAAATTTTCCGTGATAGATCACAAGGATTGTTAGGGTTGTCTCAGAAAGCTTACATTGACAAAGTTTTAGAGAGATATGAATGAATGAATGCTCCGCAGGGATAGTTCCTATACAGAAAGGGGACAAATTTAGTAAAATGCAATGTCCCCGTAATGAGCTGGAACGAAAAGAAATGGAGAGAATTCCCTATGCATCTGTTGTTGGGAGTTTGAACTATGTTCAGACATGTACTCAACCAGATATCAGCTTTGCTGTTGGAATGTTGGATCGGTACCAAAGTAATCCCGGGATGGACCACTAGAAAGCTGCGAAGAAGGTCCTTAGGTACTTACAAGGCACTAAGGAGCTCATGCTTACTTATAGGAGATTCGATCATCTTGAGGTGATTGGTTATTCAGATTCAGATTATGCCGGATGTGTTGATAGTAGAAAATCAACATTTGGCTACTTGTTCCTTTTAGCTGAAGGGGCAGTATCATGGAAAAGTGGGAAGCAGTCTGTCATTGCTACTTCTACTATGGAAGCCAAATTTGTGGCATGCTTTGAGGCCACTATTCATGCATTGTGGTTGCGAAATTTTATCTCAGGACTTGGGATCGTCGATAGTATAGCCAAGCCGCTGAGAATTTATTGTGACAATTCTGCAGCCGTCATCTTCTCTAAGAACGATAAATACTCCAAGGGTGCTAAACACATGAAATTAAAGTTCTTATCGGTCAAAGAGGAGGTACAGAAGCAAATAGTGTCATTTGAGCGTATAAGAACGGATAAGATGGTAGCAGATCCTTTAACTAAGGGATTACCACCCAAGGCGTTCATTGGCCATGTAGAACACATGGGTATTGTATCAAAAGCCTTGTTATTATAAAGTTAATATGCTTGTAATAAATATGACATCTAGAATTCACTTATAATATTGTTTCTGTTATAATAGACATGTTAATCATTATAGTATATGTATACATTACAGTTATTGGATTACATGTAACTAATTGTGAGAATTAATGTTCTTCTCAAATTAAAGGTGACTTAGATTTGGAATTGATTTGTGATACATGGAAGGAATCATGTCGATTAATAAATGACGTGTGACCGCCATGATCCAATTAATTCTAGTTCATTAAAGATACAAAAGTTAACGAACTTAACATAAAAGTGCACATTATAGTATTATTGAACCATTAAGTCAACACAAAGGCCAAGTGGAAAAATGTTAGAATATTTAATTATATTCGAGTGGCCTAAGTGTTTCGGGTTTAAATACGAGTTAAGTTTATATTAAATATTAAGAGAATTTAATATAAAAGACGACATCGTGATGGATCGGTCTCGATTAAATGTAATTAAAGTACGGAAATTATTATTCCCTCTTACCTTACCCTAATATACGTCCTCTTTCACAAAAATGTACGATCGGGTTTGATTGTGCGAAAAGATACGTATTATATTATATATATACTTGAAGTTAATTAATAATCAATTATCATCTGACAAAAACACAAAACTACGTACATTGAAAGAAAGGGTGAAAAGACACAGTTTCTTCTCCATCATCAAGAAACATAAAAGTAAGAGGGTTAAAGAGGAGAATCAATCGTCTTATACTTCTTATTGTATTGAGTGCGTCTGTAAGATATGGACCAAGGTTAGTCCTTTATTTCGTCTATTGATTATATTAGGGTTGAATTAATTCAAGTCTATATTGATCCTTGGGACCGATTTTATTATCGAAATTATAAAATTTATCTTACACGACGGTGGTGTTCGTCGGCGATAGGGGAGTGCTGGGCTATCGTGGTTGTCGTGGGTAGCGGACAAGGAGGTCCATGGTGGCTATTATGGTGGTGAGAAGATGGTGTAGAAGATGGTTGTTGTTTGTTGATGTCGATGGATAGGGGGTATAGGGGAGGTCGTGGTGGCTTCCACGGTGGTCAATGGTGGTTATGGGAGGTTGGGTTGTGAAGTTGGAAGTGGGAGGATGTTAGTGGTGGTGATGGGTGGCTCCCACGGTGGCTGGAGGTGGCTTTGGTTGTGGTTGAAAGAGGTCGCATGAAATGGTTGTAATTGTATGTTTGTGGCTAGGGGGAAAGGTGGTGTCGTGGCGGCTGGTGTCGTGGCAGACGACGGTCATGGGTAGGTGGAATGTGATGGTGGATGTAGGGGGAGGTCATTCATTGGTGGTGAGTGGTGGCTGCCACGGTGGCCGGAGGTGGTAGTAAAAGCTCAGCAAAGACCGTCTGAAATTAGCAGCTGCTCCTTTACTTAGTTTATTTTTCCATGATTTGGCCTATTTTCACCTCCGCCATTTCTTCTCATAATCCCGTCTGTCTCTTCCGCCTCACTTTCCCGTCTTGCCTTCACATTAAATTAATATAATAATAACAATACTAATATTATACATAAATAAATTAATTATTAATTATAAATTAATACGACTAATTATTATAAATTAGTAATTAAATGAGCTTATTAGACAATTAAGCACACAAAATCGAGTCGGAATTAGGTATAAATGCGGGGCAAAATGTAACCAAATTACGACTCATCAAACACCATGCCCTCTACTAGTTCTACTGGTACCCCATCTCGTTCTGAGACGGTGGCCCAGTGGCTCCTGCTGCTGCCACCGTCACTAGCTCTGCTGTCGTTGTTTCTGCTACTGTTTCTGCTGCCACCACCGCAGCCACTGTCCCTTTCCTGGTGACGACCCTTGTTGTGTCGTTACCACCTGTCATTGCTGCTACCTCTTTTGCGCTTGTTCCTAGTCGGCCAGTCACAGGTCGCACACCTGGACCGCCTACTGCTGCTGGCCGAGGGATGGGTCGAGGACGAGGTCCTCCTACTGCCGGACGCACTGCTGCCATGTTCCGAGCAGATGACTCTTCGGACCCGCTTCCCGACTATCCCGAGGTACGTTTCGTGAATTCTATTCATCGTAAACGCTTTAAAAATTTGATGCGCTGTGACATTGCTTCTACTAAATTCTTGTGTCGGACTTCACTTGAGAAACTGGGGATTTACGAGCCTGTTGCTGAGTTGTTAAACGGGATGGGGATGACCGGGTTGACCAACATGCATGCACTGACTTACGAACTGCTCACACTTGAGTTTTTCAGCTCGTTTACCTTTTCAGCTGGTGCCTACGACACTGACCCGGAGAGCCCTTGTGTCTCCTTTCGACTGTTCAACCAGACCACTACCTGGACCTTAGCTGAGTTTGGGAGGCGGTTATGTTTGTCTTCTCACGGCCATTAGGACCCTCCTCGGAAGGTTCTGGCTTTACTTTGGCCCACTTTGGCACAGACTCCCTTTAGCCAGCGCCGACTGGCTCACATTCACCTTTCCCGGGCCCGTTACTTTTTGCGTCTCATTGGCGGGATGATTTTCGGCCGTAAGGAGCCTAACAACATTAACAATGTTGAGTTGTCGATTTTCGAGGACTATTTAAACATTGATAGCGCTGGTCCCTTTGTTTTTAACATTGCTTACTTGACAGCTCAGCATTTTAATGCTGTCGGGCAGAAGGTGACGGGCACGATCTGCTGTGGAGGCATAGCCTCTTTTCTCGCCCGTTCCCTTTTCACTGACTTCCGCATAGGCCTGAGACACATAGATAGGGAAGCGGACTTAGATATTAACGCCATGCTGGCGATGTTTTGGTTAGCTTCAGACGAGCGGACCTGGAAGATTTATAGTTCCAGGTCCGTGACCCTTCCTTTTCCCGACCTACCCCGTCTTCTACCTTTGACCACTATGACGGGTGGGTTGCCTCCACCTTTACCTTCTTACCACCTTCCACTTTTTGCTCCCTCTACTTCCGCTTCTAAGAAGCGGAAGAGACCTGAGACTGAAGAGGGGTCCACACCGACTGAGGCTGGGCAGAGTTCCACGCCCACGCCTACACCGACCCCTATCCCTACACCTTCTGTTATAAAGCCGGTCTTTCCGGCTAATTTTGTTCCTCCTACTCCCTTTGTGGCGCCTGAGGTCATGGACCAAGGGCATCGTGACGGTTTGCTACTTGATATGTGTACCATTGTGGCTCGTATGAAGCGGGACCAGGCACTTTTCTTGTTTCCTCTATACGAGTATCACATGAGCAGAGGACGTCCCGTTCAGGACGACTGGCCACACCCTTCTTTCTATCGGTACCCGGCGGAGGGGTACCCGCAGCCAGAGAGCGAGGCGGACACATCAGAGCAAGAGGAGAGAGTTCGAGCTGAGGAGGGTAGGAGACGGGAGCAGGAGAGGGATCCTGACTACGTGGTGGTAGAGGAGGAGGAGGTTGTTGACGAGTAGCTGTTGGTCTACTCACTTCCCCAGTTTTCTGGCTGGTTTGGGGAAGTTCGTCATTTTGTATGTATTTCTGCTCTTTCTTTTTGTTTTCATCTCCTTTATTTATTTCTTGTTTCATTCATTTATTGGTTGTTTTATCCCGTTCCCTATATATCCTGCTGGTGTATGCTGGAGGACAACGAGGGCGTTGTCCGTTTTGGTTTGGGGAGGGTATTGCATCCTTTGAGTCTGCATTTGCATTTGTCTTGCATTCACATTTAATTTTCTTGCTTGCATCATATTTTTATTTCAAAAAAAATGGGAAAAAAATAAAAAAAAAATAGAAAATTTCAAAAAAAATCCAAAAAAATTCAAAAATTTCACGTTTCATTTTGCATATAGGTTGAGTCGGAACGATAGATTTCCATGATGATATTACAGTTTAACTTGTCATTTTCATTTGAGCCTTGCATCAGATTGATGGTTATTAGTTTTGTCATGCGCATAATCTATGAGTTAGTGTCAAAAATACAGCTGATCATATAGACTTGACCTGATAAAATTGGCAAACTACTTCAAAATTTCTAAGTTATTAGAGCCGTATAACTGGTGTCATTTATGACCAGTTCATGTAGGAATTTGAGAGTAGTACTCCTGCATAGCATGTTCATCATTTTTTGCACTTTTATGACATTCGATTGCTTTTTGCTTGCATACATTCGGGTTTGTGGTCGGTGTCACATGCAGGGAGGTGCTTGCAATTTTCCCCTTTCTTTCATTTTCACCCATTTAGCTCCACATTAGCCAAACTTAGCCTTTCGACCCATTAACTACGCCCAAATTAAGCCTGTCCGTCAAGCTAGTTTAGTGTACTTTTTGTGGTATAATTCTTATTGCTGCGAGTTGGTTTATTCCTATTCATATGGAGTTGGAAGAAAAGAAAGAAAAGTGGGCAGGAAAATGAGAAAAGCATGGAAAGAAAAAAAAAATGAATAAAAGGAAAAAAAAAAGGTGTGAAAGACAGAAAAAGAAAAAAAACGGTTGGAAAAAGAAGAAAAAGAATAGACCGTATTAAAAAAAGGGAAGTTTGAGACGGTTTTACTCCGTTTTTATTTATATCTTTTTGAGGAGATTGTGTATTGGTTAGTGAGTTTTGTGCCAAAGAAGAGCACTTGTGTTTGATCCCATAATCAGCTGAGAATTGGATGTTCTTATATGGTCTTGTTTAGGTGCTAACTTGACGCTTTACCTCCACATATCCCATAATCATTTTGCCATTTCTTACCTGTTGCCTCACTTTACCATAACTATTGTAAGCCCTCGGCTGTGACGGACATCGTTGGTTGGAATGTATGTGTGGTGATTAGAATCGTCTATCATTTTTGTTGCATGCATGCTATGTGGGTTGCGGTTTAGGTAAGTGACTGTTTTCCTCTTCTTCTCTTACACATTTAAATTCACCCTTTGCTTCATGAGAGAAGAGTGACCCGTGAGAGTCCGATTTTAAAGGTCTTGCAAGGTCGACATGTCAGCTTATTTATAGACATCATATAACTCGTTTGCGCTTGACTATTGTAGCTATAACCGTTAGTTTTGATTGCATTAAATGGTTTAAGTGGACAAGTTATAGCTAGCTCTGAGTTTTCATATCCGTTCCATTAGTTTGCATTTAGTTTACTCGAGGACGAGTAAAGGTTCGGTTTGGGAAGATTTGATACGTGCAATTTATATAGACTTTTTAGCCTCTTATTGCACGCATTTCTATGCCATTTTCATTGCTTTGTATTGCAAAATGCGCCGAATTGGCTACTTTGGTTTGTTTTGTCGTAATTGCAGAAATGGACCTTAAAGTAGTGGAACCGTGCCTTTTTCGTCCGTCTTAGCATGCATTTTGAGGAGATAGAGGTTTTAGAGCAGAAGTCGTACCTTGGGAAGCGTGAAGGAGTCCTTAGAAGATTAACCAAACGAAGTCAAGGCTGTTTTCAGTGGAAGATACTCGATCGAGAGCTTTTATGGGTCGATCGAGTAGTTTGGCAGCTGCAGGTGTTCGATCGAGTGGTTCTTGAACTCGATCGAAATGGGCTAATTTGGAAGTGTTCGATCGAGAGCTGCTTTTGCAAGATCGAACAGTTTTGCTGAAGATTCACTCGATCGAGTAGTTTGAAAAGGCTCGATCGAGTGACTAGCTATTTTACACGGGTTAATTAATTCGTGTTAGGTTTATTTTGAAGGAAATGTAGATCTTTATACATACTAACATACTCATATATGTCGAAATTAATTTGTCATAAAATTAAATACGGATTTTATGCATGCAAACAATATAATAAAAGAGAAGAAATCATTTTCTTACAATGAAATTTCGGTTCAAATGGGCACAAAAGAAATCTCCTTTTCTTTTGTTCTTGAGCTTTCCTTTAATGGAAGAACAAGATCCAAGTGTAGGATCTCTCCTTAGGAATAATACCCAAAGCTTAACTCTTAATCTAATTAATATTATTTGAGCTAGTATAATATTAATCTCATGAAAAATTGAACCAAAAATTTGTTTGGTTTAGACTCCTAAAACCGGGTAGGAGATGTGGAGAGGAAGAGTATTATTTTTATCTCTCTAAAAATAATTTTACATGGTTGAATAAATAATAATAATCACCCACACATACATATGGTGAATAATAATTATTTTAAGTAAAAGAACTCTTGTTCTTTTCTATGTAGAACCGATTGGGAGGGAAGGAGAGCCCAATGCATGGGCTAATTTTTCTACCCAAGAAATGTAGGCTTGCATGGCTACACATAGGTAGATCATCATTGTGTTTTCTCTTATTAAAATAATTAACACAATTTTTTTCCACTAAAACCCTCTTAATATTTCGGTACTTATAAAATGGAAAGTCCATTTTATATTTTGTCATTTGTCAATTTTGTCACATGTTACATGTTACATGACATGTAACAATGCAATGTATTTTTATCATATTAAAAATCAACGTATTAATAAAAATACGTCATATACAAAAATCGACTTAGTAATTCATAATTACTTATACCAAAATATTTTACCAATTTATAAATCATATTTATAATAATTCATTCAATTCCGATTGTTTCTTTAAACAACAATTTCATCCGAGTAATGAAACAATTCGATTACTCGCATCAGTATCTCATTTAATCATATTTCAATTTGATACGTAAATTTTACTTCCAAAATCGTCCGTCAATTTTTCAAGTAATTTAATTAACTCGTAACATTATACGATTAATTAAATGATCAATTAAGAGTATTGCCCTATAGGTATGACCTAGGGGGTCAATTGATCACCACCGTCATCACACGACAAGAATGTCAAACTCTAGTCACCCAATCATTACCGATATATGTTGACCAGTTGACAGTAACAAAATTACTTCCCAATTGTATTCTTTAAAATGAGATTTAATAATGATATTTAAATCACATGATCGCACTATTGTTGAGGACACATTTCCCAACAATCTCCCACTTGTCCTCGACAAGTGTGCGTCACCAATTCTCTTGTCCTATTACTATCTCCCACTCAATGCAAGGTGTCTTTCAGGTCGTACTTGCAAGTGATCATATCGAGAGTGGTTTCCTCGATCTGGAGAATAACTGATTGACCGGACTTATCTATCATAGATACTTTCCGAGCGTGGCCACGCATTTCCAGTTCATTACTCCTCGAGTGGCCCTGAGATATTGTTTTAACCCTGACAAGGGGGTGGACAATTCCTATCGCACTCATTCCCTTCGACTAGCCACAGCCATCATAACCCAAAATATGCCCATTTGACCCCATTTACGAAGGTCGTAGTAACACAAATCAAAGTTAATCGAAACGAGCCATCTTAGGTGAATAGTCTTTAGTCAAAAGAATCGACTCATTTGAATACTATAGCAGCTCTCGCCACGACCAGGCTATATAAATTTGCCAGAACTCTATAAGCGGTCATTAGGCCCGACAAAACGTTCCTAACAGTCTGCCTATGTGATCGACTAGTCATCTCACATGACTCTATGGCATTTGAACTTGCCATCAATCGCATCACACTCTAGTCACTTCGAGACGTCACCTCATACAAGTGACTATGGGCGAATACAATGTTAATCCGTGTTCACTTTAACGGGGTTCAATTGTCTCTACAACCCGTTTGGATGTAACAAGGTATAATAAAAGAGTTTTAAAATAAAACTCGAACGACAAATGCGATTATCACACATGAATAGTCAATGCCTGATTAATATTTCATGTTCTATAATCTGATTTGATCTTGTACGTAGTTGTTCATTTCAATTCAATTGAAATGACATGACTCATCATGTTTAGCCTTTGAGAAGGCTTTGGTTAGTAGGTTTTATCAATTTCTTGTACCTTACTCAACCTTACAACATACTCGTTTTCCTTTGTAATGTATACATTTGCATTACAAAACTTTCTGAGTACGTGTCGAGATCCAATCAAGACATAGGTCCTCTAGCCTAAGAATAGCTCCCACTGTTTTCGCAGTGTGCGGGACTCTTCGTTTTTGCACATCCCATGATTGCAAGTGTACTCAATTTCCGTTATAAATATCTCTCATTGTTCTTTATTGCCTAGAACGATTCTAGAAAATCTACTTCTTAATTAACATGGCCACAATGGTATCTTAACCATCCTAATGTGTTTTGATTATGGTATTGTCGGAAACCATGCGCAATCTCAATTGTCAATTGTCACTTGTGTAACACCCTTACACAAAATTGCATCATAAACACTTTGCTTTACTTCCTTAATGCTTCTGCAAGCACTTAAGGATAATCTTTACAGCTTACTTGGTAAAGATTACTTAAATTCGATTTTGAAAACAGTTCATCATACTCAAAGCATATGAAGTGTTATACATCATTTCTTTTTAATTGATTCGGCAGCGGAAGCAAATGGGATCAATCAAATATGTTCAATTTTAATTGAACTGGTCATGAATCTTATCAACATAAGACTTCTTACTGACGCTAATATCATGTGGATTTATCTTCATAAATCCGGATATTCAAGATGTATTATAATACTCCAAAAGTCTTAAATCATTCTCAATGATCAATATGTCATCCACATATCGGACTAATTAAAATTTCCGTAACTCCCACTAAACTTCATGTATAAACACAACTTCTTGACTTATCGAGAAATGTTTTATCACATGATCAAGATGTTGATTCTAACTCATTGATGTCCTACTTAAGACCCTCTCTTAAGTTTCACATTATCTTAGGATTGCAAGAATCTACTAAACTCATGATATGTATTAAATACATTCCTTCTATTGAAGAAGCGGGTTTTAGATTCACTTGCTACGTATTTCATAACCTCATAATGAAACACAATCCTTAAGAAGATCCAAATAGACTTAAGCATTTCAACTAGTGCAAAACCCTTTGCAACCAATCTTGCTTTGAAATATCTCTTTATTAGTGCAAAACCCTTTGTCACTAATCAAGCCCTTTCGTTTCGGATTTTCACGGCTCTAGGCCTTGTATTGAGTTGTGACTTAAACACTCTTATGTAAGTCATTTGTTGATTACTTTCCAGAAGTAATCAACTTGAATCAAAAATTTCTTTTGTAAGTTATAAGCTCTTTACTTTCTTAAAAGTAGCATGAATTCATCATCTTTAACAAGTGACGAATTTAACCCCCTAGGTTTTGAAGAAACAACGTCTTACACAAAACGTCTCATGTAGCCAAGAAAGACCAGTTTCTTGCGACATAACATCCTTTGTGGCTCTTGAATAATTTCTCCCACTCTGTCTTCTAGAAATAAACTTGTATTTTAGAAAGACAGCTTCACGAGCCGCAAACCCGTCGTTCTCGTGATAATTCAAGGGAAAAATGAGCATCTGTTTCTTGTGAAAACTTACAAACATGGTACCCTTACCATTTCATATCTCATATGATTCGATTTAGTGGAAAAATAATTTAGACAAAAATGATAAAATCCCCAAAAGGATCAAGTGACTCAAAGTAACTTGATCTAAGTTCAAACCATATTGAATAGCGTTTGAATTCTTATCCAATCATACATTATTCCATAATGCGTGTTAAGAGAGATTAACTTGTGATACTATATCACATTTCTTTTGGCTTATATCAAAGTCTTCACTTTGATAATCCCATCACGACTAAATCGTGATTCCTTGAACTCTTTAAACTTCTTCAAAGATTTTTCTATTTACCTTATTAAGTGAACACATAAGCGTCAACTTAAATCGTTGGTAAAAGAAAATGATCAACCTATTATGGATCAATGATTTACAACCTCGATCTCCTTTTCAACCAAAAGGCACGAGACATCTTGCTTTGAATACAAGATACGCATATACCATTAACAATCTAATGGTTTCAAGAGTACTCGATAACTCTTTACGTTCATCATTCCAAAATTTAAGGTTTAATCTTGGGTTACCAATTTGAATCTTACATCATCTACATGATATATCATTCTAGTTTGTTTTAGAATATAATCACCTTGATAATGGGCTAGCCATACATCAAATCGTGGTGTATAGGGTCACAAAAGTGAAAACCCTTTTTGTATCTTAACAAGTTTATATCCTTATTTAGAGTTTATGCACTTAATAGTCACAATTAAGTACAACTTTAAATCCAAAAACTAGATTGAGTACACAATTACTCTATCTCTCGACATTATTGTTGCTAGTCGTCATATTCTAATCATCCTATGTATCAAGTACAATGATGAAAACATCCCTTTGGTTTCTAATATTGATTAAGTAGTACTAGCAAAATTTATGTTTAATCAAATAAACATTTAAAGAAGAAGGTCTCATTAGATGTCCCACAACTAACTTGTTAATTCTTCAATAATTTGGGGTAGTTTCCTTTCTTGTGTCCAACATTTAAGACAATGGAAACTTTATCGGTCGGGATTGATAGGTTTAGTATCGTTATTCTTCAACAACTTTACTTTTATCATAACCTTGTATCAATTCCATTATAATCCTTACTTCTTGAACCTCGTCCTCATCTTAACGGTTTAAGAGAATGCTCCCACTCATTTCAATGAGTCTTTGCTTTGAGTAGCAAAATTGAATTCATGAAGAACACTCTTCATTTGTTCGTTTTAGTCTTAAAACTTTCATTGAAGTGGTTGTGTTATTTTGGTCAATTACGAATTCTGAAAATCTAATCACCAAAACAATTTATCGCTTCAAGGTACTTAATTCAATTAAGCATATGAAACATAGTCCATTGTAAGTAGAAGTGTTAGTCAAGAATCAAAAACCTGTTTGATAATGAATAACTTTAATCTATACTCTTTACAAGAGATCCTTATCAATGGTTCATTTGAGGTTTTAGAAGCAAATTCATATTTGTCTTTAGTTATAATGTTTTAATGGAGATTTGAGTCAAAATCGAAATGATATCGTATATGAATTGTGGTAAAGAAATAGAACAATATGATAACGGAATATTGGAAAACAAAACATTTATCGTTATAATAATACTTGTAAACAAGTATAGCATTTACATAGTGACCTCTACCCAACTATGATAAATGATTCCAAGATCCAAATTCATATTAACTTGGGCACGGGGTAGCCGATGAAACCCTTATCAATATAACTCGGTGGATTAACTCTTTAATCGATTCTACTTTTAGAACTCTTGGTCGATAAAATTACTCTAATGTTTATCTATAGCCCAAAACACATCAACAAGGGCACGGGGTAGCCGATGAAACCCTTATCAATTACTTTTGTTGAGTTCAATCCAAATTTCGAATAAATGTGTCCATTATCCAAACCCACATTAACTTAGGCACGGGGTAGCCGATGAAACCCTCATCAACATGAATTCGGTGGATTAACATTTATCACCCACTTCCCCTACGTAACAAGGTTTGTACCCCGGGGTAGCCGAGTGCACTCCCTCGCGAAATAGGTTTTCATGGTTTCTACTATTTGGTAAGGCTATGTCTCAATTGTTTGTTTTAGCGAGAGGTCATGTCAATTTATTATCTATCACGTTTTAAGTGAACTAAAGCGGTGAACTACGATAATTCTAATTGACACGGTCGAAAAACTCGATAAAATAAGGATGCATGTTTTAGTTATGGCGATTTAGCGATGCATGTGACATAAAATAAAATGCAAGCATAAAAATAAATAAATCCTAGTATGGCCTTTCCTAAAATAGAAAAACTATTTAACTATTACATATTCGGAAACCAACTCCATTGGTCCCTTGAACTTCGGTTGTGGCACGCATCTCGAGGTAACACCGTCTTTATGTATCGTCATTCTTGAAGAAATCCGTCTTTGGGAACTCCGGAATGAATAAAATTACATAATAAATTACATAATTTCCTATTATACATTTGTAACTAAAATAAAATAAATCTATTAAATTACAAAACGGTGATACGAGATCACAATAAAAATTACAACCGAATCGATATTCCCATACATTCCGGGAAATACCAATTAAAATCTAAGGCCATACTAAGTAAAATTACATAATTCAAAATTACATAAATTAAAATTATGACAATCATAAAGAAAAATGCAGCATTATAATATGTATGAACATGCTCAATTTTTTATGCTAAATCGCCTTTAATTAGCCAATATCGTATATTACTCGGTTTTTACGGATTTGCGTGATTTCAACATTTTATAATCACAAAAAATACATAAACTCATATTTATGCATAAGTTAATTACCCTAACCTCTTAGGACTCAAAATATAGTCTTCACTAATAATTTGACCATAATTAACCCTTATTTATAAAATTGTTCATAAAAGGACCAAAAATTACAAAAATAAGCCATTAAACTTCAAATAAATCGAAAAATTTCAAATAAATTCAAAATTTGAAATTTAAATTCATGAACATTCTGGAAAAATTCCATGACACTCATAATGTTCAAAATCTTAGGTTAAAAATTTCGAAATTTTTCCGGAAAAACAATGTTGCGGTTTATCGATTTTTAATAAAATAATCATAAAAAACATGGAAAAATTATTTTCATTAACTTTTCAATTTTAGATCTGAAAAAGATAATAAAATGCAACATTGGACGTTTTTCCTAAGTCATAGATTATGTTTTATTAATTTTCCACTAATAATGTCACTATTTATGCTATTTTTCTTCAAAAATTCATAAATCATGCAAAAAGACTTCTTTATAGCCAATTATTTTACACACATCTTGTAAAATTTCATGTGACAACATATTAATTTTCTATGACCAGATTCGAAATTTAACTCATATTAACCTATTTTTCACTTAAATCCGAATTTAATAATGAAAAATTCATTTTTCGAGCATAACAAGTCCAAAAATTATGAAAATTTGCAGGTTATCTCAAAATAATATATGTGACAACATATCCAAAAACCAAGTTAAAATTCGAAGTATAGCTAATTTTCGACCAAAAATGACATTTTTACTCAAAAAATCATATTTAAATGCCATTATAGTAAATTATGAACAATAAAAATCCGAAAAATTAACCAAAATATCCTAAAACATTTTAGGACCAGAAATATTAACATGCATGTAATAATTTCGTGATATATCATAATAACACAAATTTTACAAGTTTTATTTGTTATTCATATAACTCGGAAAAACTTTTAACCAATTTGCATGCAAACAACCGTGGCTCTGATACCAATTGAAGGAAATGTAGATCTTTATACATACTAACATACTCATATATGTCGAAATTAATTTGTCATAAAATTAAATACGGATTTTATGCATGCAAACAATATAATAAAAGAGAAGAAATCATTTTCTTACAATGAAATTTCGGTTCAAATGGGCACAAAAGAAATCTCCTTTTCTTTTGTTCTTGAGCTTTCCTTTAATGGAAGAACAAGATCCAAGTGTAGGATCTCTCCTTAGGAATAATACCCAAAGCTTAACTCTTAATCTAATTAATATTATTTGAGCTAGTATAATATTAATCTCATGAAAAATTGAACCAAAAATTTGTTTGGTTTAGACTCCTAAAACCGGGTAGGAGATGTGGAGAGGAAGAGTATTATTTTTATCTCTCTAAAAATAATTTTACATGGTTGAATAAATAATAATAATCACCCACACATACATATGGTGAATAATAATTATTTTAAGTAAAAGAACTCTTGTTCTTTTCTATGTAGAACCGATTGGGAGGGAAGGAGAGCCCAATGCATGGGCTAATTTTTCTACCCAAGAAATGTAGGCTTGCATGGCTACACATAGGTAGATCATCATTGTGTTTTCTCTTATTAAAATAATTAACACAATTTTTTTCCACTAAAACCCTCTTAATATTTCGGTACTTATAAAATGGAAAGTCCATTTTATATTTTGTCATTTGTCAATTTTGTCACATGTTACATGTTACATGACATGTAACAATGCAATGTATTTTTATCATATTAAAAATCAACGTATTAATAAAAATACGTCATATACAAAAATCGACTTAGTAATTCATAATTACTTATACCAAAATATTTTACCAATTTATAAATCATATTTATAATAATTCATTCAATTCCGATTGTTTCTTTAAACAACAATTTCATCCGAGTAATGAAACAATTCGATTACTCAGACCGTATCTCATTTAATCATATTTCAATTTGATACGTAAATTTTACTTCCAAAATCGTCCGTCAATTTTTCAAGTAATTTAATTAACTCGTAACATTATACGATTAATTAAATGATCAATTAAGAGTATTGCCCTATAGGTATGACCTAGGGGTCAATCGATCACCACCGTCTCACGACAGTAATGTCAAACCTCTAGTCACCAATCATTACCGATATATGTTGACCAGTTGACAGTAACAAAATTACTTCCCAATTGTATTCTTTAAAATGAGATTTAATAATGATATTTAAATCACATGATCGCACTATTGTTGAGGACACATTTCCCAACATATTTATGTTAATAAAACGCTTCCCTATATAAGGGAAGTCATCATTAGGTCATAAACAGACTTTACATACTCTTTCATACTCTTAAACACTGCTTTGGCTCTTAATTACTGTTGCTACTCCGTTCTTTACGGCGTATTCACTCTTTTGTAATCTTTCTTTACCCTTAATCTCAATCTAATCCTTCGCTTGCCCTAAATTATTGTTTTACTTTGTCTTTTGTTCTTTAATTCTTATTGTTATCATTGTTAGTGTATGCTTCATCTTCTTAATTTCTTTATTATGTCTCTTAGTATATTCATCGTTATTGTTGTTAAATTTGATAGCATGAGTAGATAATCTCTCTATGTTAGGATTAGGGGAGCCATGGTAGTAATGTGACGATGTTGTGAATAGGCTAGATAATTGATTGTGAGAACCTGTGACCATAGCAATATAACTGTAACATGTTTAGTTGAGTGCCCGCTTCTAAACCACTTTAATCTGGTTAAATTCGCTCCTAGATCGGAAGATTGGAATGAACAAACCTGCTATGAACAGTAGACTACCCTAATGAGGATGGAAGTTAAGTTAGTTGTAATCTAGGGTGGATAACAGACCGGAAAGACCTTTCCCTCACAGTAGATTTTCTAGACTATTTATGACTGAGTTAGTGAATTGCCATGGTGAACCGAAATCCTAACATACCTCTCCTTATCTGATTAATCTTAGCTTTTTCTTGCCTTTATTGCTCTTGCCTTTACTTCTCTTGCCTTACATCTTCAGTAGTTTAGAAAACAAATTTAAAACCCCCCAATTGTGACCCGGCAGACGTGCTTAGCAGATAGATACTTAGCCTCCCTGTGGAGATTGACCCTACTTACCGCTAGCTTCTGTTAGTAGTAATAGGTATTTATTTTTGGTACCTAACGATGGTATCAAACAATGTCCTATTTGTCCCTGCATTCAGACACAACTTGTTGCCTGTTCAGAATTTAACAAGAGATGAACAATGTCATGTAACATTTTATGCAACAATGTGTATGATACAGGACTCTCAAACCAAGACTACTAAGGGAATTGGAAGAGAACACAAGGGTGTTTATTATCTACTAAATAATGACTGCCAGTCACACCCTAAGTTAGTTTATGATTCAGCTGTTGTTAGTAAATCTACTATGCGTAATGCTAATATGTCTGTTAGTTCATCTGGTTCAAGGAAGGCAGGTCGCACAAAAACTGATCCTTGTAGTGCACCTGACACATTATGTAATGAAGTGCCAATTTTCAATGAAAAAAAACTCTGATCTCTGGCATTTAAGGCTAGATCATGCTCCAATTAGTAAACTTAAACACATCTCACATATTGCAAAACACTCACTGAACTCAAAAATAATGTGTATAACTGGTTCCATGGCAAAACAAACAAAGCTACCCTTTCCAACTAGAATAGAAAAAGGCACAACTCTTTTTGATTTGGTCCATGTGGATGTTTGGGGACCATATAGAAAAGAAACCAGGAATAAACATAGATATTTCTTAACACTGGTGGATGATCACAGTAGAGCCACTTGGGTGTATTTGATGAAACATAAGTCAGAAGTTGCACAACTGCTGGTGCACTTTTATAAATTTGTCAAAAATCAATTTAGGAAAATAATAAAGGTTCTCAGGTCTGATAATGCACTGGAAATCACTGAAGGAGACAGTAAGAAATACTTACTATCCAAAGGAATATGGCATCAAACCAGCTGCATTGATAGACCTTAGCAGAATGGAGTAGTGGAAAGAAAGCATAGACATCTCCTTGAAATCAGCAGAGCCATCAGATTCAGTTCAGGATTGCCTCTCTCATTTTGGGGAGATTGTGTGTTGACTGCTGCATACATCATCAACAAATTGCCAACTCCACTTGTGGAAAACAGAACACCATATGAAGTTTTGTTTAATAAGTTTCCAGATTATGATATGATGAAAGTATTTGGCTACTTAACCATGGCTTATAACCCTAGCAGAGATAAAGATAAGTTCCAACCCAGGGGGATTCCATGCATCTTCATAGGCTACCCCTTATCTCAAAAAGGGTATAAGTTGTATGATACAGCCAAGAAGACAGTGTTTGTCACCAGAGATGTCAAATTCTTTGAGGAAGTATTTTCATGCAAAGTTAAGAACTTTGCTCAACAACTGCCCTCATTTCACTCAGGACAATACCAAATTCAACCTCTCACCACCATGAGGGACACCTCAGTCTTTATTGAAGCAGATACCTCCACTGAAGAGACTCCTGATGAAGAAAAAGTGGAGGTGGAGACTGATGTTGCTGTCCAAGAGGAGCTCCATCATGACATCAATGACACAGTGCCCCCTAAGGTCACTCCCATTCCAGAGAGACCAAGAAGAGAAAGGAGGGCTCCAGAGTGGACCAAAGACTTTATAGTCAATAATCCAGTGATGGCTCCTTAAACTGTGGCCAATGTGGTCCAACTCCACTTGGATAAACCATTTGCTGGCCACACCAGCCTGGTTGCTGCTCATATGGATCCCCTTACCTTCCAAGAAGCTATCAAAGATCCCAAATGGATTCAAGCTATGAAAATGGAGCTCCAAGCCCTACATGACAACAATACTTGGATTCTCACTGAACTACCCAAAGGAAGGAAGGTCATAGGATGCAAGTGGATTTATAAGACCAAATTTAATCCAGATGGGTCAGTTGAAAGATATAAGGCCAGATTGGTGGTGCAGGGATTTAGACAAAAATATGGCATAGACTATGATGAGACATTTGCCCCAATGGCCAAAATGTCCACAGTTAGGGCTCTCCTAGCTGTTATATCCATCAACAACTGGGAAACATGCCAAATGGATGTAGCAAATGCTTTCCTACATGGTGACTTGATGGAGGATGTGTATATGAAGCTGCTACAAGGCTACTGTGATGCTCTCTTACACACTGGTGGAGAGGAGGAGCATGAGAACCCTGAAGGAAAAGTCTGCAAATTGTTCAAGTCCTTGTATGGTCTTAAGCAAGCACCTAGGCAATGGTTCTCCAAATTGTCTCATGCTTTACTCAGCTGTGGGTTCAGGCAGTCTCATGCAGACCATTCTCTGTTTGTCAAACAGCAAAATGGGAACACTACAGTGGTTCTTATATATGTTGATGATATGGTTATTGCAGGGGATAACACCCCTGATATACAAGCTCTCAAAACACATCTTAACTCTCTATTTCACATGAAGGACCTTGGTGAATTGACCTATTTTCTGGGATTAGAAGTTCAGAGAAGCACTGCTGGTATTTTTATATCTCAGCAGAAATATACACTTGACTTGCTCAAGTCTTTTGGAATTGACAAATCCAGATCAACACAATTGCCAGTCAACCCAGTGGTTAAACTTGAGCCAGGAAAGGGTACACTATTAACTCAACCTGATATGTATAGAAAGCTGTTGGGTAAACTGATCTACCTCGCCATTTCTAGCCTGACATTGCATTCTCGGTGTAACTCTTGAGTCAGTTCCTTCAATCTCCCACCTCAGACCATATGCAAGTTGCTAGGAAGGTTCTCAGGTATCTCAAAAATGCTCCTGGCCAAGGCATTCTCTTTGCCGATCACTCAAAGAAGAAACCGATCGCATCTTTGTGACTCTGATCGGGCTTCTGTCCTTCAAAGAAAAGATTCACTACAGGCTACTGTATCCTCCTTGGTAAGTCTCCAATTTCATGGAAGTCCAAGAAACAGTATGTGGTATCTAGGTCCTCTGCTGAAGCTGAGTATCGTTCCATGGCTATGACTACATGTGAAATAACTTGGCTTTTCCAGCTTCTTCAAGACCTAGGCTTGAAACATCTAGGACCAGCTCACTTAAAGTGTGACAATCAAGCTGCCCTTGCCATTGCTGCAAATCTAGTATACTACGAACGCACCAAACATATTGAAGTGGACTGCCACTTCATCAGAGAAAAGATACAGCGAGGACTTCTTAAAACATGCTATGTCAACACAAAGGATCAGGTAGTTGATGTTTTCACTAAGTCATGTTCCATCTCTCAGCAAAATCATCTATTGTCCAAGATGGGAGTTACATCAAGTCTCCACTCTATCTTGAGGGGGAGTGTAAAGAAAATGACAATGCAAGTGTTGGAATAAGTGTCCTCCGACAATAATGCGATCACAACTGTTGATCATGATGATCACATGTTTAAATCTCATATTTAAGAATACATGTGGGAAGTAACATTTTACAGTCAACTGGTCCACACATATCAGTAATGATTGGCTGACTAGAGTTTGACATTACTGTCATACGACGGTGGTGATCAGTTGATCCCGTAAGGTCATACCTATAGGATGATACTCTTAATTGAATATTTAATTGATCGTATGGCGATACGAGTTAATTAAATTACTTAAATTGACGGACGATTTTGGAAGTAATATTTACGTGTCTCATTGTAATTTAATTAAATAAGATGCGGTCTAAGTGATCGAATTGTTCTATTACTTAGATGAAATTGTTGTTTACGAAAACAATTGGAACTGAATGAATAATTTATTATAAATACAAGACGCTGTGATTTATAATTGATAAACCGTTTTGGTACAAGTAATTATGAATTACTAAGTCGATTTTGTACATGACGTATTTGTATTAATACGTTGATTTTTAATATGTTAAAAATACATGACAATTTCACATGACTAGTAACATGTGACAATTGACAAATGACAAAATATAAAATAGACCTCCCATTTTATGTAAGTGCCAAAAAATGGAGGGAGTATAATGTTTAAATTGTGTTAAATAATTAAGTGGAAAGCATAATGATTATAACTAGCTTGTAGTCATGCAAACCTAGTTTTTCTTGAGAAGAATTACAAGCTCATGCATTGGCTCTACTCTCCCCATGCCAACCGGTTTTCAAAGGGCCATTATAGAGGTTTTTTCTCTCTAATAATTCATTCACTACTTTACATTATAATTCTAGTGTAAGAATTATAATTTACTCTCTACATCTTATGAAAAATTAGAGAGACAAAATCTCCAAAATCCTTCCTCTCTATACCGAAATAATAGAGATCAAAACAATAGTTTTTGGGTCATTTTTAGTAAGATTATAATTATTCTAGATCAAATAATAATAGTCTTTTAAGGGTCATCTTGGGTATATGCTTTAAGGAGGGATTCTATCTTTGAATCCTTGTTCTTCCATTTGTAAGGAAAACTCAAGAACAAGTGAGAAGGAGAACTCACTTGTGCCCTAAATCCGAAACTACTATAGTAAGAATGACGATTTCTTCTCTTGTTTATTTTTGTTTGCATGCATAAGATCTAGTTTTAATTTTATGACTAAATTAAAATGTAACATATATGAATATGTCGAAATAATATGATTAATAATTTCTAACAAGTGGTATCAGAGCCTTCGGTTGGTTGCATGCAAATCGGTTATTATTTTTCCGAGTTATAAGATTAACAAACAAAACTTATAAATTTGTGTTTATTATGAAATATCACGAAATTTATTTGCATGTTAAAGTTTCTGGTCCTAAAATGTATTTAGGATATTTTGGTTTATTTATGGATTTTATTGTTCATTTTATATAATAATGGCATTAAAATGTGATTTTTTTGATAAAAATGTCATTTTTTGACTAAAAATAGCTAAACTTCGATTTTTCCAGTGGTTTTTGGATATGTTTTCACATATATTATCTACTGATGGCCTGTAAATTGTCATAATAAAATGAGTTGTTATGCTCAAAATATGGATTTTTCAAGTTAAAATCGTATTTAAATGGAAAAATAGGTTAATATGAGTTATATTTCGAATCTGGTCATGAAAATTTAGTATGTTGTCACATGAAATTTTACAACATGTGTGTAAAATATTTGGCTATAATGAAGTCTTTATTTATGATTTATGAATTTTTGATGAAAAATCACATAAATAGTGATTTTAATTAGTAAAAATGCTAAAACATATTTCATGACTAAAAAAAGTCACATGTTGCATTTTATCATATATTTCAGAACTAAAAGTGAAAAGTTGATAAAAATAATTTTTCTCTTATTTTTTATGGTGATATTTGTTAAAATCGATAAACCGCAACATTGTTTTTCTCGATAAATTTTCGAAATTTTTAACCTAAGTTTTGAACATTATGACTGTCATGGTATTTTTACAGAATGTTCATGAGTTTAAATTTCAAATTTCAAATTTATTTGAAATTTTTATGATTTAAGTTGAAGTTTATGACATAATTTTGTATTTTGGGTCCATTTATGAACAATATTTAGAAATCTAGGTTAATTATTGTCAAATATTAGTGGAGACTAATTTTGAGTCCTAAGATGGTTAGGGTAATTAACTTGTACATAAATATGATTTTATGTAATTATTGTGATTTTTAAATGGTTAAATCACGCAAATCCGTAAAAACCGATTAATGTACGATATTGGCTCCTTAAAGGCGATTTAGCGTAAAATTGGGCATGTTCATACATATTATAATGCTGCATTTTATTTATGATTGTCATATTTTAATTTTATGTAATTTTTTGAATTATGTAATTTTACTTAATATGGCCTTAGTTTTAATTGGTATTACCCGAAATGTATGGGAATATCGATTCGGTTGTAATTTATTGTGATCTCGTATCACCGTTTTGTAATTTAATAGATTTCTTTTATTTTAATTACAAATATATAATAGGAAATTATGTAATTTATTATGTAATTTATTTATTTCGGAGTTCCTTGAAGACGGTGCCACTCGTGAAGGCGATCCATCAAAGAATGTTGCCTTGAAATGCGTGCCAAGACTGAAGTTCAAGGGACCAAAGGAGTTGGTTTCCGAATATGTAATAGTTGATTAGATTTACTATTTTAGGAAGGCCATACTAGGATTTTATTTATGTTTTGCATTTTATTTATATGTTGCATGCATCGCTAAATCGCCAAAGCTAAAACATGCATTATCATTAAATCGAGTAAATCGACCGTGTCAATTACAATTATCGTAGTTCACCGCTTTAGTTCACTTAAAACGTGATAGATAATAAATTGACATGACCTCTCGCTAAAATAAACAATTGAGACTTAGCCTTACCAAAAAGTAGAAACCATGAAAACCTATTTCGTTAGGGAGTGCACTCGGCCTTACCGGGGTACAAACCTTGCTACGTAGGGGAAGTGGGTGATAAATGTCTATCCACCGAATTTATGTTCATAAAGGGTATTTCGGCACACCGTGCCCTAAGTTAATATGAATTTGGATCATGGACACATTTATTCACAATTTGGATTGAACTCAACGAAAGTATTCACGACGATTTCCGGATGTGTTTCGGGCTAGAGATAAATATTAATGTAATTTTATCGACCAAGAGTTCTAAAACTAGAATCGATTAAAGAGTTAATCCACCGAGTTATGTTAATAAAGGGTATTTCGGCACACCGTGCCCCAAGTTAATATGAATTTGGATCTTGGAATCATTTATCAAGTTGGGTAGAGGTCACTAGATAAATGCAATAAAACTTGTTTAAATTAAAAATTTACGAGTGTTATTATTATTTTGAAAACGACAAATGTTTTATTTCATCTATTTTGTTTTGTAGACCACTTTTATTTCTCATAACAAATGGCCGCACCAAACACCAATGCCGCACCTCTCACTAATGTTTCATGGCTCCGATCCTTTATGGATCGTTGTAAACTTGAAAAGAATGGGTCAAATTTCTCCGATTGGGATGCCCAACTCAAATTAGCCGCCCAAGGTGACGACAAGCTTCGTTACCTCACCGAGTCCTCTCCACCCGAACCTAATGCTAGGTCGAGTGCCGCCACTAGGGAAGCATATGAGGCTTACCACAAAGAGTCCGCCGCTATGAAAAATGTGTTGATTTTTGCGATGGAGGCGGATCTCCAAAGGAGAGCCTTTAAAATGGGCACCGCTAATGAAATCTATTCCAAACTTGTGACAATGTTTTCACAAACACCGAGGATCGTCCAATATGAGGCGGCCTCGGCATTCTTTGATCTCGATTTTAAGGAGGGCCAAAAGGTTAGCCCTCACGTGCTCAAATTGTTGGAGCTAGTCGAGACTTTGAAGATTCAAAAAGTTGAAATCCCCCAAGAGCTCATTGTAGATAGGATTCTACACTCCTTATCCAAAGTCAAAGCATATGTTCAATTCCGGGTGAATTTTAGAATGCAAGACAAGGACGTGTCTCTTGAAGAGTTGCACAAGTTACTTGTGCAAGCCGAAAGAGACATGGGATTAAATGTTAACCCACCTGAGGATGTGCTTAATATAAGCACTAAGAGCAAAGGGAAGTTCAAAAAGAATGGGAAAAAGGGCAAGAGGCAAGCTCCCATGTCCACCAAGGCTAAGACTTTTGAAGCTAGCACTTCCAAAACCAAGAAGGGTCCTCTTGACAAATGCCATTATTGTAATGGTGTTGGACATTGGAAGAGGAATTGTTCCAAGTACCTTGGTGACATAAAAGCTGGAAAGATAACTCCAGTAGGTACATGACTATCCTTTCTTTTATGTTTCTAATTCAACTATGGAAAGTTGTGATAATGTTGTTAGAAATATTAATCTCATTAATTTACATATTCATATATGTGAGAAATTATTTAGTCATAAAATAATTACAAATCTTATGCATGCAAACAAAAATAGACAAGAGAAGAAATCGTCTTTCTTACTATGGAATTTCGGATTAAAGGGCACAAGTAAGATCTCCTTCTTACTTGTTCTTGAGCTTTCCTTAAAGTGGATGAACAAAGGATCCAAAATAGAATCCCTTCCAAATGTGAATACCCAAAGAAATCCCTTAATAACTAATATTATTTGTACTAGAAATAATACTAATCTTACTAAAAATTGACCCGAAATATTTATCTTGGTCTCTTGCCATTTCGGTCAAGAGGAAGGAATTTTTGGAGATTTTATCTCTCTAATTTTTCATAAGATGTAGAGAGTAGTATATTTCTCACACACTAGAAATATTGTATGAGGTAATGAATAATTAAAGAGAAAACATTAGTCTTTCTCTAGTGGGAACACCGGTTGGGGTATGGGTCATGGGGGAGCCAATGTATGAAAAAATTGCTCTTCTCAAAAGCTAGGTATGCATGGCTACTAGCTAGATTTAATTATTGTGTTTTCCTCTAAAGATAAAACACAATCTAAATCTTATACTCCCTCCCTTATTTCGGTACACCTAAAATAAAATGGGTAGTCCATTTTATTTTGTCACTTGTTAATTTTGTCACATGTAACATATTACATGACATGTCACAATGTAATGTATTTTTAACATATTAAAAATCAACATACTCATAAAATATGTCATTTACAGAATCGACTAGTAATTGGTAATTACTTGTACCAAAACGGTTTATCAAATTATAAATTACAACGTCTTGTATTTATAATAAATTATTCATTCAATTTCGATTTCAATTGTTTCGTAAACAATAATTTTATCCAAGTAATAAAACAATTCGATTACTTAGACCGTATCTAATATAATCGAATTACAATAAGACACGTTAATCTCACTCACAAATCATCCGTCAATTTTAAGCAATTTAATTAACTCGTATCGGCATACTATTAATTAAATAATCAATTAAGGGTATTTCCCTATAGGTATGACCTAAGGGGATCAACTGATCACCACCGTCGCACGACAGTAATGTCAAACTCTAGTCAGCCAATCATTACCGATATGTGTGGATCAGTTGACTGTAAAATATTACATCCCACATGTATTCTTAAATATGAGATTTAAACATGTGATCATCATGATCAACAGTTGTGATCGCATTATTGTCGGGGGACACATATTCCAACAATCTCCCACTTGTCCTCAACAAGTGTGCATCACCAATACTCTTGTCCTATTACTATCTCCCACTCAATGCAAGGTGTCTTTCGGGTCGTACTTGCAAGTGATCATATCGAGAGTGGTTTCCTCGATCTGGAGAATAACTGATTGACCGGAATTATCTACCATAGATACCTTCCGAGCGTGGCCACGCATTTCCAGTTCATTACTCCTCGAGTGGCCCTGAGATATTGTTATAACCCTGACAAGGGGTGGACAATTCCTATTGCACTTATTCCCTTCGACTAGCCACAGCCATCATAACCCAAAATATGCCCATTTGACCCCATTTACGAAGATCGTAGTAACATAAATCAAAGTTAATCTGAAACTGTGCCACCTTAGGCGAACAGTCTTGAGTCAAAAGAATCGACTCATTAGAATACTATAGATGCTCTCGCCACGACTAGGCTATATAAAATTGCCAGAACTCTATAAGCGGTCATTAGCTCGACAAAGTGTTCTTAACAGTCTGCCTATGTGATCGACTAGTCATTCTCATATGACTCTATGGCACTTGAACTTGCCATCAATCGCATCACACTCTAGTCACTTCAAGACGTCACCTCATACAAATGACTATGGGCGATTACTATGTCAATTTAGTTCACTTTAATGGGGTTCAATCTTGTCTCCACAACCCATTTGAATATGACAAGTAATGGAAAAATAAAAGACAAATGTGATTATGCATATGATCAAATAAAACAACTCTTTTATTTCATATCAAAGTCTAACATAAAACTGGCATTCGTTTGAGTCCCATGGACGCAACATGTCCATCATGCTTAGCCTGCGATAAAGGCTTGGTGAGCGGATCAGCTATGTTATCATCAGTCACAACCTTACATATCGCAATTTCCTTTCTTTTAATGAAATCTCTAATTACATGATATTTTCTAAGTACATGTCTAGATCTATTACTAGACTTTGGCTCTTTAGCTTGGAAGATCATCCCACTATTATCACAATAGAGAGTGATGGGATCATTGGAGGTAGGTACTACTCTTAGACCTTCCGTGAATTGCCTGATCCATACAGCTTCCTTGGCAGCTTCTGATGCTGCAATGTACTCACCTCCGTTGTTGAATCCCATGATCACAGACTTCCTTGAAGCTTCTCCAATAAAGACCACCATTAAGCATGAAAACGAAACCAGCTTGTGATTTCATGTCATCTCTATCTGTTTGGAAACTTGAGTCCGTGTAACCATTAACACGGAGCTCGGTGTCTCCTCCAAACACTAAGATAGAATCCTTAGTTCTTCTCAAGTACTTAAGGATGTTCTTGACGGCTATCCAGTGACTCTCACCTGGACTTCCTTGATATCTACTCGTCATGCTCAAGGCATACGAGACATCAGGACGTGTGCATATCATGGCATACATGATTGATCCAACAGCGGAAGCATAAGGGATCAACTTCATGCGTTCAACATCATGGGGTTCGGAGGGCGATTGAGACTTGCTCAATATTGTCCCAGTTACCATAGGTACCAATCCCCTTTTTGATTTGTCCATGCTGAAACGTCGAAGAATTTTATCAACATAAGATTCTTGACTTAGTGCCAATATCCTCTTGGATCTATCTCTATGGATCCGGATACCTAATATGCGTTGTGCCTCTCCTAAATCCTTCATTTGGAAATGGTTACCTAACCACTTCTTAACAGAAGACAACATTGGAATGTCATTTCCAATGAGTAGTATGTCATCGACATACAAGATTAGGAACACAACATTGCTCCCACTAAATTTCATGTATAAACATGGTTCCTCAAAGACTCGAGTGAAACCATTCTCTTTTATCACATGATCGAATCGATGATTCCAACTTATTGATGCTTGCTTAAGTCCATAAATGGATCTCTTAAGTTTGCATACTTTGTCAGGATTTTTAGAATCAACAAAACCTTCGGGTTGTATCATGTACACCTCCTCTTCTAAATGCCCATTTAGAAAAGCGGTTTTGACATCCATTTGCCATATTTCATAATCATGAAATGCGGCAATCGCTAACAAAATCCGTATGGATCTTAGCATGGCTACGGGGGCGAAGGTTTCATCATAATGAAGACCTTGGACTTGGGTAAATCCTTTTGCCACTAGCCTAGCTTTGTAGACATCATCATGTCCTTCTATGCCATTCTTGACCTTGAAAATCCATTTGCATTGAAGAGGTCTTGCCTCTTTAGGCAAATCCACCAAGTTCCAAACTTGGTTTTTATGCATAGAATCCATCTCGGACTTCATGGCTTCAAGCCATAAGGAGGAATTTGGACTAAAGATTGCGGCCTTGTAGGTTGCGGGCTCGTCACTTTCTAAAAGCAACACAATGAGTGTTCCATCTTCTTCGATAAGTCCCACATATCGATTGGGATGGCGAATAACTTGGCCCGTTCTTCTAAGAGAAGGAGGGACAACCGCGCTAGACGACGAAGGAACATCTTCTTGCGTCTCTACCTCGGTTTGTGGCTCTTGAACTTCATCAAGTTCAAAATTTCTTCCACTTTGTCTCTTAGAAATAAATTCTCTTTCTAAGAAGACAGCCTCGCAAGACACAAACACTTTGTTTTCTTGAGGCTTGTAGAAGTAATATCCTCGAGAGGTCACGGGGTAACCTACAAAGATGCATTTTTCGGACCTTGGGGCAAGCTTGTTGTCGGTCTTTGCCTTGACGTAAGCATTAAATCCCCAAATCTTCATGTAGGATAGATTAGGAACTCTTCCTTTCCATATCTCAAATGGAGTCTTTTCGGTTGCCTTTGTGGGACTATTATTCAAAGATATAATTGTAGTTTGGATTGCAAATACCCAAAACGAGTTAGGTAACTCGGTTTGACTCATCATGGATCGAACCATATCAAGTAGGGTTCGATTTCTCCTTTCGGCAACACCATTGAGTTGTGGTGTTCCGGGTAGAGAGAGTTGTGATATAATACCACAACCTTTCAAGTGTGAATCGAATTCATGGCTAAGATATTCTCCACCACGATTGGATCGTAGTGTTTTTATCTTTTTGTTCAATTGGTTCTCTACTTCTGTAACACCCCGGTTTATAAAAGAAGTCCTCGTCAAGACATTCTCTAATAAAACGGACTGTTACCATCTCGGTTTCCCGAGGTAGTGAATAACAAATTAAACTCCAAGGCAATTTATATAATATTTTAACTTAATTATTACAAATCCTCTTTTCAACTCAAATTACAAGAACTGACGTAAATAAAAGTGTAAGTCTTCTAGATGATGATCTAGCTACTAAGTCGTTTGATCCAGTGTCTCACGCCCATCAAGCTCCCGTCCTATCTCTTAAACCTGTCAAGTCTGCTCCCCATAAAACGGTTCATCACAGGTGTTCACGAATACACAGGGTCAACCACGAGGTTGAGTAGGGAAAACAATAAACAATAAAATATGATATGCATGATACTCCGCCACCTCCATCTCCATCTCAACTCATCACACACATCTCATACCCCGGAACGCCCAGCCATACCGATCCCCGGTAGACTATATATCGACCGAAGCCGATCGCCATTTCAACGGTGAGGACACCAGGGCAAGTCTGCGAACCCGCCCGGGCCTTATCACAACATCACATCGTATCTCAACATCGTCACTACCACATCATCCTCCAACTCCAATGCATATGAAATGCTTAACAAAGAATTAATGCAATGCAATATGTATATAAATCACTGAACCGATGAATCATAAAGTCATGCCGATTTATCCGATGTTGTGATATCATACTCAATACGATCAAATCAGTCAATCACCTTTCCGAATATAAATGATAACGTAAATCAACAACCAGGAATCAAGTCAACACAATTCAACTATGACGATAATAGGACAAGTGTATTTCCTTACCTCAAAGTGCCAGCAATTCCAATTAAGCAGTTTAAGCAGTCCAGAAAACAAAGCAATGCATTTGATTATCGATCCTTCACGAATCCGTCACCTAGAACAATTATAATATTTATAATTACTAACTACTAAATATAGAAATCTCCCCAAAATAGAAACTTTCCCGATATAGTAGTTTTCCACTTTAACCAGTCCCGACTCAAAATCCATCTCTAATTATTTTAATCAACTCGGGAATTAAATTAAATAAATTATTTAATTGACTCGGGAATAATTTATTCAAATGACTCGGAAATTTAAATTAAATAACTAATGTGATAATAAAATATTAAACGAATTAAACGTTTTAAGAAAACCCGAATCAAACATAAAATAATTCAACAACCCGACTTAAAAACCCGTCTTTAATCATTTTAATTAAATAACTCGGAATTAAATTAATTAATTAGGCATGTGACCCATTATCGAAATATAACGATTAACTATCACGAAACCCGTTTCAAAACTAAAACAACTCGTCACCTACACCACCCCCTTCACACGCACTCACCCGCCACCACAGGCCACCGTGAGGCCGTGTCAACCACCAGCCCCAACACCCACTCTGACCCAGCCACCAACGACCACCACCCCCTGGGTCGACTCACGGCCAGCGTCCAACCATGGCCGCCATTTGGCCCGGTTCACCACCACGCCTTCCCAAACACCCCTTTTCTCAACTCACCACCACCGCAACCTTTAACTAACCCCCCGCCCAAACCACCACCATTCTTCTCGCCGCCAACCCACGAACACCGACACCACAAAGACCACCGTTTCGACCTCCCCTAGTCCACGGTGGTGCCACCCAAAACCCATTGCCTAAACTCCCCGAAAACCGCATCTGAACCCGTTTCCTACCCTCATGTCGATGCCGCCTTGCACAGCCACAACCACCACCTATAACCACCCTAACCACCACTACAACACTCGTCACTAACCACCCTACTCCCTTACCCTGCTAACAACCACCATCAACACCCCTATAAGACACGAAACAACCACCAATAACTCGACGTAAAATCGAAAAAGAGAGGAAAGGATTGACTCTTACCGATTCCGCCACCACAACCGCCACCAGGGCCATCTACGGCCGTCGTCAATCGCCCCTAGGGCTTCCTTGCAACGCCGTCAACACCTTGCTCACTCTCTCTCTCTCTCTCTATGCGTGAGGGTTGAGATCTGGGCTGATGAAAAGGGAGGCGTGAGGGAGGCGGGTTGAGGGAAGGGTTAGGGTAGTGTTTAGGTTAATTAGGTTTAGTTTAGGGTAATTAGGGCTAAATGGGCTTTAGGGTTTAATTGGGCTGAACAGTTAATGGGCCAGCTCAATGGGTCAGCTCACATTTCGAATTCCATATAAACCCGTCTCAAATAACTTACGATAGCTCAACGTCATTATCGACTCAATCAAATAACCCGATATAATTAGTAATATAAATTGTATAATAATTAATAATTAATAATATCCATTTAATTTATTATATAAAATACGGGGTATTACAAATCTTCCCCCTTAAAATGAACTTCGTCCGAAGTTCGCTCCCGCACTCCAAACCTCAGAAGGGTATTGCATATCGTACTTACGGATGTCACGCATTTCTAACACGGTTAACACACACTTTTGACACATCAATTAAACATGACAGACACGGAATGTTACATTCTGCCCTCCTAAAAATAAACTTCGTCCCGAAGTTTAACTCATCATTATTTAACCAACTAATTATAATTAATAACTACCTGAGAACACCGTCATCTTCCATCTAAATTCCGATCTCAAACTCAAGTAACTCAATAACCATGGTCTAACTGGACCGCAAACGTAACTCGGCACAAAGGCCCCACAATTCAAACCCATTACCAGTAGTTTAATTATACTCTCCTTTTACACATCAACCAATCTAACAGAAGTAGGAACCAAAACATATAGAACTCATTTGCATAGGTACCCCACAACTAAACATCAACTTGATCAAACTACAATCTATAAACAAGTGCTATTTAAGCATTAAGATTTTACAATCCTACCCGACTAGAAACATGGTTACGTCCTCGTAACCTTCATTATTATAACCAAGGTTCTCAACTACTGCTAACAACTGAAGAGGATAAAAGATTCACAACTCACGCTCAAGTTAACTAATCCCTACCAAAGACAATCAATATACAAACTCTCTCAAGGAAGCTACCGTTACCAGTAAAATCATTAGTAATTATTTATTTTACCAATCATTGTAATCTCATACCTTAGAAACACAGGGAATCAATCAACATGAGAAAAGAATTAGGGTCACAACTTACCGAATCGATTTTTGAAAATTTGTAACCTAATAGGTCCGATCTGACTTTCCTTTTCTTAATTGTACAGATTTAGGTCAAGACACAGAATCACCGATAAAATTAAGACAACCAGTTTCGCAGTACTTATCATCCCAGAAATATTTTTAATCCTCATATCAAAGGGTTGGGAATTATTCACGAATGACGAATGCACCTTGATTGACAAATTCTACAAACTTATTGGTCGAGTCAAACAAGCGAGTAAACAGCGATATTGGAAAGTTAATCATACAAGACTATCATACATAAAATTTCGTTCTTGGTATTAAATATATGTTTAAACTGCACCAAACACAATGACATAAAAGATTAATGTATTTAACTACACCAATTTTTTTTGTTTTCAAATATTCGTTACCTGTCATGCTAATATTAACATACCATGTTGACACACAACTCACTTAAATCATCACATTACATTTCCCGTTTGGACATTCGTAATTAACCACACCCACCAATTCGCTATATGAACGAACAACATGACTAAGTTATCCCGCTACTTATGACTCTGTTCTAGTTTCATTCCTCCAGACTAGCAATTATCAGGGACACATACAACCAGACACTGGCTGGAAATCTCATTCCGAATTTATACTCATACGACACAAATTTAACTTCCTTTTTCAAAACTTTTACTTTCATACTGGACGGTGAATAATTTTCTTAACATAATCTTATAACAGGGTCGTCATGGAATCCACTTACAGCTTACTACGAAACCCAAAATCAGATAAACTTAATTCAATTACTTTAAACAAAACAAGCTTAGGTGTCGACTCACATATTGTAATTTACCGGTTCATCTTATTCAATTCAGTCCTATCTTTATTAATGAACGACTATTACCTCAACATCAGGATTTTAGTTGCACTTCTTTACTCAATTATATTCACGGCTCAATTAAACGTAACTATAACGACTATCATTTAAAACAATGCATATCATGTGAATCCTAAAAAGGGTTATCCCATTATAATTGCCAATCTCATTATTATAAACAATCTTTATTAAAATATGATTGATAGTAACGACTCGAGAATATAGATATGTCGAATGTCGTGTTACAATTGCATGAATTACTTTAGCATTTTATGACGATATAATAACGAACATATTCAATAAGGAATAACGACACTGTTTATTATCATGTTATAGGTTTTAGGTTCAACTGAAATAATTTAATGTAATGAAATCAATAGGTATAACTATAGGTACACAGACTCACATAAAGGACCTTAGATCTCAGATGACATCCTCCACGTGTGAACATTTAGACACAATCATTACTACCACCCATTTGTAAATTTTTAAACATAATTATTGTAAATATTCATGCGAGTATATTAGAACAATCACCTTAGCTTTTAACGCCATCAATTTTACCTAGGTACGACAATATAGTTTTATTATTCATATATATCCGACCACTATGCAAATATGATATAAAATATTACAACATGCCAAATGTATATAAAATATGCAAACAACTGGACTCGTATAACATATTTCACCCTTGATTAGAAATCAATTTAAGCTTATTCAATTTTACTCATACTATCATGCCAACAATGTTATCGACTAAACTTTAATTTTATCACTAATTAAGATACCTAACTACTGAACATGCGTGCTACTATCGTCATATAAAACATAATAAATTCACATTACTAAGACTCATGAATTAATCAAACAACCGTATGCAAATTCGACATAGACGCACGTTTTAAATGTTTTGATTCACGTTGTAACTTCCAAAAATCACGAATGAATAATTGTTCGATTAAAACTTGTTTCATATTACTTTTATAAAACACGGTGAGTTCAAAACACCGGGAGATAGAATTAGGTTTAAAGCACAAGAATTCCATTTTTAAAGAATTTTACAACTTAGTTGGTCTAAACAAACATGTGACAACAATTGGTCCAAAACTTGGGTCAGTTTGTAAAATTTATCATTTAATATTGAAACATCAAGATTTTTCGTGGCTTATTAATTTGAAAACATATGCGACTCTTTTGATCGATAGAGTTGGAATTATGTAAAAGTTATGAATACGATTTAAATGAGGATTTTTACAAAATCGTTGGTCAAACATCACTGCACAGGAACTTCCTAACCATAGCTCACTAAAGTATTTATTACTCCTAATCCGTTTATCATCTAAGCATGAAACCGACACCAAATAAACACTAACTGACGAGGCTACCTCTCATAAAATTTTTATCCCTAGGTAATGAACAGAAAAGAAATGGCAGTAACGTCAGTTAAAGAGTAACATCAACTAAACGAGTTTCAGCAGTATGTCATTCAGTTTCTATGTCCCAATTCTTACAACTATACTATCGATACTAATCCATCCTAAATTAAATCTCACACTATACAATTCGTAACATCTACCCCATAGAATCCCTTCGTATCTCGATCTACTCCGTATATCTAAATCACGATTGTTATGGCTATAAACATGCAATTCGGTAGTGTTTCTAATTACTATCACAAGACTATACTAGCATGGCTTTGGGATCACATAACCGCATATTACTTAGTCATAGTAGTACTATCAACACATCATTCAAACAAAATACTTACCGTAGCGTTGTCCTGCAGAATGGTTAGAATATATGGGTCTCAAAATATACATCAGCTCTTTTATGCGATAATCAATATATCAATCAGTTAACACTCTGGCAACGATATACGAATTTCAGGTTCAACCTTAGGCAACTTTTCTACCCTTTCTCTCATATACACTCGAGGTTTCCGGTTCAACTGAGAGGACCACTGGTTCGGTGTGAGGGGGCCCCTAACTCATACCTTACCGTAGTGTGCTCCTAACAGTTCTATCCCGGGTTCATTTTATTTAGACACATCCTATGTTCATTGGGCTCATTGGTTTAGCCACGAGGATCGTTCGCTCACGATACCACTTTGTAACACCCCGGTTTATAAAAGAAATCCTCGTCAAGACATTCTCTAATAAAACGGACTGTTACCATCTCGGTTTCCCGAGGTAGTGAATAACAAATTAAACTCCAAGGCAATTTATATAATATTTTAACTTAATTATTACAAATCCTCTTTTCAACTCAAATTACAAGAACTGACATAAATAAAAGTGTAAGTCTTCTAGATGATGATCTAGCTACTAAGTCGTTTGATCCAGTGTCTCACGCCCATCAAGCTCCCGTCCTATCTCTTAAACTTTGTCAAGTCCGCCTCCCATAAAACGGTTCATCACGGTGTTCACGAATACACAGTGGTCAACCACGAGGTTGAGTAGGAAAACAATAAACAATAAAATATGATATGCATGATACTCCGCCACCTCCATCTCCATCTCAACTCATCACACACATCTCATACCCCGAACGCCCACCCATACCGATCCCCAGAGACTATATATCGACCGAAGCCGATCCGCCACCTCATACCGAGGACACCAGGGCAAGTCCTGCAGAACCCGCCTGGGCCTTATCACAACATCACATCGTATCTCAACATCGTCACTACCACATCATCCTCCAACTCCAATGCATATGAAATGCTTAACAGTAATTAATGCAATGCAATATGTATATAAATCACTGAACTGATAAATCATAAAGTCATGCCAGTTACCCGATGTTGTGATATCATACTCAATACGATCAAATCAGTCAATCACCTTTCCGAATATAAATGATAACGTAAATCAACAACCAGGAATCAAGTCAACACAATTCAACTATGACGATAATAGGACAAGTGTATTTCCCTACCTCAAAGTGCCAGCAATTCCAATTAAGCAGTTTAAGCAGTCCAGAAAACAAAGCAATGCATTTGATTATCGATCCTTCACGAATCCGTCACCTAGAACAATTATAATATTTATAATTACTAACTACTAAATATAGAAATCTCCCCAAAATAGAAACTTTCCCGATATAGTAGTTTTCCACTTTAACCAGTCCCGACTCAAAATCCATCTCTAATTATTTTAATCAACTCGGGAATTAAATTAAATAAATTATTTAATTGACTCGGGAATAATTTATTCAAATGACTCGGAAATTTAAATTAAATAACTAATGTGATAATAAAATATTAAACGAATTAAACGTTTTAAGAAAACCCGAATCAAACATAAAATAATTCAACAACCCGACTTAAAAACCCGTCTTTAATCATTTTAATTAAATAACTCGGAATTAAATTAATTAATTAGGCATGTGACCCATTATCGAAATATAACGATTAACTATCACGAAACCCGTTTCAAAACTAAAACAACTCGTCACCTACACCACCCCCTTCACACGCACTCACCCGCCACCACAGGCCACCGTGAGGCCGTGTCAACCACCAGCCCCAACACCCACTCGACCTGACCACCAACGACCACCCCGGTGGGGTCGATCCCTCACGGCGCGTCCAACCATGGCCGCCATTTGGCCTGGTTCACCACCACGCCTTCCCAAACACCCCTTTTCTCAACTCACCACCACCGCAACCTTTAACTAACCCCTGCCCAAACCACCACCATTCTTCTCGCCGCCAACCCACGAACACCGACACCACAGCACCACCGTTTCGACCTCCCCCTAGTCCACGGTGGTGCCACCCAAAACCCACCTGTCTAAACTCCCCTGAAAACCGCATCTGAACCCGTTTCCTACCCCCATGTCGATGCCGCCTTGCACAGCCACAACCACCACCTATAACCACCCTAACCACCACTACAACACTCGTCACTAACCACCCTACTCCCTTACCCTGCTAACAACCACCATCAACACCCCTATAAGACACGAAACAACCACCAATAACTCGACAGAAAACTGAAAACAGAGGAAAGGGATTGACTCTTACCTGATTCCGCCACCACAACCGCCACCAGGGCCATCTACGGCCGTCGTCAATCGCCCCTAGGGCTTCCTTGCAACGCCGTCAACACCTTGCTCACCCTCTCTCTCTCTCTCTCTCTCTCTCTCTCTCTCTATGCGTGAGGGTTGAGATCTGGGCTGATGAAAAGGGAGGCGTGAGGGAGGCGGGTTGAGAGAAGGGTTAGGGTAGTGTTTAGGTTAATTAGGTTTAGTTTAGGGTAATTAGGGCTAAATGGGCTTTAGGGTTTAATTGGGCTGAACAGTTAATGGGCCAGCTCAATGGGTCAGCTCACATTTCGAATTCTATATAAACCCGTCTCAAATAACTTACGATAGCTCAACGTCATTATCGACTCAATCAAATAACCCGATATAATTAGTAATATAAATTGTATAATAATTAATAATTAATAATATCCATTTAATTTATTATATAAAATACGGGGTATTACAACTTCATTTTGAAATTCCTTGAATTTCTCAAAAGCTTCACTTTTATGCTTCATTAAATAGATATACCCATATCTACTCAAGTCATCGGTGAAGGTTATGAAGTAGTCATAGTTTCCTCGAGCGGTGATACTCATTGGTCCACACACATCGGTATGTATGAGTCCCAATAGTTCACTTGCTCGAGTTCCTTTACCGCTAAAAGGATTACGAGTCATTTTGCCGATAAGACAATATTCGCATGTTCCATATGATTGGTAATCAAATGGTGTAATCACATTAGTCGAAATTAATCTTTTGATGCGATTTTCGTTTATGTCATCTAATCGACAATGCCAAATGAACGATTCATTTGGATCACTTGATTTGAGTTTCTTTGATTGAATGTTGTAGATGTCATTAGTCGGATTCGAGGTTTCTAAAATGTAAATGCCATTAATGGAAGGAGCTTGGCCTATAACCAAGTCGTTCCTTGAAATAGTACAACGATTGTTTTTAATGACAAAACAAAAACCGTCCATGTCCAACATAGCGATTGAAATAATGTTTTTAGAAAATGTAGGCACATAAAAACAATTATGTAAATACAACTCAAATCCATTGGGCAAAGCTAATACATAAGTTCCTTTGGATTCGGCCGCTACTCGAGCTCCATTTCCAAAGCGTAGATCCACATCTCCTTTGCTAAGCCTCTTCACGTCTCTTAACCCCTGTAAATGATTACAAAGGTGAGAACCACAACCGGTATCCAGTACCCATGTCGTAGTGGAAGTATAATTTACATCAATAACATAAATTTCCTTAGGAATTTTACCTTTTGGAACGATGATTCCTTCCCTTATATTTCGCAAATATACGGGACAATTCCTAAGCCAATGTCCCATGCCATAGCAATAATGGCACTCATCTTCAACTTGCTTGAAGTTTTTCCCTTTCTTTCCCTTCTTCTTGAACCTTTTGCCCTTAGAAGCAAGAACTTGATTGCTTGAGCTCCCACTAGTTTTGGCATCTTTCTCTTCCAAAGATAAAGATCCTATAGATTTTATGAGGCGATCTTCCTGAGACCGGCTCACAAGAGATCTTGCAGTAGTAGGAGGTTTAGAAGAAGTGATGAAGTTTATGTTTCCATCCGAGCCTATCCCAAAAGAAAGTTCTCTAGTAGTGTCGAAATCATTGTTGAAGCAAACGTCGTCAAAAACATTGTGGCAAGACTCAATAGTTATCGGTGTAGTAGCGTTTGATGGATTCATTGTAATGAAGTACAAGTATGGAAGAAAAGGAAATATTAACATTTGTCTTTTTAAATCATACTTGTAAATATTTTAACAAGATATGAGCATTTATATAGCGACCTCTACCCAACTATTATAAATGATTCCGAGAGCCAAATTCATATTAACTTGGGCACGGGGTAGCCGATTCATCCCTCATCAATATAAATCGGTGGATTAACTCTTTAATCGATTCTACTTTTAGAACTCTCGGTCGATAAAATTACTCTAATATTTATCTATAGCCCGGAACACATGCGACTACGTCACGAATACTTCCGTTGAGCTCAATCCAAATTTCAAATAAATGTGTCCATGATCCAAATTCACATTAACTTGGGCACGGGGTAGCCGATTCATCCCTTATCAACATGAATTCGGTGGATAGACATTTATCACCCACTTCCCCTACGTAACAAGGTTTGTACCCCGGTGTGGCCGAGCGCACTCCCTCACGAAATAGGTTTTCATGGTTTCTACTTTTTGGTAAGGCTAAGTCTCAATTGTTTATTTTAGAGAGATGTCGTGTCAATTTATTATCTATCGCGTTTTAAGTGAACTAAAGTGGTGAACTAAGATAATTGTAATTGACACGGTCGAATAACTCGATTAAAATGCATGTTTAGTTATGGAGATTTAACGATGCATGCAACATATAAATAAAATGCAAAGCATAAAAATAAAATCCTAGTATGGCCTTCCTAAAATAGTAAATCTAATAAACTATTACAAATTCGGAAACCAACTCCTTTAGTCCCTTGAACTTCGGTCTTGGCACACATTTCAAAGCAACACTTTCTTTGATGGATCGCCTTCTTGAGTGGCACGGTCTTCAAGGAACTCCGTAATAAATAAATTACATAATAAATTACATAATTTCCTATTATAAATTTGTAATTAAAATAAAATAAATCTATTAAATTACAAAACGGTGATACGAGATCACAATAAATTATAACCGAATTGATATTCCCATACATTTCGGGTAATATCAATTAAAACTAAGGCCATACTAAGTAAAATTACATCATTCAAAAATTACATAAAATTAAAATATGACAATCATAAATAAAATGCAGCATTATAATATATATGAACATGCCCAATTTTATGCTAAATCGCCTTTAAGGAGCCAATATCGTATATTAATCGGTTTTTACGGATTTGCGTGATTTAACCTTTTAAAATCACAATAATTACATAAAATCATATTTATGTACAAGTTAATTACCCTAACCTTCTTAGGACTCAAAATTAGTCTCCACTAACATTTGACAATAATTAACCTAGATTTCTTAATATTGTTCATGAATGGACCTAAAATACAAAATTATGTCATAAACTTCAAATTAAATCATAAAAATTTCAAATAATTTCAAAATTTGAAATTTAAACTCATGAACATTCTGGAAAAATACCATGACACTCATAATATTCAAAAACTTAGGTTAAAAATTTTGAAAATTTATCGAGAAAAACAATGTTGCGGTTTATCGATTTTAACAATTATCACCATAAAAATATGAGAAAAATTATTTTTATCAAATTTTCACTTTTAGATCTGAAATATATGATAAAATGCAACATGTGACATTTTTCCTTAGTCATGAAGTATGTTTTAGCATTTTTACTAATTAAAGTCACTATTTATGTGATTTTTCATCAAAAATTCATAAATCATGCATAAAGACTTCATTATAGCCAAATATTTTACACACATCTTGTAAAATTGCATGTGACAACATACTAAATTTCCATGACCAGATTCGAAATATAAATCATATTAACCTATTTACCCATTTAAATACGATTTTAACTTGAAAAATCCATATTTCGAGCAAAATAACTCATTTTATCATGAAAATTTACAGGCCATCAGTAGATAATATATGTGAAAACATATCCAAAACCCACTGAAAAAAAAACGAAGTTTAGCTATTTTTAGTCCAAAAATGACATTTTTATCATAAAAATCACATTTTAATGCCATTATTATATAAAATGAACAATAAAATCCATAAACAAACCAAAATGTCCTAAAAATCACTTAGGACCAGAAACTTTAACATGCAAATTTATTTTAAGGTTTTTCTTCATAAAACCAATTTAATTAGTTTTGTATGTTAATCATTAACTCGGAAAAACTATAAACCGATTTGCATGCAAACAACCTGGCTCTGATACCGCTTGTTAGAAATATTAATCTCATTAATTTACATATTCATATATGTGAGAAATTATTTAGTCATAAAATAATTGCAAATCTTATGCATGCAAACAAAAATAGACAAGAGAAGAAATCGTCTTTCTTACTATGGAATTTCGGATTAAAGGGCACAAGTAAGACCTCCTTCTTACTTGTTCTTGAGCTTTCCTTAAAGTGGATGAACAAAGGATCCAAAATAGAATCCCGCCCAAATGTGAATACCCAAAGAAATCCCTTAATAACTAATATTATTTGTACTAGAAATAATACTAATCTTACTAAAAATTGACCCAAAATATTTCTCACACACTAGAAATATTGTATGAGGTAATGAATAATTAAAGAGAAAACATTAGTCTTTCTCTAGTGGGAATACCGGTTGGGGTATGGGTCATGGGGGAGCCAATGCATGAAAAAATTGCTCTTCTCAAAAGCTAGGTATGCATGGCTACTAGCTAGATTTAATTATTGTGTTTTCCACTAAAGATAAAACACAATATAAATCTTATACTCCCTCCCTTATTTCGGTACACCTAAAATAAAATGGATAGTCCATTTTATTTTGTCACTTGTTAATTTTGTCACATGTAACATATTACATGACATGTCACAATGTAATGTATTTTTAACATATTAAAAATCAACATACTCATAAAATATGTCATTTACAAAATCGACTAGTAATTCGTAATTACTTGTACCAAAACGGTTTATCAAATTATAAATTACAACGTCTTTTATTTATAATAAATTATTCATTCAATTTCGATTTCAATTGTTTCGTAAACAATAATTTTATCCAAGTAATAAAACAATTCGATTACTTAGACCGTATCTAATATAATCGAATTACAATAAGACACGTTAATCTCACTCACAAATCATCCGTCAATTTTAAGCAATTTAATTAACTCGTATCGGCATACGATTAATTAAATAATCAATTAAGGGTATTTCCCTATAGGTATGACCTAAGGGGATCAACTGATCACCACCGTCGCACGATCGTAATGTCAAACTCTAGTCAGCCAATCATTACCGATATGTGTGGATCAGTTGACTGTAAAATATTACATCCCACATGTATTCTTAAAATGAGATTTAAACATGTGATCATCATGATCAACATTTGTGATCGCATTATTGTCGGAGGACACATATTCCAACAAATGTATCCCCTTTTTATTGTAAATAGGGCCTCCTCCAAGCAAAGACAAAGGAAAAGAAAAGCAAGCTTGAGAAATCATCAAGGAGCTAGGAGTAGCTACCAATGAAACTTGGCTTTTATTATTGTCTTATTTTAAGTTATGTTTCGGATTTTTAGAAATATTTTGATTTCCGTGTTCGACATGGGAATTGTTGATCCTTTCCAAACAATGGTTGTATTTTGGATTATGGTGGCTTGGTTTGCAACCCAAGTCACCCCTTTTTACGTATTTATTGTTCTAATAATCCGTCTTTATATGCTTGCACAAAAAAACATATGATCATCTACTTAAAGTGATCCAATAGACAATTATAATGATGAGATTCATTATATGTCCACAAGCTTAAGGCTTGTGTATGATCAATTATAAAGTGATGTTGAGTTGATGAACTCTTCTAAAGGAATGTCAACTACCAAGTACACTCATCAAACCTAAAATCTATTAGTCAATCTATGAGATAGTCCTCCTTCTACTTCAAAATCATTACTTGTGTCTCATAAACTATCTTTGAATATTTAGTGTATTTATTCTAAAGATAGAGTGGGAGAAAAATGAAGACACAAAGAATAATTTGTATGCTTGAGTAAATGAGATCTACGAAAGAAAGAATGATTTGTATACCTAAATAGATAGTATACATAAATAGATGAGATATATGGTCTCGAATAAATGAGAACTACATGACAAAAGAGACCAAGTGAAATAATCAAAAGAATATGTTCTTAAGATAACTACACGAGGAGACCAAAAGAAAGTTAAGATAGAAAATGAGTAAAGAAAAGTCTTAACAAGAGTTTTAGCTAGTTTATGAACAACATATGACCAAGAGTTTCAATATTGATATTTACTTAAGAGCCTAAATGAAACAAAGTTGCATCCTTGAAAATAAATGAGATTTATGACTAAAAGTTGCAAAGAAAGATATGCCGATATCTACAAGAGCTAAGTTAATTGTTAAACCACGCTAGTGTCATTACTTAACCTCATTATGAAAATGAAATGGTTAAACCTCCTTCTGGAAAAGGGTATTTTGAGAAGGACGTGTGTTAAATGGAATTTCACATTTAAATAATGACATTGCTACGCATCATTATAAAAATGAATGAGTTAGAGATTAAAATCTCTTTCCATAAGTTTAAAATTGAAATCTTTTCAAATTAGGTATTTTGAAAGGATATGTTGAGAACATATATGCTTTTAATCTTAATGACTTGGCAAAGCAAAATGTATTTCAATTCTTGAAATGTTTCGATTGAGTAGTCAATTGCGAAACATGTGGAATTAAGTGGGAGTTTGAAATTATCATGTGAAGACATGAAATTTAGTAGAAGCAATCATCTTGTAAAATTTATAACTCATTACTCATTGAGAATGACGAGATAGTACTATCTTTACAAAGAAGTATTTGAGTTTTCAATTCTGGATGAAAATAGACTATGATGAATCCAATCACATCATGGGATGTTGGATAGGTATTGAGATATACACATCAAATCAAGGAGAAACGTAGGTTATTCATATCGATGAAAATGGAATTACCATAAGCAGTCATGGTCATTCATTGAACCTAAGAATGGTTGATCACATGATTAAAAAAATTACTAATGTTTCCGCCATTAGAATAATCATGCACATGTCCAATAATGAATCATATGCTTACACTACTACAAATTTAGGCAACTACAACGCCCCTTTAACAACGATTATTCACGAAAATCACAATAGACGTTGTAGAATGTATGGCGCGAATTTTACTAAAATAAATTACAACGGGTATGGTTATAAAAACCGTTGTTATTAGTTTTAACAACGGGTCACCCATGCACAACCGTTGTTAATAATTTGGCGCAAAATTGGCGCAAATTTAGTGAAAAGTAATCACAACGGTTATTTTTGAAACCCGTTGTTAAAACTTATTTAACAACGGGTGTTTTTTATAACCGTTGTCAAAACATATTTCACAACGGTTGTTGTTTAATAACCGTTGTCAATACCTTCCATACTATAAACCACACAAACACAAGTCTGCTGCAGCCACAAAACACAAACCTTAATACACAAACACAAACCCAGCAGCAGCCAAACACAAACACAAAACACACACTTTCTCATCGTCTCTTTCTCTCTTTCTCATCGTCGCTTTATCTTCTCGCCGTCACTGTTGATTTCATCCTCTCTTTACGTACGTTCTGTAATTATCAGGTTTGTTAATTATTTCATTTCCATCTTCATTTCCATGTATGTGTTTCTAATTATTTCATCTCCATCTTATATATTTGGCGTCCTTCAGTACGGATCGAGCATGTTTTAGCAGTTAGTTGAGATAATGCAATGTATTTATACTAATGTGTGGGTTGAGTTGTTTTTTAATTAATATATATGTTAGGAAGTTGTGCCATATATGTTAGGAAGTTGTGCCATAATCAGATCTTGATGATGACTGATAGATCTATGGAGTTGAAAAATGGAAGCAAATCAAACAAGCATAACTCAACACTTTCAAAATGATCATTTCATTTAATTTTAAACCAAATACATTACAACAATTATCAGAAATCAAAAGATGTATAATAAGCAGAACAACCGGTTAAGCGTAAAAAGCGCTTCTCAAACGCCACCAATCACGCCACTCGGTATACCGCTAACTTAGGGTCATTGGCTTCATATTTTGCAATAACAGATTGAATATATGCAAGGACACGACTTGCATGTGGAGATAAGGTTGGAAGAGTACAACTCAACATATCTCGGGCTGCAGCCAAGTTTGCGAAATTGCAAGTAGTAACAGCCGACTAGGGTATGAAGATGATGATGATGATGAGGCTTTGTTGACAAGCCGGACCGCTTCACGCCTCTTAATCCAATAATTCCGTTGATGTTCAAGGGATGCTTTGATTAATGGGTGTTGATCAACGGGAAGCCCGGCGAGAACCTTCCCATCATCTTCAATCGTTTGTGTAAGCCATTCTTCGTTGTTGATAAAATTAGGTTCATTGTCATGTTGTTTCAATTAATGAATGTTAGTAAAGGATGCTTTAATATATGTTGGTAAAGGATGCTTTAATATATGTTAGGTAAAGGATGCTTTAATATTTATAGCTAGTAATATTTAATTTAATTTTTTTTTTATTTTTTAAGAACAAACAACAACGGTTATTTAAGAACAACCCGTTGTCTTTAGTTATAACAACGGTTGTGTATATTAAAACCCGTTGTTATAACTTTCCCCCCAAAATTGAGTCACACTTTACACAACGGGTTTTTATATTTAAAACCGTTGTTAATAGTTTTAACAACGGTTTCCGTAAGAAAACTAACCGTTGTTAAAACCTTCTACAACGGACGCTTTAACAACGACCGCTTTTTTATATAACAACGGTTTTTGACCGTTGTTATAGCCTGTATCTGTAGTAGTGTTAAGAGCATGATGAGTCATTGGCAAGCCATAGAAGAATCGTCATGAATTCTCAAGGAGAACTAATGAGCTATTCTAGTGTTTGATAGAACACTCTGTTATGTGACAAGAAGTTGCACATATTGAAGTTCGAAAACGCGTAAGGATTTATGAAAATCCTAAGCTATTCAAGCTAAAAGGAGAAATAAGAAGTTTGAAAAGATACTTGTTATAGTAAGAAGTTACTCAAAACTAATATTTTCTAATATGCTAGGACTTATGAGAAGTGCTAGGCTAATCATCTTGACAATTGTTGCAAGACCCTACAAAACGTATACCTAGTGCATTGCGAGTTGGTAGAACACTTGACCAGTGCAAGTTATATCATCCACCACAATTCGTTGGTTATGTGATATACAACAAGAAAGTTCTTTCAAGATAAAGAACCTGAACCTAGGTTGGGAACCTAGATGTGTACTTAGTAAGGTTCATGCTATGTGAGACAAACATGAAAATAAAGGAAAATGCAATTCAAGAGTTTGAACACATGGACACATGGTATGTTAAACTCATGTTGCAAACGACTAGTGTTTGCACACTTACGATATACATCACAAGGTTGTAATATGGTATTGACTACCCGAATGTGATGTCGACATTCGTCGTTTGAGTTATTAACTCACCATATACTTTGTTAGATCCAAACGGGTTGTAGAGACAATTGAACCCCGTTAAAGTGAACACGGATTAACATTGTATTCGCCCATAGTCACTTACATGAGGTGACGTCTCGAAGTGACTAGAGTGTGATGCGATTGATGACAAGTTCAAGCGCCATGGAGTCATGTGAGATGACTAGTCGATCACATAGGTAGACTCTTAGAAACACTTTGTCGAGCCTTATGACCGCTTATAGAGTTCTGGCAAATTTATATAGCCTGGTCGTGGCGAGAGCTACTATAGTATTCTAATGAGTCGATTCTTTTGACTAAAGACTGTTCGCCTAAGGTGGCACAGTTTCAGATTAACTTTGATTTATGTTACTACGACATTCGTAAATGGGGTCAAATGGGCATATTTGGGGTTATGATGGCTGTGGCTAGTCAAAGGGAATAAGTGCGATAGGAATTGTCCACTCCTTGTCAGGGTTATAACAATATCTCAGGGCCACTCGAGGAGTAATGAACTGGAAATGCGTGGCCACGCTCGGAAGGTATCTATGGTAGATAATTTCGGTCAATCAGTTATTCTCCAGATCGAGGAAACCACTCTCGATATGATCACTTGCAAGTACGACCCGAAAGACACCTTGCATTGAGTGGGAGATAGTAATAGGACAAGAGAATTGGTGACGCACACTTGTCGAGGACAAGTGGGAGATTCTTGGAATAAGTGTCCTCCGACAATAATGCGATCACAACTGTTGATCATGATGATCACATGTTTAAATCTCATATTTAAGAATACATGTGGGAAGTAACATTTTACAGTCAACTGGTCCACACATATCGGTAATGATTGGTCGACTAGAGTTTGACATTCTTGTCGCATTTACCTGTGGTGGTGATCGATTGATCCCGTAAGGTCATACCTATAGGATGATACTCTTAATTGAATATTTAATTGATCGTATGACGATACGAGTTAATTAAATTACTTAAATTGACGGACGATTTTGGAAGTAATATTTACGTGTCTCATTGTAATTTAATTAAATAAGATGCGGTCTAAGTGATCGAATTGTTCTATTACTTAGATGAAATTATTGTTTACGAAAACAATTGGAACTGAATGAATAATTTATTATAAATACAAGACGTTGTGATTTATAATTGATAAACCGTTTTGGTACAAGTAATTATGAATTACTAAGTCGATTTTGTACATGACGTATTTTTATTAATACGTTGATTTTTAATATGTTAAAAATACATGACAATTTCACATGACTAGTAACATGTGACAATTGACAAATGACAAAATATAAAATGGACCTCCCATTTTATGTAAGTGCCGAAAAATGGAGGGAGTATAATGTTTAAATTATGTTAAATAATTAAGTGGAAAGCATAATGATTATAACTAGCTTGTAGCCATGCAAACCTAGTTTTTCTTGAGAAGAATTACAAGCTCATGCATTGGCTTTACTCTCCCCAGGCCAACCGGTTTTCAAAGGGCCATTATAGAGGTTTTTTCTCTCTAATAATTCATTCACTACTTTACATTATAATTCTAGTGTAAGAATTATAATTTACTCTCTACATCTTATGAAAAATTAGAGAGATAAAATCTCCAAAATCCTTCCTCTCTATACCGAAATAATAGAGATCAAAACAAAAGTTTTTGGGTCATTTTTAGTAAGATTATTATTATTCTAGATCAAATAATAATAGTTTTTTAAGGGTTATCTTGGGTATATGCTTTAAGGAGGGATTCCATCTTTGAATCCTTGTTCTTCCATTTGTAAGGAAAGCTCAAGAACAAGTGAGAAGGAGAACTCACTTGTGCCCTAAATCCGAAACTACTATAGTAAGAATGACGATTTCTTCTCTTGTCTATTTTAGTTTGCATGCATAAGATCTAGTTTTAATTTTATGACTAAATTAAAATGTAACATATATGAATATGTCGAAACAATGAGATTAATAATTTCTAACAGCAAGCACACAAGAAAATGACAATGGTCCAAAGACTGACTCAAGTACAACAACAAATGAGCATAGCACATCAAATCCTCGAGCCTACTGCTATCTAAAACAGAGGAGAAAAGCATCCTAAGTAGTAGGATTGGACTAGTCTTTGAGTTGTACAAAAGATAGAGTCAGCTATAGACTACCAGCTAGCAAGGACATGCCTTTGTATACTGGACAATAACCAGTTTGGCATTGTACTTAACTCACCAGCCGTGTACATTTTATTCCTAAGAATTCAATGAAAATCTCACAAAATCTAATGCGCAATCTCTCTTTATGTCTTCTACATCCTATGAGGTATTAAAATTCTACAATTCCAACCTAATTAAAACTTAAGAGTCTCAAATCCCTACTTAATAGGAGTCACTTCAATCGATCATTATCCGATCTCCTCGTATAGACTTATTATTTTATGACGTAAAGTCGTCCCAATATTTTCTTTTCAATTTTTTTTCCTAGATCCAAATATTTTCCGGGTTACAATGTATTTTTTTCTAATTAATTTTTTTTTCACGAAAAAAATGGTGGCCTTCACCCGTCCCACTAAATTACAGTTCACCCATCCTACCAAATTAAAGTTCCATTTTCAATTCCATGGTTTTCAAACACCATTGAGAAATTGAAATTCAGAATGAATTCCAAGTGACTCCCAAACGAAATTATGAAATTGAATATGGAATTGAAATGTAAACATTTGAATGTTTTCAATTCAACCCATATAAGAATAAAATAATTTCCACATTTTCAAACAGTGCATTAGATAAAATGAACAATAGGTCTTGGTATAGACGGGTGAGGCGAACAGACGGGTAAAGACCTCTAATAAAATGGGTAGGGGGACAAGGTGGGGCACCCCCCATGTGCTTCCCACTTTATGACAAATGGGTATTTTGTGAGGGAAAATGGTATCCGTCCCGTCTATACGTATAAACGGATAGTGTCCGTCTATAATGAGAATTTGCGTAAAATGAAACACGAAAATAGAATAGTGCATCCGTACCTCGAACACCCTTTTGATGAGGGCCACAGCCTACAAGTCTACAGCAATTTTTTTTAAAATTTAGGCTCACATAAAACATTTGAGGCGTTTAGCCAAAGCAAATAAGATAAACAACAGACATTGTTACATTGGCATCATCAATCAATTGTTGGTGAAAGCTACAAGATGACAACAACAACAACGACGACGACGAGTACAAGAAGAGGGCAGAGATTCAGGAGGGATTGGGTGATGGGTGGCACTGCAGCGGTGGTGGCTAAAAGTGGTGCTGCACCCATTGAAAGGGTCAAGCTACTTCTTCAAAATCAACCTGAATTTGTTAAAAGATCCAAACTTTATACTCCTTATCATGGTGTTTCTGATTGTTTTACTAGGGTTCTTCGTGAAGAAGGTCTTTTTGCTTTTTGGAGGGGTAATCAAGCTAATGTTCTTCGTTATTTTCCTACCCAGGTCTTTTTTTCTCTCTTAAAATCTCTTCTTTTTTATGGGTTTTTGCTAAAGTTTGTGTTTTTGCATTGTATTTGTGAAATGATGTGTTTTGGTATGATTGTGATTGGTTTTTTGCATTGTATTGATTGATTATGTGATTATTTGTTGGGTTTCATGCTGAGCAATTGTCATATGGGTGTTGAAATATGGAGTATTGGGGAATGCATGATGAATGTTGAAGAGAAAGATGTAAAATGAACATTGAGGAATCGTGTCATGAATATGGTGGCACTGAATGTGTTCAATTGGTTATTTGATGGGTTTATGTGCCCTTGTTATCTGGACATTGAATGATATTGCAAAGTGTATGATGGAACTTGAAAGAATGGTAGAAATCAAGAGTGGTGTCAATGAATGTGTTCAATTGGTTTTTGAAGTGTCTTATGGGCGTTGCCAGACGTAGCGATACTGCTTTGCTTTGATTTTTAATAAGAGCTTGTTGGTGGAATTGGTTTTTGATTCAATCAGTCTATACGATTCAATAAGATCTCTTTATGTTGCTAACACTAAGGTAAGACTGCTTACAAAAAGCGGTTGTTCTTGGTTATAGTCTTATAGATAAGGTTTCCATCGCTAAGCCCTTCTCAGGGATAACGGAGGGTAAATATAGTTTAGACATGTCTGACTGCTTACTAGTTCCATGGGAAGTCAGAGAATTGTTTCATTGTCAATACCTCGTCGACCTGCTATTTTGGACGCAGCCTCTATTTTTGTCCCTATTTTTTGGTCTATGATTATGATTATTCTACAAGAAGCTCAAGAACTGGCTCTTCTGATGCTGGTTTCAGAGTTGTGCAGGCTTTCAACTTTGCATTCAGAGGTTACTTTAAGACTATTTTCGGTTATTCAAAGGATAGAGATGGTTACTTAAAATGGTTTGCTGGAAATGTAGCATCTGGGAGTGCTGCTGGAGCTACTACGTCGCTATTTCTCTACCATCTGGATTATGCACGTACAAGATTAGCAACCGATTCAGTTGGTTGCTCTGAGAAAGGACATCGGCAATTTAAAGGATTACTTGATGTTTATCGCAAAACGTTATCAACCGATGGCGTAGCTGGACTCTATAGGGGATTTAGTGTATCAATCGTTGGAATTACTATATACCGGGGCATGTACTTTGGATTATATGACACAGTGAAACCTATTGTGCTGGTCGGGCCACTGGAGGTAGGTCACTTAATACCTTTCTCTTGCCCTCTCTAGCAAGCTTGCTATTACCCTTCAGTTTTTTGCACCATTTATGTTTTTTTTGTGAGGAAATTGTTGCCCTAACTATGCTCCTGTTTTATTAACATGAGTGTCGATTCCGTTACCTGCGCGAAATCAAGATCTTGTTAGATGTTTAAATGAAACATTGTTTTTTCTTGAGCTCTCGACCTCTCGTTTTTTCTATTCTGTTCTCTTATCAAGTTATCACTGTTTTTCGTCTTCTTCCCTTGGCTTCCACCTGCCTTCTGTCATAGGTAGCTGCGAGATTATTGGGTATAAGTTTAAAATCAAAATCATTGTTCACAGAACAATTTAAAAGTGATCAATATATGGTATTGCACCTTCCTAATGTGAATTGGTGGTTGTAAAGGGAAGCGAGCAGAAACATTGACATAGTTAATCTTAATCACGTTGCTCAACAATGTATATCCAATGCTGCAATTTTATTTTCACTAAAATACTTTCATATCAAAATCTGGCTCACGTTGAAGAGACATCATATGTTCTGGATTTTTGCCTCACATTTTTGTCACAATTCTTTATTTATTTTTCCAATGAAATTGCTTTGTTATTCTTTATGAAAGGTTAAGTCAGTCTCCTTCACGATGTCATTTAATTTACTTGTGTCATTGCAGCAAGAGTATGAAATGCATTACTTTTAGTTTTAGGCATCAGGTTCGTAATTGAGTTTTTTTTTTGTTACCGTATGACACGTAAAATTAACTGAATACTGTTTTGAAGTATGTATCTCCTGTCACCTTGCATATGCACAGTATTTGAAAATTTGTGCTGTTCATTTCCTGGTAATATTTTCATTTTAAGTTTTGACTCTTTCACCATTGACATTGTTTTCAGGGGAACTTCTTTGCTAGCTTTTTCTTGGGATGGGGCGTGACAACATTTTCTGGGGTTTGTGCCTATCCATTTGATACATTGCGGCGAAGGATGATGCTTACATCTGGCCAGCCAATAAAATACCAAAATGCAATTCATGCGTTCCGTGAGATCGTTCATAACGAAGGGTTTTCTGCTCTTTTTCGGGGTGTCACTGCCAACATTCTTTTGGGTGTGGCGGGGGCTGGAGTACTTGCTGGCTACGATCAATTACATCGTATCGCGTATGGACATATCTATAGGCTTGAGCCCTCTAATAAGTCATAAGTAATGAAGGGCTCTTACAAGTTCTCGAAACTGTATAGCTTTTAGATTATTCTTTGTTGGAAGGAATGATAAATTGAGAAAAGTGTATTTAGTATTGATCTCATTAAATTTTAACATAGGCTTTCCCGATTGTATCATATGTACAGTTGAAACTATATTTATAAAATTTAAGCCATATTTTTTCCCAAAACATTCTGGCTTTTTTCCTGTTCAGCCTAATTTTGATTGATTTCAATTAAGGATGGTTTTTTCGGCCATCTGTACTCTTTAGGTATGTCCTAACTCCATATTCAAGCCTTTGCAGAAGTTTCAGAACTCTTTTTTATGGAATGCTCCTGCATCATTCTTGGCCATTTGTGAGAGTATTGAGTAGAAAGGATGGTGTGCCAACAGTTTTCAGGTGTGCCTTAATTTCAGAGTTAACGGTTCAAAGAACCATAGGGTTCAGTGAGCATGTCCATTTTTTGCTTTTGGCTTCCTTGTGGATCGTGGTTTTTGCCTAGCAATAATTTTGTAGCATATTTTCATGTCTGCTTATGGAGTGAAAAACATTAAGGAATCAGGATCTTTTATCTTGCTAATTGTATCATTCGGAACACTTTTGCAGTCTTTCCCTGTTATAGTTGCCATATATTTGGAGTTTATGCTTATCTGATTGTTTTTTTTTTTTTTTATTTGCCTGTCGTCTTATAACATAAAATAAGTTTGAGCTGATCCAACTATCAGCAGAAATACTTGGTTGTTAACTAATCCAATTCTTAACCATCATTCGCTTATGTTTCTCTCAGAGTTTTTTTACAGATGAATTTGCATATACAAAATAAAGCAGCAGGTCAAAGACTGTCAGATAAGCTCTACCTTTTTTATGGCAACCTTCAAGCTCAGGTATGTACTCGACATCTGTTCTCAATCAGACCCTCAATTATGTACGACATGACTGATTCATATCCTATGCATCATGACTTCATGCTTTATTTATTAGCGTTTTAAGAAAAAAAAGAAAACGGGAGGACCAGAAAAATGGTACTGTAGCCTGCTACATTGATTCTTCATTACGACACTCAAGGATATGTAAGGGAAGAGATATGGTGTGTCTCAATTTATCATTTCTTCTAGAAGAGGCAGAATGGGAAGCTCGCATGACAAAAGTAAGGGAACTGATGGTGTGTGTCAATCATCTCTTTATTCCACTTTTAAAGACTTAATATTTGCAAATTATAAGAGTTTGGACTTTGCTGATTGGCTTGTCTGAAAATTGGATGTCTGTAACACGCTAGCTAAGTAACGTAGGCGGTAGATAGTCTCAGTTTGCATTTGTGAAATGCTTTCAGAAACTAAGCCATGTTCTTATGATGGGATAAAACTGCATTATGCTCCAGTTGTAGTAGTCCTCTTTAGGAGGCTGATCGAATAATTATGATCTTTCGAAGTCTGAAAGTATGAGATGTGAGAGTAAGTTTTGAACACAGTTTTTGAATGTACAATAAGATAAATCTGTTATAGAGCCCACAGCCTACAGCCATTTCTCTGAACCTCTAGTTTTCTTCTTTATCAACAAGCTATGCTAAGAGCCAAAAATTCTTATGGCGCTTGGTGGTAATTAAATAGCCACCAAGTTTTTTGCTCTTCCTTCTGACAGCAATTGTCATACAATCAGCATTTTCGATGCAGTAATCCACCACGCCGTGACTGCTCCTATTTTTTCCTGCCCACTTCATCAAGAATCTCCAGGCTATTGATCGTTTTCTATGGCCGAGTACAAGTAACGAAGCCTTCTGTATCTTTGCTTGTTCTACAATTATCGGACCTTTATCCTTCCCTGTAAGTGCTACTACTTCTACTTGTACCTGTTCAGTGCAAAATACTTTATTTAACATCACTATAGCTTAACGGTAAACGTATAAAATATGACTATATTAGTCTGAAACCAACCCAAAATATTCGTGGATATTTGATATCCCTCATTTAATTATAAGAATTGGGTTGGTCTCACAATGAAACAAGAGACAGTCTTATACAGTTAGACGAGTTCTGAAATATCTTAAAGTTCAAAGTATCTTTTGACATTGTCTTTCAAGAAAGTTTCATATACATTGCCTATTCTTCTGATAATTCCATCTGATTAGTCGAGCGACATTCCCATTTAAATGCAGTTTAGAATACTTAAGTTAGCATTTGATTCTATCATTTAAAAGGGTTCGTAAATGGAAGTATGAATTTTGAAAACCCCATGTCCCTTAAACCCTGTATTTTGATATAGGGAAATGATTATTTGCACTCCAAGATACGGAGTATGAAATTTGAAAAACACGTCTTATAAACAGTCGCACAAGGAGTGCAAGAATACGTAGATGGCATGCTAGTAGCCATCGGCCACCATATTGATGTAGTATGGTGTACGTTAGTAGATTATGATTGATGAAATCGATAATTTGACGTACCCCAGGTCTTTTGCTTTGACAGACGCTTTTCAAGGAGTAGAGCAGTCCATAAGCTTTAGAATTGATGTCACCCTCTTTAAGACCTGCATTTATGAAATGTCCTTAGTTAAATATCTGCTCTGTAAATGTCCCTATTCTCTCTAATAATATTAAAGATTTGGTCCCAGTTTGACTTAGGTTCGGTTAATATGAACTGTCATCTGGAACCACCTCTGGAGTCCCAATAAATGATTATAGAAAAAAAAAAAAAAAAGTCCCAATGTCCAAAAGCCCCCGCCTATGGGAAAAGGAAGGAGTCCGATGTATACAACATTTCCTTGTGCTAAAATTACGTAGAGGTTGTTTCTAAATAACCGATGATGAGAATTGTCTTGGGTTTATTCAATCACAATCAGTCTACCGAACCATTTTGCTCTATCATCATATTAAATATATATAAGAATACACCTCTATTTCATCATGTATAAGATGTTAAAAGAACAGAAGGTATTTGGCTGCGTTGGAAACGGAATGCAAAAAAAAGGTCGAATATGTATCATACTGTCATGTAACATAACCGAAGATGAAATATTTACCTTGTCTTGATGGCTTAGAAATATGTATAAGAATAACAGTATCCTCTTTTTGAACAGTGTGGGAGAGTGCCCATTGAAGAGCACCCTTGGCCTTTTGGGTTGCATCTACCACAACCATGATCCTATTACCATTCTTGGTCTCGCTTTTCTCCGTTTCATCGCTATGTCTGGGTGTATCACTGGTGAAGCTTGAGCCACAGTCATAGTATTCACTCCTGTGGCTTGACTTGATGGAATTATAGGCTGGATTTGATTGCAACTTGGGTGAACGTACCCGAATCCGAGCTTTGCTCACTCTGAAGCAAAACCCTGGAAATTTGGTATGTACTTTTGCCATCTTCACTTATTACAGACTTTTAGGTTTAAGTTTATATGTGCTTTGAGAATAAATATTGATGTGCTATATATAGTTATATACTTATATATGTTATTACTCAAGGGACAAAAGTTGGAATGTTCTGAAACTATTTTATGTTATATGGTATGGTGGATAAGTCATTAAATTTTTGGCTGAGCAAAAGACAGTTAGGACATACCAGTTGTTGGGCTAGCAATTTATACTAAAGAGACGACGTGCGCACCGGTCCCCTTGAATGACATTGTATTATGTCCGTTATATAAAAGATTAGTAGGTCTTCTGAAAAACCGTCTCACATTAAATTTTAATATCAGCCATATTACCCATGTACAGTCGTATTCAAGATTTTGAAGGTAACATTAATGTGCAATTATCTAGATTGGGTTCCAATCACTGATTTTGAGATCAAGACAGAAACCGATATTTAATACCAAATATTATGAAAGATAATGAGTTGTTTAATACTAGTATGTAAAAGAGTTGATTTTGTAGTAGGTGATGTTTGTTTGTTTCTATATTTTTCAAATAGTGGGACATATCCTTTAAACGTGCTTCCCATTAAGCACAATAATTAGCAAAAATATTTGGAGTATTCGTTAGTTTGGGGGGTTTATAATTTAATCCTTTTGACCTAAGCAAATTGCTTGTAACCGTGTGATGTGCATCCTACCAATCTAAGTGTATGGTTCTCTTAGAATGAATGGTATACAATCAAAATCTCACTTCTAATCATAATATGTTCTCGTTTAATGTTGTAGTGAATCAATAATTGGTGTAGGCTACTCTGTTTGTCTCGGTCATTTATTTAGGGTTTTTTTTTTTTTTTTTGGGAGGGGGATTAAATAAAATGTTAATAAATGAATAAAACGGAACGATTATTAATTCGCCTCTAATTTACTATTTTAGCAAGTTTATGATTGATTAACAAGTGATAACGTCATTTGATTTTATTACGATTAATATACGGAAGGAGAACATATTCTAAAATAGTAAATTAGAGGCAAATCAATGTGTAATCCTATCGATAAGCAAGCAAGTGCTTGCGGATGCCAGCTTAGAAGATAAACCCACTAAAATTATTTTTATGTTAACAATAGGTATGTTTTTAATTTATTTTAGCACCTAAATCCTTAGTATTTTTTAGTCTTTAATTTTTTGAGGTTGTAAATTCAAGATTATAACAGCCTGGAGAAAGAGTGAAAAGATCTGATGTTTGATATGCAGAATCCCACTGCCGGCCAGAGATGCATGAATTAAGGGAATAAGCCTTGACTTAGTGTTGCTAAGCGGCCGAGCCAAGATTTAAAGTTATGCAACGATGTAAAAATTAAGAATGCGATATTTCCGAGTGGTGAGCTTGAGGAACTGGAGAATTATTATAACTGAACATTGAATCTTTTCATTGTTAACGGGAGTGACCGAATAACTGGTCCTTCTAGTCTATCTCGTTTTCCCGTTAGCATTGCGCTCATCGATCTTGAACTGTGTGATTGGGTTCAGATCATTTGAGACTCCTATTATGATGTTATACAAGGTAAATTAAATGATTGTATTTAAAGCAAATTTTAAATAGAATTTAACCCTTAACCAATCTATTCAATAGTTCAATTATTCACCAAGGAACAAGTAGTATTTTATTTTCTAAAATGTAAGTCAACTTCAAAAGTCAATGATACTATGTACCCGCACAGTTTATTTTTCGACGTTAATAAATTAACCTCAACGATAGTATAACACGGGGAAGGAGGATCGGAATTTGAGACCTAATGTCTTATATCTCCGTCTTACCTACAAAATTAATACTTCGTACATCATTGATAAACACAAAATAATATGTAATGTGGTGGTGAGATTGACACCTTAAACTAGAAGTTGCATGAATGGTGGCACTATCCTTTTTTTCCTCTTTGGCAATGAATTCAGCATTGCTCATCATTGTTGTGTTTGATCAATTTTTGTGTCCTTTCAACATCCGATGCATCTTCACTATACTTCAAAAGTCGAACACTAAAACTTGGGAGAAACGGTCTCTCACTATGTTATTGAGAGATACCAATACATTTCGCACTTTTATTTGTATTTGTCACTTTTATATTGTTGATCGTGACATAGTAACTTTGTACCTATTTTACATGATAAATGTACCCATTTTATCATTAATCATGATTTGTATCTATTTCATTACTTTTAGTACCACTTTTTCTTAAAATTGTACAATGGTCTCTCAATAAAGTTTATTAAGAGACCGTCTCTCAGGAGACTTACTCAAAAGTCAACTATATAAAGCCATCATACATGGACTGTTATCCATGAACACTCATTTTCTAAGCTTCAGTTTGTCTTTCTTAAGACGATCATATCCTCTTAAATATAAAACGGATTAAATACTATCGCATATAGATAGATGAGACAATAGCTTGTCATTCCCTTTGCTTCTGTTTTTGTCTCATTTCTATTTTACCCGTTTTATTATTTAAGACTGATATATCAGCCTTAAATAAGAATTTGTGTCTAACTTATTATACCTCTCATTTCCACATTTGATACACTAGAATTTTCAGGTACGAGACAACACATACAGCTTGCCTAACCGTAATTCCAACAATCTTGTGAACCGTAATTATTAGAACAAGGACTTCTTTGCATAATTTGCAAGTTTATAATCGTCAATTCTAAAGACCAGTTTCTGTTCAATTACATTTTCCACATTTAAGTCAAATACACTAATTGGGACGGGTCATTGGGGTTGAATTTTCAATATATTTGGAATTTTGGATATAGTTTGTGATTTTAAATGAGAGTTCTATTGGTATATACTTCGGTAAGAATAAGAGTTAACTTAAGTCTTAAGTCTTTTTTACTCCAACCGTGAGGTTAGCACGCTGATTGGGGTTTCAATTTAATATTCTTTTTTTTTTTTGGGTGAAGAGAAGCGGAAAACAAGCCCTTAAGACGAAAGAAAAGAAAAACAAAAACAGTAAAGTACACTACATCCCTACAGAAACAAAATTAAACTGCATAATCTGGAATAATGCGAGGCCACGTAACCCCTCCAACATCCTGCTGCGCCAACTTGAACAAAGAGCTCGGCACATTTGAAAAATCGAAGCGAACCAACTGCTGCATTTGAGTAACCCCATAATTCGCAAGCCAATCCGCACAAGCACCTTTCGATAAGTGTGGTGCACCTCCACCCTCCGGGGAGAGACACGAATAAACGATTGACAGATTTTAATCATATGAGTATATGCTGTTGGGACATTAATTTCAGATTCCAAGAAGCTAATCACTGTCTTTGAATCCGTTTGGACGATGAGTCGAGGTATATGCCGCTCTAAAGCTATCATCAAGCCCCTCCTTAAAGCGCGTTTAATCAAGTCGCTTCACCTAACCTCTCTCGCAAACGCTTCTAAAATCATACCCGAAGAGTCACGGATAATGCCCCCGGCACCAGCCGCACCCGGATTACCTTTCGAAGCTCCATCAATATTCAAAGCTAACCAACCCTCCGGAGGTGCCAACCATTTCACGAAAATTTCCTTCTTGCGATGGCCAGCTAGAAAAATTCCATTATCTCGAACTTCCTTTGCGTCAACCACTTCCCAAATCCTTTGCATAAAAAACGTGTATATGTTCCGTGCAATCATCTTCTCTCCCAAAGACACGACAATTCTCTACCTCCAAATCCCCACACAACCACCGTAAAATTTGATGGCCAGTTTTCATATCCCATTTCCGTGCCTTTAGATAATTAAGGACCACCCAATCTTGCAGATTGGTGCTATTATAGAAACCCAAGGTGCGCGCAAACGGAAATAAAGACCATACCTTTTTTGCTTCAGCACAATCACGAAGAAGATGTAGAGAAGTTTCTTCCACCACGCCACAAACATTACAACACGGATCTACTGTCAACCCCCTTTTCGCCCTATTGAATTGGACATAATCCTATCATGGAGGAGTAGCCACACGAAAACATGTATTCGCTGAGGAGCCCAAGTTCTCCAAGGTAATTTCCAAAATATTTCTGCTTCATCAACCGAGTCATTACGAATTATTTTTATAGCAGATTTAATGGTAAAAAAACCCGACGAAGTGCCTTTCCAGCAGAATTGATCATCATTCTCCGTCCCCGGAATGACTTCAAAAGACGCGATGGGCTGGAGTATTGAGCAGCTTTCTAAAGTACAAGTGCTCGTCTTCAACCGTGGCTTCCAGTAAGGATTGTGGAATCGTCACGGATGAGCATTGAGCAGCTTTCTAAAGTACGATTAATAGCCCAATGATCCCTCTAGAACAGTGTCCCTTGCAATACTTTTGTCGAAGTACCCGTGCCCACAAAGCATTCGGCTCAGCAAGCATTCTCCATCCGATTTTAGCCATAAAGGCCGTATTAACTTGTCGCATAGACCGCAGTGGTAGAATATGTAAATATTCGTTTCCTATTGTAATTATTAGATTACGATTGTATTATATTTAGTTGCTAGTTTTATGTATTTAGTTACCTAAGTTGTAGGATTCGGTTCTCACCGAATACACTTGTATTTATACTCTCGGTTTATTCAATAACAAACCACCGATTAACTTCCTTTATGGTATCAGGAACCCTAATCGATCCAACCTCTGCTTCCGCTCATTCTTCTTCTTCTTCTTCTTCCTCGATCTCCGACCAAACCTCCGACCACACGTCACAAATGGCCCCTGATGCAAAGTCGTCATTTCACCCGGCGCTTGCAGTCAACAACGTTGCTAATCATATCCCTGTCAAACTCGGCATGGAGAACGATCAATACCCACTTTGGGTAGCGTTGTTTACAAATCATGCTAAATCAAACCGTGTTCTCCATCACATCATTCCACCAAAGGTAGCACTGTGACACCCCCATACTCCAAGTGCCTTACCAGGACCACTCAGGTATAGGAACATCACCATCTCGGTTACCCGAGACAATGATAATCATAAGACAATAAAGAAACGTACTTTAAAAGTAAATATAATTTAAGTGATTACATGTCTCAAACCAAAACAAACAAATGAAATACAACCAATCCGAAACTGAATAACTAAAGGACATCGTCTGACACAGCGGAAGACTCTTCTAACTGCAAGTGATGACTCATCCCTGCTATCCCATACGCATCGTCCCATACCTGTTCAATAACTGCTCACCATCCCCGAATGGATCACCACAGTTTTTAAAACATTTAAACGGGGTCAGTACTAATCACACAATAAAATCACAATAAGACAAGTATCAAAACAGCTCAATCGTCACATCAACCCGAACTCCATCACCAACTCCTCAATACTGACTACACACTAAAGTGTGTAGCCCTGCCAGAGTACCCATCGCAACAGTTTCGATTCGCGCCGCTGATGGGGACCGCAGCCGTTCCCACCTAAACCCCGCTCATCTCCGTCGAGCGATAAACCCAAATCCTTTAATGTGCACATCCCTTCTGTGGCGGGTTCCACAGAAGGCGAATCATGGGCGTGGAGCCACTCCCGCAAGTGACTCCACTCAGCCAGGGACGCACCCTGAAGAACACAGACAGATACAATCAATCACAACTACTAAACAGCAATCAAACCCAACAACTGTCACAATACTCGTACGATAAAATTCAACAATCACAAATCACAACCAACATATCATGTGACTAATACTGAGTAGGGAAACCCTACCTGGAATACAAACACAAGCAGACGATCTCAACAGCTATCTCAAAACCTCTCCTCTACGAATCCTCCTCCTATCACATAATCACATAATCACATAATCACAATCTAACATTAACAAATCATAAAAACCCCCAATTCCCAAAATTAGGGTTTAAACAAAGTCAACTAAATACTATAAAATTGGTATGTAGATCTTACCCTTGACGCAATGAACACTATGATGCAAAGAACAAGATGATCCGACACTCCTAGCCTTGGGGATTTGCCAACAACGCGACGAGAGAGAACTACGTAACTCCTTTTTCTTTTGAAAGGTTTAGAAAGGTTAAAAAGTGATGAAATAAACTGACGGAAACCTTTTATATTAAACTCGCGTTATTAGCAAAACCCGTCAAAACAACCCCGTAAAACACACTTACTCGATCGAGTAAATAACGTACTCGATCGAGTGCCCCTTACTCGATCGAGTACCCAACTTACTCGATCGAGTACCCTACAGGCAGACTACTATTTTGCGTCAAAACTACTTATTCGACAGAGTAAACCCCACTCGATAGAGTACCCATAGACATAGAAAACCGTAGTATTACAAGCACTTCCGCTGCCCTCAACCGATGATGAGAAAGAGATGTGGGAGACTTTGGATGCAACGGTCTTACAGTGGATCTATTCCACCGTCACCACTGAATTGCTCAAAATAATTGTTGAGGCCAACTCCACGGCCATGGAAGCGTGGACGTGTCTCGCTGATTTATTTCAAGATAATCAAAATTCGCGTGCAGTGACTTTGGAACAAGAATTTTCACATATCGAGATGGCGGATTTTTCCTCCGTCTCCGCTTATTGCCAACGACTCAAGTCATTGGCGGATCAATTGAAGAACGTTGGTTCTCCTGTCTCTCAAAATCGACTAGTTTTACAATTGATCTCGGAGTTATCTCCGGCATATCACGGCGTCGGTACCATAATCCGACAGTCCAATCCTCTTCCCACCTTCTTTAAAGCACGCTCTATGCTTGCACTTGAAGAAGCCGGTTTTGCTAAGCAAGAAGCAACCGGATCCAGGTCTTGGCAGCCTTGTACTCCCGCGGTACCACCGACTCTGATAATGGTGGTAAGTCTTCTCAAGCGGGCGGGTCTTCGACTAATAAGGGTGGTCGTGGCAACGACGGCAGGAAGAAAGGCAACAAGGGCAAGGGTAATTCTGGCAACGGTAAAGGGCAAGGGAACACGTCTTCTCAAGCACCTGTGGCTACACCATCGCCTGCTGCTCCTGCTCAGTGGCCTGGTGGATATGGACAATGACAGTGGTCGCCTCCCCCTTGGGCTTACCCACCGTGTCCATACCCATCCCAGTCCTTGGATGATGCGACCCGGGTTTACGCCTCGCCCTCAATAGGGTATCTTAGGTCCGCGTCCGCAGCAGGGATACACGGCTGATGCAACAACTCCGTCACAGACGGATATCGAAGCAGCTATGTATACGCTTGGACTGACGCCACCCGAGCCTTGGGTCATGGACACCGGGGCCACGTCGCACATGACGACGAATCAAGGTACACTCTCGTCTTTTACTAATTCGAGCTTTCGTAATGGTATAGTTGTCGGAAATGGCCAGTCAATTCCAATTAATGGATACGGACACACTACCCTTCCTAAACCACATCCACCTCTAGTTTTGAACAACGTCTTGTACGCTCCTAAACTAGTTAAAAATCTTATTTCCGTTCGAAAATTCACCACCGATAATAAGGTCACTGCTGAATTTGATCCTTTTGGTTTTTGTGTCAAGGATTTACGGACGGGGACTCGAATATTGAGATGTGATAGTCGGGGCGACCTTTATCCGCTTTCTACGCCAACTTCAGCCGCACAATCATCCACGTTTGCAGCCTTAGCTCCATCTGTTTGGCATAATCGCTTAGGCCATCCGGGTGATCCTAATTTTTCTATTGTTAAGCAAAATAAAACAATTGATTGTAATTCCAAACAATTATTTTGTCATTCATGTCCGCTTGGGAAACATGTTAGATTACCATTTGCTAAGTCCGTGTCGTATACTTATATGCCATTTGACATTCTTCATTGTGATTTATGGACCTCGCCTATTATAAGCTCTTTAGGTCATAAATATTATTTGGTTATTTTGGTTGATTTTAGTAATTTCTTATGGACTTTTCCGATTGCTAAAAAGAGTGACGTAAATTCCATATTAACTACATTTCATAATTTCGTTCAAACTCAATTTGAGCAAAAAATTAAGTCGATTCAATGTGATAATGGAACGGAATTCGTAAACAATTGTTTTTCGTGAATTTTGTGTTAAAAACGGTCTCATTTTCCGGTTGTCTTGTCCTCACACATCCTCTCAAAACGGAAAAGCCGAGCGAAAAATACGTTCTATTAACAATATTATTCGGACTTTACTCATCCATGCATCTTTACCACTTAATTTTTGGCATTATGCTCTCGACACAGCCACCTACGTCTCCAACATTATCCCTAGTAAACCCCTTGCTTACAATATACCCCTCACCGTGCTCTATAATCGTTCCCCAAATTATAGTCACCTTCGAGTCTTTGGTTGTCTTTGTTTTCCTTTAGTCCCTTCCACGACTATACACAAATTACAACCTCGATCATCCCCGTGTGTTTTTCTTGCCTATCCAAAATATCATCGCGGTTATAAATGTCTTGACATGTCCACTCGTAAAATTATTATTTGTCGTCATGTCATTTTTAATGAACAAGCCTTCCCGTTTGCTACATTAAATAAACCCGACACAACCTCGTATGATTTTTTAAATGATGGTGTTTCGCCTTATGTCCTTCGCCATATGACCGAATCTCCTCCCTCGCCCACTCCAGCACACCCAGACCTCTCACCTTCCCAGCCTGACCACGTCAGCCTTACTCCCCCTCCACGGTCAGACGCATAGCGCGACTCTGCTCCCTCTGACCCTCGCCCACCACAACCGCCTATACCCCCTTCCAAAGCCACTACCCGAGCCGATCATGACATTTACAAACCCAACCCCAAATACTTCAAACAGCCGCCACAACCTCACAATTTGTCTCATACCGTAGCTCCGTCACCGATTCCAAAGAATCCCGTGTCCGCTATTCGTGACCCAAATCGAAAACTGGCCATGGATGATGAGTATTCAGCTCTAATTGATAATAAGACATGAGTGTTGGTTCCTCGTCCTGTAAATGCTAATGTTATTCGCTCCATGTGGATTTTTCGTCACAAATTTAATGCTGACAGTTCTTTGAAAGGTATAAGGCTCGTCTTGTAGGTGATGGCAAAACTCAACAGGTAGGCATTGATTGTGGAGAAACATTTAGCCCAGTGGTTAAGCCGTCTACAATCAGACTGTTCTGAGTCTTGCGCTATCTAAATCATGGACCGTCAATCAACTTGACGTCAAAAATGCGTTCTTACATGGGTCTCTCAATGAAACGGTATACATGTATCAACCAGCTGGCTATCGTGATCAGTCTCGACCAGATCACGTGTGTCTTCTAAAGAAGTCTCTCTACGGTCTCAAGCAAGCCCCTCGGGCTTGGTATAAACGGTTTGCATATTTTATTGCTCAGAATGGGTTTCCGCATAGTACAGTGGATCATTCATTATTTATCTATCGACAAGGTAACAATATTGCTTATTTATTACTTTACGTCGACGACATAATTCTTACATGTTCCTCTGAAGCGCTTTGAACCACTATTATGAGCTGTCTAAGCAAGGAATTTGCTATGAAAGATCTTGGCCTGCTACATTATTGTTTGGGCATTTCCGTCAAGCAAACTTCCAAAGGTATGTTTTTATCTCAAATCAAATATGCCAAAGAAATTGTTGAGAGGGCGGGTATGTCGTCTTGTAAACCCGCTGCTACGCCAGTTGACACTAAACCGAAATTGAGTGCCACACCGTCTACCCCATATTCGGATCCTAGCCTATATCGTAGCCTTGCCGGTGCTCTACAATACCTTACATTTACTAGACCCGACATTTCCTACGCGGTTCAACAAATATGCCTCTTCATGCATAACCCTATGGCCGAGCACATGGCTGCTCTCAAACGGATAATCTGTTATATTCAGGGTACAGCTGACCGCGGCCTATGGTTGTATAAATCAGCCCCTAGTCTTCTCCGAGCCTACACGGATGCGGTTTGGGGTGGTTGTCCGGATACTAGGCGATCCACATCAGGGTATTGTATGTTTTTAGGGGATAATTTAATCTCCTGGGCTTCGAAACGACAGCCCACGCTATCTCGCTCCAGTGATGAATCGGAGTATCATGGGGTAGCCAATGTTGTTGCGGAGTCGTGTTGGCTCCGGAATTTGCTCGTGGAACTTCACGTACCCATGCCTAAAGCCACACTTGTGTACTGTGATAACGTCAGTGCTATATATCTCTCGGGAAACCCAGTTCAACACCAACGTACCAATCATATTGAGATGGATATCCATTTTGTTCGAGAAAAAGTTGAACGTGGTGAAATTCGAGTTCTTCTTCACATTCCCTCTCGTTATCAAATCGCGGACATTTTCACTAAGGGCCTTCCTCTTATTCTTTTTGATGATATTCGTGACAGTTTACACGTCCGTCTTCCTCCCGTATCAACTGCGGGGGTGTGATAAAATATGTAAATATTCGTTTCCTATTGTAATTATTAGATTACGATTCTATTATATTTAGTTGCTTGTTTTATGTAATTAGTTACCTAAGTTGTAGGATTCGGTTCTCACCGAATACACTTGTATTTATACTCTCGGTTTATTCAATAACAAACCACCGATTAACTTCCTTTACGCAGACCCAGACCACCCTCATCTTTGTCCCTCGTTACCATTTCCCAAGAAACAAGGCTCATTTTCCGCGAGTCCTCATCCCCACCCCACAGAAAACGACGGGATTTTTTTATCAAGATCGTCACACAAAGAGCGCGGGATTTTTTCTGTGACCACCCTCATTCTTATGCATGGTGGCGCGCACTTGATTTTTGAAAAATTACATTTTAGTTTATTTGTATTAGGACTCGTAACCAGAAACTGATATTCTGATGGTCGCACGCACTTGTGTTGTTGTGCGCACACTCGGTCTGCGCTGTATATATAAATCAATTAAGAACACAATACCTTAAATAGTTAAATGCAACTTGAAACAATAGATTGGGAATACAATACATTTACAAGCAACATTTCTTCCAAAAATAAACAAAAAGAGTGTCCAAGGATAAATAGTATCATAAATACAATGAAAACCCCATTATGATATGATGGAGCAGCTACAACATTGTTTACATGATTACATCTCTTGTGCCAAAATGCCAATACATAATGGGCAATCCCTCTTATTAATAATTGCCCTTTAATTTAAACATTATAGATACATATTACAAAAAACAACCCAAAATTTACCTTCAAATATATAGATTTCGTCGCCTCGAAATTGGTCCATTATTTCAAAGCATCCACCCATTGATGTTGAACCCATTGGCTTGTTGGCTTGTTGTTGCCACACTTGCTTCATTTGAGCCCATGCCTTGGTGGTAACTATTTACATAATTGAGAGTGCAAGTCAATTAATCAAAAGGAAAATTTAAGTTATGAATTTAAGTTGATTTTCAGGTGTAACATAATTCTTTTAAGGCATCATACGAGGAATCAATTTGCAGTATAATTAGTACTCCCTCTGTCCCGGTCATTTGTTTACCTTTATTTACTTTTGACACAAAGACTCGGGAAGTGGAGGGGCCATTTTCCTTTTTGGTTATAGTAATTGTGTGACAAGTGTACAAAGATGAATGTGGATGAGCAAATAAACCATCGAAAACCTTCTCAAAATAGAAAAGTAGACAAATGACTGAGACAAACTAAAATGGAATAGGTAAATAAATGATCGGGACAGATGAAAAATTAAGTAAAGGATTGTGACATAGAAATTACCCAATCTGTGATGGTTGATTGCAATAAAGAGGTTGGAAAAAGCCCTGAGTTTGTTGTGTAGGAATGTGGCTGAAAGGAATATTTTGTTGATTTTCACCTTCCCATGTAACTCTTGTAGGGAATTGAGGGTTACCCTCTTCCAACTGAAATCAAAATCAAAATTTATTAAACTTTTATATGTAGAAAAATCATTAGCAAAGAAAAAAGGACTATAAAATTCTTAAATTTTCTACATGAGAAATGATGCAAAACAGTCATTAAATTGATTTATAAAGAGAGAGATTGTAATGTATACATCGGTATCTCTTCGGATGTCAGCTAGTCTAGTTTTTAGGGCGATATTCATGACATGGTTTCGTAATCCATTAACAATAAAAAAACGTCTTGTTTGCTACACTTAAAAATCAATGGCAAGCTCTTAGGTGAAATGTCTTAGAAGTCGTTTAATGTTGCTTGCAACAACACCATTACCCCCAATGCCTAAAGCTTTTCACTTTTGACAGGATGAGTAGGTCGTCGAATAATAGTGGGTTACCTTCTTCAGTAAGTTCCTATTATTTTCAGTGAGAGCTTGTTCCTGCACCATTCAAAAAATAAAGATGGATAATGAAGCCGGAAAACTTGCTCATAAGAGAAACTACTTCAAATCAGACCAATATACATACCCTTCTTTGTAGGTCACCTAGCTGATCAAGCATTTGTTTGGTCTGCCAAAGTAAAATGTAGGTCGTTTATAATAAGAAAAGATCGAGTTAGCAGATGTTAAATAGCTTAGTTGGTAAAGACGAGTATACCTTGGTAGACCTTATTTGCTTAAGAGACATTTCAAGCTGATGCTCAAGCTGATCTAGGTCTTTTATATTTAGTGATGCCAAATCTTCACCAAGCAAATTCCTACAAATACAGTTAACAAAAAAATCAAATGAACATTTGATTTGACCTATTTTCTGTTGAGGTAAGTAAAAAAATGAGTTGATCTCAGTAAGTAAACAGTGAAAGTTACCTCTGAGATTGCTGAAGAACTTCCACTCTAGCCTTTAGCTTCAAATATTCCTGGTAATTAGCCTACCTCACGTACATTCATTGTACAAGGTATCAATATTTATGCAGAATTCTCAAGGAATTATATATTATTAATCCAAACAGTAAACCCTAACAAAATGACCCTGACCATATTATGAGGCCTTGATATATACTGTTTAATTTGGGGCTACACTTCATTTGGTTTAACTTGAATTTACACGGGTTTAACACTAGTTTAATGTAAACTGTAAAGCTGCAATATGTATACCTGAGAATCATTGAGAATTCCATTGGCTTCCAAAGCGCCATAACTACATCTATGGTACTTTTCAATTGTCTTCAGAATACTGCACATTGCAATTTCAAACAGCTAAGCACGCAGATTTGAAGGCTAACAATACTTAGGTATATCTATCTGTCGTCATACCTCTAAATTTATTAGACCTCTAATTTTAACTTGAAATAGCTACTCCCTAAGACTTGTGCTTATCTAAACTAGTCTATTTTTTCAAAACCTTCCCAATCATGTAAAGCAACAAATGGACTAATTAAGTATTTGAATGAATGAAATAGAGGGATATCGTCGATCTTCGTAGATGCACTTATTGACATATCCATAAGCTTGTGTAAGGGGCCTTATACTCATACTTCCTCCGTCCCGATCGTTTGTTTACAAATTTTATTTTTGGATGTCTCATACATTTGAATGTTTCTTGTGGGTAATAATTTGATCTAGACTGACAGAACTTAACCGACCTGAATGATCCAACGCGAGTAACCCAACCCAAACCCGACCCGCACCTAAATTGAAGACCCGAATCTGACCCGAAACCCTAACCTATCCAAACTTATCCGAGTGTGTATTATCGCATACTGACCGTTATCCCCAAATAACTTGACAACAACCAACTCAAAAATGACCCGAAACCGAAATGACTATGCCAACCTAACCTGACCCGAGTTCCTCCAAATCCGAACTTGGCCCGATTCACCCTTTTGCCAGATTTAATATTTTGATCTTCCATATTCATCATTGTCTACTTATCATCCACTAATAATAACCACAAATGGTCTTCTTCTCTCCACTAAATAATAACCACAAATCGTGTCCTCATCTCTCTTTGGTTTTATGACAAAAGTAAAGCTAAACAAATAAATAGGCGGAAGTATATTATAAAACAAATCCCTTTTATAATATAGTAGTGTAAAACTGTCTTATAAGAGACTAATTGATGGGCATATATGGAGAATGGAAAATAATATAACCTCGTACTAAATAAATCATACAAAAAAAAAAGAGCATGGGAGTAATATTTAAATTAAAAATTGAATAAATTTTTTTCTTTCTTTCAAATTAAAAATTGAGTAAATTTTTTTTATTAATTCTAAAATAAATTAAGAATTAATCTAATCTTAAAAAAACTAATATATTGAATTGCTTTATAACTTTGTTCCATGTTTGACAAAGTACAACATATTTTTAGCTGTGTTCAGAAACTTTTATTAGAGAAATATAACAATTACTCAGTAAAATCTGATTAGAAAGAATATGAATTTAAAGCTGCAGAAGTAGTGGTGAAAAGGATAATTAATTGGAAAAGACAAACATATTATTAACTCATCTTCTATAGTAAAACCCCAAAGATATATGAATTACATAGAAGATTAAGGATTGCATCATAACATTGGAACCCAAACAATCAGCCTTTGTCTTTTTACTCTTCAACTTATATTCAACATTTTAGCAGGCATGCACTGTTACACATCACATCTATTAAATCAATTTTTCAACATTTATTAATTATAAATTTGAAATTCTGGTAAAGAAAATTAGGATTTGATTATAGAAAATTAGTTCATTGATTAAATAGTACTCTCTCCATCTCAATAATTTGTCAAGATAATTATGCTCAAAAATAAATTACGTTTACGACAAATAACACTATTTTGTACGGAGTAGTTTACAGACTTCACTGTTTAATTCTAACAAGCTTTTTATGCAAAAATTATGTAATTAAAACTTTAAAAAATTAAATTATCAAAAAAAATAAAGAATCACACAGTAACCCAAAATATTCAATTAATCGCATGTAAGACGGTTTTGTTGGGTGTCGGGTGATCAACCCTAGAACTATTACAATTAGTTGATTGGATCTGTGTGATCTTAATTAGGATATCAAAGACGGTTTTATACAAGAACTTGGGTTGAACACTTGAACATTAATAAAAAAAATCCAAAATTATGCTATCATAAATGGCTAGGATGTTTAGACCCTTATGACATAAAATGTAGGGACTTCATTCCTTGACCTAAAATTTAGCAACACAAGCTTATTTTAATGTCAAATCACTAAAATTCATGTAGTACTTTTTGCAATATATTAATAAATCTTTCATTAAGGGTGGTTTAGATCTTAAAAATAGTAGGAAATTAAAAATATAAAAAATGCAAACTATCCTATAATCTAATAGTAATCACATCACTACAACATAGTTGAAGTAAACTCCATCATCAACTCAATAATTACTTAAATATCTAAATGAAGATTATCAAGTATCAACTTATAATAAAACCGTCTTACAGAAAAACTTGGGAAAGATAAGAGAAGACTACCAAGAAGAGCTGGAGAACTCGTAGAGCTTGCCGCGATTAGAGAAGATGATAAGGGCAACTTCAGCATCACAAAGAATAGAAAGTTCATAAGCTTTCTTAAGAAGACCATTTCTTCTCTTTGCAAATGTAACTTGCCTATTAATTTTGTTCTCTATCCTCTTTAGTTCTACTCTTCCTCTTCCCATTTTTTTTATAATGATTTTTGTGATTTTATTATTAATGTTATTATTTCTCTCTCTATTTCTTTCCTATTTTTTGTTACTAAATGAGTAAAATGGTTTGTTAAGGAAAGAGTTTGGTCTCCTTTTATGTGTTTATTGTCCTTAGGGTTCCATAATTGTATACTTGGTCAGCTTTCTTTAAACAGTTGTGTATTTATGTGTTTAATTTCAGATTTTTTTTACATTAAAAAGGTGAAACCCTGCTGACCAACCGACAATAGTGTAACTAAGCAAAAAAATATGTATAAAATTATCACACAGCTCAAGTTAGGACTTGTTTTAAGACAGCATGGTGTCATCAGGTGGCAATGAGTTCCAATTCAAGGTTTAAGCAAAAAAATATGTATAAAATTGATGTTGTGACTCTAACTATCAGATTAAGCTTTTGGTTGAGATGATTTCTTGACATGGTATTAGAGTCATGTGACTAAAAGGTCACGGGTTCAAATCTCACTGTCCCCCAATTTCTAAAGTGGAATATTAAGGGGTTCAAATCTCACCGTCCCCCAATTTCTAAAGTGGAATATTAAGCACCAGGTATATATGCGGCATTAGTGCGAGGGGCGTGTTAGAGTATAAAATCTGTAATGCCCGCCCTTTTAGAGACCCGTTGACCAGCGTTGACTGACCTTGGGAGCGGTAATAGTCCTTAGAAGTGCGTACCAAAGTTATCTTGTGTTTTGAGTTAAGGGTGGTACTCGATAGAGTAGAGGCTACTCGATCGAGTAGCTTAGATACTCGATCGATTAGGGGCCACTCGATCGAGTAGGTGGGCCACTCGATCGAGTAACGGGTTTCAGCGAGGGTTTATAATCATGTTTTGTTAAATCCGCAAATCATTTTCGCTTCATTTCTTCAGATCCTTAGGTCGCCTCCTTCCTTTCCCTTCACCATATAACCTCCATGGAAGCCTTTGAAGGTTCTTGTGCCTTAGGAGAGCGTAGCTTGAGTCGGGTAGCAGTCTTTTGCCAGGTTTCCTCTTGTAGGTATGTCGTCATCATCATCCGTATCCTTGTCTTTGCAGTTAGGGTTTGCTTGGTAGTGATAGATGGTTGTGTTGTATATATAGGTGTTGCTTGGTTGCTGGATATTGCGTGTGTGGACATGGAATGGTTGCAGTTGCTTAAAGGTAGGTTCGCCTACTCAGTTTCTGTGGATGGTCTAGTGTGTCGGTTGTTGTGTCGTGGTTGTTGTGTTGTAGTTGTGTTTGTGTGGCAGCGTATATGCGGTAGTCGGTTGGTGTATACAGTTTGTTGGTTGTTGTTGTATTGCGGTATGCTGTGATTGTTTGTCATTTGGTTCTCGAGGTGCGTCCTCGGCTGAGTGGAGTCACTTGCGGGAGTGGCTTCATGCCCTAGTTTCGCCCTCCGTGGAACCCGCCACGGGAGGGGATGTGCACATTAATGGGACAGAGTTATCGCTCGGTTTGATGAGCGGGGATTTGGTGGGTACGGTGCGGTCCCCCCCGGCTGGCAGGTAGGGATGGCATTTATGGTCCAAACCGAACCGAACCCGAATCGAACCGAACGAAAAAATTCAATCCAAACCCACCCTATAAAAATCCATCCCCGATCCACTATCTAAAAATACATATCCATATCCACTATTGAAAAACCCGAACCAAATCCAAACCCCGATCCATTCATACCCGAACCCGATCCAATCGGATATTTTTGAAATTTTACGCTTTATTAAACTTGAAATTTCAATTTTCTTATATAACATTAATTTTTTATGTAGTCAAATCAACTTTCGGATTGGATTTTGGGTTATATGGTGGATCGGGTATGAGTTTGGAGCGGGTATGGATTTGAAAAAAGTATAATGGATCGGATATGGATTCTAAAATTTTGGATATGAATCAGGTATGGATATGGATATGTGATCCAATAAGTAAGTGGATCGAGTTTGGATCTAGCGAAACCCGATCCAATCTCACCCATTGCCATCCCTACTGGCAGGGCTGGTCCAGTGGACAGTCGGTGACAGAGATTGATTGGGGTGGGTGTGATTGTATGTGACTTGTTGTGTTTGTAACGTGTTGATAATTGTTGTTGATTCAGGTTGAGTCTTGCCTCGGTTACTGACCTTGTGTGGTTGTCTTGTTTGTTTATGTGTCTGCCGTGATCCTTTATGGTGAGCAGTCAGTCTTAGCAGGTGTTGATGTTGTTGATAGCTGGAGTCCTGACAGGGATGAGTCCTCACGAGTTTTGGTAGAGATAGTGTGTAGCTGACGAGTTGTATTTTTATTTTGTTAAGTTGGTTGTAATGCTTGTAATATAACTATAATTGTTCTTTTATCGACTTTTGATGATTACTTACCTCAGGCAACCGAGATGATAACGCCCTTATATGCTAAGGAAGGCCTAGTTAAGGCTCCTCAGAATATGGGGGTGTTACAAAGTGGTATCAGAGCGACGATTTTGGAACCTGTAACCAATGAACGTAGTGAGTCTGATAAAATGAACCTGGTGTATGTTTGATGGGAGCCCCAGCTGATGCTAGGTTTTGGGTGAGTAGGCGCCCTCATTTCAAAACCTTGGCCCCATTGTACTTAAACCAGCCACTGGGTATGAGAATGTGGAGTCCGTGAGTATGTGCTTAATGTGTATGTTGATTGCGTCGGAACTATCCGTGGTTGAGTCTTTGTTAAAGTTGGTATAGGCATGATAGTTGCGTTTGGATTTTGTGTGGTGAGGTTTTGGTAGAATTAGTGAGCTTATGCGATGAATATGAAAAACGTAAAAGGCTTTATTTAATAGAAATGCGTGAAAAGTGTGAAAGTGTATGCTGTAATATGAAAGTGATCATGTTGGTGTTTGCTTAAGGTTGTTAGAAATGGTGATCCCATAAGTCCTACCATAGCTATAATGATGATAGTTAAAGAAATGTTGAGTTATGATATGAGAAATAGCCAATAGTGATGCATTTGTGCAATGTTTAATGGCTGAAAGTTTCCGCTTACGTGGTGATTAATTTGTGTAGAATGGCTTGTTCATGTTGAACTGGAACATGATAGTGATACACTTGGCTGACATGTGGGGATTTATTGTTAATTATATGCTTTCATTAGTGTGAGAATAAGTTGATAGCCATGTGGTAAGACGAGTTTAGATATGATACAATGACATAATTGAGTATATGAATGACTCAAAGAGGGGTAAACCATGTGTAGTGTGCGGTTGTTATAGCGTAATATGATATGAACCTTGTACGATGAGACGGTATGATATGTTTGAATAATAATGGTGATATAGAAGTGAGTACGATAACTGTGATGAATTCGAACTTAGTTTGGAATCGACACGCGATATTATTTTTTGCGGGAATCTTCAATTAATTTCGTATTTCTGACCGAGTACTCAACCTTACTTGACCGAGTGCGAGTGCTTACTAGACCGAGTAGACCTCACTCGATCTAGTTAGGAAGTTATGACGTCGGAATGTAGAAATTTTCTGCAGATACTCGACGAAATAGCACCTACTCGATCGAGTAGAGGGCACTCGCTCGAGTACCCTAGGCACTCGATCGAGTAGGCTACAGTACAGAGGCTCTTACGGGTTTCATAAAACCCTTGTTTTTCCTCATTCTTCTCATTCTTTCTTCTTTATTCGAACCCTAACCTCCTAAATCCCTCAAAAACTCTCATAATCTTGTGGTGGTGGTGATTAATTTGGGTTGTTTTTCCTTGTTTAATTGCATCCTTTTTCTTTCCATCTAATCAAGGTATGAATTTCTTCCCTATTTACATGTTTTATCACTTTGAACCTATTAGAATGATAGAATAGTCCGAAAATTTCGATTCATATGGAAAAAATTGCTTGTAATTGTTTTAATGTGATTCATGTGCTTCCCTTTCATGATTATTGATGTTAATTGTGCTAAAAATAGAGTAGAAATTGCAAAATTGGGGGCGAATTTTCTAGGGTTTGCAAAATCAAAATTGATTTTTGGTTGTTTTCTACATGTTGGATGATGAAATTGAGTACTATATGTTACATATGTTATGTTAGAAGTTGGATTTTGGTAATTTTCACCTTAAAACTTGCCTTAAAACTCCGTCTTAAAAGTGCCCCAAATTGAAATTCGTTTTCTATGACCAAGGTTTTGTGTTGGATATGAATATATATGCAAGAGTTAAACTTTTAATTTAGTAGTGGTGATGTTAATTCTTGATGAATGTGTCAAAATCGTTACAGCTGTAGAGACCGTCTGACTACTCTAATTGAGTTGTTTGCTTCTAATGTTGAAGGTTGATGATGACATGTTTTAAGTTGCCTTTCTATGAACATATATGAATATTTCACATGTTATCAAGTATTTATATGGGGTAGCATTTGAGCCATGCCATGATATCCGAATTGGTCGAGTAGATTATGTTTATCATGTTAAACCTTTCACAGTCATAGAGGTAGTCTGAATGCTATAAACTGAATTTATGTATCAATAGGGAATTTTTTGGTGGAAGTGTGTACCTAAATGATTATTCAATGTTCAGTTGTGTAAACTCTATGTTTTAAGTGCCTATACAAGTTTGTTTAAACCGTATGCTGAAACAGATGCCGAGACTAAACATAGGGACCCGTCAGAGTAAGAGGGGGAGGGGTTCACAGCCCGAAGTTGGGAAAGGTAGTGGACCCGTGGTACCCGCTGTACCGGAATACCCTTCGGTGGTGTTTGTGGACTTTAAACAGAGAGAGAGAGAGAGAGATTTGTGACGTTGCAAAAACGCAAGATGAGACCCACCCGTTGTGTGGATACCACACTTCTTGATGATTTGGGAATTGAGACGGATGTCCGTCACATCTTTGAGACTTTGGGATTTATGAGGTTGTATCGGTTGAGGAAGCATTCCTACCCTTTTCTGACTTTGGAGTTTATGAGCTCGTTTAATTACGAGCCAGCTGCACAAACTGTTGAGTTTCGTCTTATGAACACGAGTTTCGTGTTGACCATGGACCTCTTTGCTTCTCACCTTGGGTTGGCCAAGCCTCCCAAGGATTCCATCAGTGAGATTCCTTCTGAGTGCGATGTTTGCCGCCTTATGCCTTGTCTTTATGGAAAGTCAGCTCCCACCTCCAGCAACATGTTGATTAATGATGTTCAACATGTTACTTTGAGGATCTTCCTTCGATCTATTTCGAACCTTCTTTATGAGAGGCCAGATATGAGTAAGCTGAACAATCATGAACTGTTGCTTTTGATGTCTTATCTTAACCCGGAGCGGACCGAGAGGGTGGTCTTCAATGCTCCTGCCATGGTGTGTGCTAGCCTTGCCTTGATGGCTACTTCTACCACCCGGTATATGAGTTGTGGTGCTATCCCCACTTGGCTAGCCTCAAAGCTAGTCTCCTTTGAGACTTCTTCTGAGTACGTGCCTCTATCTACACCGGTGCCTACTATGGACATAGACTACTACCTCGACCTGAAATGGTTGAGAACTTTAGCTGACGGTAGCTTAGCTTGGAGAGTGTGGGGTATAAGCTGGATGAGGATCCCGGCTCCTGAGCACCTCCCACCGACAGAGCCGTTAGACCCGGTGGTGGTAGCTGTTGACTCCGTTGAGGAGGAGGAGGATGATGACGTACCTCGGCAGTTGCAGACATACCTCATTGACGACACGATCCTTCAGGTGATGCCCGAGCCGAAGAAGGGGGAGAACGTGGCAGCGGTGGAGGAGAGACCCAGGTTGGGGAGAGGACCTCGTCGAGTGAGGGAGAGGACAACTGAGACTAGACCATGGCCAGCAGCACCACAACAACACCCTTTTCCTTGTTACTCCTACCTCGATACCCCGGAGACGCGTTCGAGCTACTTGGCAGAGAGAGTGTCATCCACTTTGACACTCAGGAACATGCATGAGATGGCGTATGCTCAAGGGATTGGGACAGAGGGACCACATCCAGTGTGGTGGAGCAGAGTTGGGGACTATAGTTGGGTTTTCCACTCTTACGGGGTGGACCAGACAGCTTGGGGGACACCTCAATCCTTTGCTTTTGGTGGCTTGACCCCATGGTATGGGAGTCCTCGAGCTGGGGCAGGGGTTGATGCGGGTATTGGGTCATTGGGAGCAGGCACCTCGGGAGGAGATGGTGGTGGAGATGAGGGGTGAGCAGCAACAGCAGCAACATGAGTGATACTCCTTTTTCTTTCTTTTGTTTATGGTTGATGATGTTGGATGATGGTAGTCGTTCTTAGTTGGAACTTTTATTTTGGTTTGTATGGATGGCCATAAGGCCGGATTTACTTAGTTCGAGCTTGTTTACAGGATTTTGGGGGTCGGTTTGTCATCATCCCGACTACAGCGTATGTGACGTTATATATATATATATATATATATATATATATATATATATATATATATATATATATATATATATATATATATATATATATATATATATATATATATATATATATATATATATAGAATTAGGATCACATGAGTCCACCCTATCTTTTTGAGTCCCGTGAGTCCACTTATGTATCACACGCTCTACACAAAAATATCACGTTTTTTTTTTTAAAAAAAAAAAATAGTAAGTCGTCTCCGATCACAGTCATACGCATGGCCCGTAAGTGTGATACTGAGATTAATTTACCAAATGTCTAGGCATATGATGCAAAGTCCTCTAGGTAGAGCGTAGTGTAACATTTACAGTCTACTAAGGATGTTCCTAGGTTTCACAGGATGTGAAGAACTAGAGTTTAGCAGATACATAAACGGGAATTGTAAGTTTTAAAGTCGGTCTTAGCTAGCCCTGAAATCTGTGCCTACTCATTTAAAATTCTCTCTTTTTTTTCTTTTTTCTTTTTTGCCAATGGAATTTGAGAGCTATTTTAAAAAGGTTACACTGTTCCAATCAGAAGCAAACATACAGCAGAGTAACTAAAAATCAACCTACACTCATCTAATGGTATCCCATTACCAAAAGCTCCTTTCTTTGTGATACTCCTGTTGTACCATTACTCCATTAGCTTATTGCCTTAGAATTGACACGTATGCCCATAATCATTTACAATTTTTTTTTTTTTTTTAAAAAAAAAAAGCTGTGATATTGTTTAGTATAACATGTGATATTGTATCTGAGTCTGTGAGTCTAGTAAAAGAGTATCACGAGTTATACAAAACAGTATCACATCTTACAATAAACAATATCACTGGTTGTACTAAACAATATCACGGGTGAGTTGTGACCACGATAGTGACAATTGCATTTAGCCAATGAGGTAGTGTGGTATCAACAATTAGCCTATGTGTTTTGCAGGCTTTTAAGTTCCCTGCACATCTGCCTTCGGTTCGTTGCTTGACAATTGCATTTAGCAATTCAATGCATTGTAGTACAGCATCATGGTTCTTGGACTTTTCGGACTTTGTTTTGGGCGAGAGCCCCCCGTTTAATGTATATACCGTCTTTTCCGGAAGGGATGATTATCGTGGTGTAGTTATCATTATTTAATTCCTCCATGAATGTGTGAAGCAAACTTGGACTAAAAAGGATTGACTAGATTAGGGATTACTAGTCCAAGTAATCACAATTATAATAATCCAAGCAATGCACTAACCAAGAGAGCCTGCCTACTCCTACTTGAAACAAAAGCAACGGTCTACATCAGTTTTTGTAGTGTACTGTCTTTTACACAGTTTAGGAGTATGTCCTTTGGATAATAACCACTGTAGCATACTATGTTTAGACGAGGAATGTCAGAAGTAGCTTTCTTTATTAGCTTAAAAAGACGAAAGTAGTTTCCTAAGAGACTGTGCATGGAAATCTCGCTGGAATTGCAGGAAGAGGCTCCATATTTCCGACATTCGTGCTCTTAATTTTACTGTGATACATGATACCAAAATTAACAAGTGATATTCTTATGTACAGCGTGTGATACATAAGTGGACTCATGGGACTCAAAAATATAGGTGGACTCACCGGATCTTGCCTCTATATATATATATATATATATATATATATATATATGGTGTTATGACGGGAATTTCTAAGGTTTTGACCTGTGGTTACTCGACAGAATGCCCCACACTCGGTCGAGTAGCTGCAGGTGTGACAGGAATGGGGTATTCTGATCTCAGGGCTACTCGATCGAGTAGCCAAGACACTCGATCGAGTAGCGGGCACTCGATCGAGTACCCTATATACTCGATCGAGTAGCATCTTTATACAGGAACTTTTCGTAAAATTAAAATTGTTTAATGGTTATATAATTACATGTTTGGTGTTTAACATGGTTATTGATGATTAGTAACATGTTTGAACCGTTAATTTCATATGTTGGAAGCCGTGTTTGGATTTTAGATGCGGATTCATAACGAATAGTGAAGTAGTAATTATTTCTTATTGCATTTATTTTACATCCGTAATGTCTACTAATTATATTTCACCGGAACTGTGTCCTTCCATATACAAATGCATATGGTATATACATTCATTCTTGACGGTGGCTAGTTATTCGAATATGGTTGGATACATTTTTTTATGGTTTAATGGCTGTCTAATTAATGAGTAATGTCAATAATGAATGACATGGGTTAGATATATGTGTCAAGATGTAAGTAGTACATAACATGTGTAGTGATTTTGGTGGTGAACTTCGGGGACGAAGTTCCTTTTAGAGGGGAAGAGTAATGTCGCAAAATAAAAAGGCCGATATTGCAATTATTTTGTTGTTTGTTTATAAGATTTTCTATTACTTTGGTTACATTTCTTGTATGAAGTTGTAATTGTTTGCATTGGTTCGTTGAGTAATTCGTGTGTCGAAATAAAAGTTGATAGTATGTTTTAAAAGACGGTCATAAAGAGATAGTTATGATGTCATGTGTTGGAAGAGAATCGCGTTGTTGAGTAACATGGTGGTATAGTCATCTTTGCGTGTTGATATGTGACATGTTTCGTGTTGATGGTTGTTGCTAGTGAAAGTGTAATCTCGTAATGTGTTGGGTAATCATTGGTTGTGCCGGTTCGTGTTGTGAGGTTGGTATTTCAAGTGGTAGCTTGTAGATGTCGATCTATATGGAGCGTTAGACAGTTGATGATGATGACATGGGGGATGGTATTTCCGGGGAGTAGTGACCTATGTCGAAAGAGAAGTGATGTCGTTTTGTTTCCGTATCGTGTGCCTTGGTTGGGTGAGTTGAACTTCGGGGACGAAGTTATTTTTAAGGGGGGAAGACTATAATACCCGCCCTTTTAGAGACTCGTTGACCAGCGTTGACTGACCTTGGGAGCGGTAATAGTCCTTAGAAGTGCGTACCAAAGTTATCTTGTGTTTTGAGTTAAGGGTGGTACTCGATAGAGTAGAGGCTACTCGATCGAGTAGCTTAGATACTCGATCGAGTAGAGGCCACTCGATCGAGTAGGTGGGCCACTCGATCGAGTAACGGGTTTCAGCGAGGGTTTATAATCGTGTTTTGTTAAATCCGCAAATTATTTCCGCCTCATTTCTTCAGATCCTTAGGTCGTCTCCTTCCCTTTCCTTCACCATATAACCTCCATGGAAGCCTTTGAAGGTTCTTGTGCCTTAGGAGAGCGTAGCTTGAGTCGGGTAGCGGTCTTTTGCCAGGTTTCCTCTTGTAGGTATATCGTCATCATCATCCGTATCCTTGTCTTTGCGGTTAGGGTTTGCTTGGTAGTGATAGATGATTGTGTTGTGTATATAGGTGTTGCTTGGTTCTTTGGATATTGCATGTGTGGACATGGAATGGTTGCGATTGCTTAAAGGTAGGTTCGCCTACTCGGTTTCTGTGGATGGTCTAGTGTGTCGTTTGTTGTGTCGTGGTTGTTGTGTTGTAGTTGTGTTTGTGTGACAGCGTATATGCGGTAGTCGGTTGGTGTATACTGATTTGTTGGTTGTTGTTGTATTGCGGTATGCAGCGTGATTATTTGTCTCGGTTCTCGAGGTGCGTCCTCGGTGAGTGGAGTCACTTGCGGGAGTGGCTTCACGCCCTAGTTTCGCCCTCTGTGGAACCCTCCACGGGAGGGGATGTGCTCATTAATGGGACGGAGTTATCGCTCGGTTTGATGAGCGGGGATTTGGTGGGTACGGCTGCGGTCCCCCAGCTGGGCGGTGGTCGAGTGGACGATCGGTGAGAGATTGATTGGGGTGGGTGTGATTATATGTGACTGGTTGTGTTTGTAACGTGTTGATAATTGTTGTTGATTCAGGTTGAGTCTTGCCTCGGTTACTGAGCTTGTGTGGTTGTCTTGTTTGTTTATGTGTCTGCCGTGATCCCTTATGGTGACCAGTCAGTCTTAGCAGGTGTTGATGTTGTTGATAGCTGGAGTCCTGGCGGGGATGAGTCCTCACGAGTTTTGGTAGAGATAGTGTGTAGCTGACGAGTTGTATCTTTATTTTGTTAAGTTGGTTGTAATCCTTGTAATATAACTATAATTGTTCTTTTATCGACTTTTGATGATTACTTACCTCGGGCAACCGAGATGGTAACGCCCTTATATGCTAAGGAAGACCTGGTTAAGGCTTCTCAGAATATGGGGGTGTTACAAAATCGATCTTGGGACTCCAACCATCAGCTTAAGTTTTTTATTGAGATAATTTCTTGACAACCTGTCCGCCTTGTACATGTGATGATAAGGTAGGTAATGAAACTCATTGCCACCTGGTAAATGGAGCTCTTTAAACAATTTTTATGATGATTAAATCTGAACCTAGATCATACGGAGTAATTATTATCTTTATTAATTTTACTAGCTAAGTTAGCTTATAGGGGTTAAATGTTTAGAGTCATTTTATTGTGTTCTTTTCGAATTCCAATTAGACTATTGCCAAGTAGAAGGTCACACTAACTGGGTCACCAAAATTTTTCCTCTTAATCACACCTTATTAATCTTGACCAACTTTCACCCTCCCAAACAGAAGGTCACGACCTAGGTCACCAACCCAATCATTTTTCCACTTTCCAACATTTACAATCATTTACCACATTAACTACCCCACCAAAACCTCTCTCTTACTTTTACAATCGTTTTTTCACTTACTTTTATAATTACTAGTTTTAAACCCGTGCAAAAAATGCACGGGTCGTAATATTGTAATAATAGGCATCATAACAATATAAATAAGTCTACAATTAGATATTCGACGTTCATATAATTTAAGTTATTATCACTACTATTTGATGCCAAGTAGGTTACAAATGTAGAAGTAATCCAAAACGTTACCACCACTCGAAAATTTTGAGTAACCTATTTTAAAAGTCGTATTCAATGAACGCTTGTTATTGCCGTAAATTAATAACTCGTGCAATTTTGCACGGAATTACCGTTTCGGATTTTGTTATTATCAAATAATGTGAAAAATAATGATCAAGTTTGTACGAAGTTATATTTAAAATCTTCAATTGTATTGTAACTTAATTTGCAATTAGCGAGTTTGTACGTGATGGCCGATGGCGTATGCAAAATATTTATAATAATATGGGTAATATCCAACTTATAAATATACTATCATATACTCCCTCCGTCTCGGTTATTTGTTGTCCTTTTTCATTTTGGGGTGTCTCAGTCATTTGTTGTCCTTTCTATTTTAAGAATAAATTTGATGAGTAATTTGATCATTTACACTCAATTTATTCCACTTGTCATTTAGCAATTGCCCCCCTCCCATTTCCTTGGTCTTTGTGCCAAAATCAAATGACAACAAATGACCGGGACGGAGGGAGTGTATCCGAATAGGCTAAATTGGCCCATAACATCCCAGTCCATTACCGAAAAATGGCTCCCCTTATTATAAACCCTACCAGTCGTCTGCCACTCATAAATCTCAAATCAATTACGCTGCCTCTCAAACTCCCCCTCTGATGCTAAATCAAAAAATCACAAATATCGCGTTTGTGCCACCAAAAATCCTAATTAGCCTTTAATTTATGGCTCCGCGTCTCACCCTTATTTCTCTAACAATTCCCAGAAACAATAGCCGTTTGATGATCAAATCATACAAAATTTCTCACATTTTGTTTACCCTTTATCATCGAAATAGGCATTTAAGTTCATATTGAAGAAGTATATAGTATACATTTTTTTTTTTTTTTATAATTGTAGATCTGATATTTTTATTTTTATATGTATTACATTTATCCTTGAATTTTTCCCAAGCAAATATAATTTTTCACTCTTTCAATTTACTTTCTGGCGTTTTTTTCATTTTAAATTTAGAATTATTATTTTTGTTTGATTTCTCAATTTTTTTTTTCGATTTCTCATTTTTTTAAATTTTTTTTGTATGATTTTTTTTTTCTAAATGTTTATATCTAATATATTCTTTATTTGTGATGTCGTAGTATAATTGTCTTGCTGATTTATACAAAATAAATTTAACTACTAATTTCGGACGATTAATCATATGCATTGTTCGTATTTTATTTTTCCAGTTTGGAAGTTTTTTAAAAGTTTTTATTATTTTTTTGTATTTATAATTTTTATTTTGTAATTGTATAATGTATAGTTTGTAGTTGTATGATAAGAGTATATAGTTTTAAGAGTAAGAGAGGAATGGGTGTATAAGAGTGTAATTAATTCAAGAATGGTAGTAGGGTTTCCACATAAAAAAAAATTGGTTTCTCCATTCCCTATAAATCAGAGCCAATAAGAAAGCTTTAAAGTATAGGAATGTTGAAATGAGGAGAGAGAGGAATTAAACAAAAGGCGAGGAGAGAGGAAAATTAAGTGTGTAGATTAAACGTGGATGAATTTTTTTTCCTGAAATCATGGAGCCAATGAGAATCATCTATTGGCTTCAGCTTTTATAGATAGGGGATTATTCACTTTAATTAAGTTATTTTTGTCCTTTTAATAAAATAAAAACTACTCAAATATGTTAAGTAAACTAATTTTGGAAATTGTACATTTTAAAAAAAAAAATCGAATTAAAATTGATGGTTTTATTTGAAATATTAAATCTAAATGTTACGATATATCGATTCTATTAACGAACGTATTTGAAATATTATTACATATTTGACGATATACTAAATAGACGATATACAAATATACCAAATATATTAACGAAAGTATTTGACGATATACTAAATAGACGATATACAAAATAGAAGATATACAAATATAAAAATATACCTTTCATTTGTTGTAAGCCAATAGAAATACGACATGTGGAAGGTCACCAACCTTCAACCTCTTCTCAACTCAAGGGCACCAATTGGCCTTGACTAACTCAAGGTCACCAATAACAACATCAATTTACTCGCTAATTACGTCATTAGCATGACCCAACAAGGTTACGACCCGATTGGTGACCTTGCTTGGGCATGGTCTTAGGCCTTATAGAGAATATATAGATACGGGTATATAAAAGTAAAATTAAAAACAGTGTCTTCTATTTGAAAGGATGAAAGAATTAATTACCCACATTATATGACTTTTTAGGGCTTTTAGGGCTAAGTAATCTGTGTCTATCTTCAATTTGGATCAAATCAAATGTAATTGAAATTGAACACAAGGATGCCGTATAATAAGGGTTGGAGTATTCGATTGTTTCTAATTGGTTTAAGAGTTGTCTGAAAATTATTGTCCTTCCGAAAACCCTACCAACCGTTTTAGTTTGAGTGGTGCTTTCGTCACGGGAAATTGAGTGATATACTTAGGTAGTGCCCTAACTAGTATTGTGAGTAGACCCGATCACAGACCCGTTTATGGCCCGGCTGGTAGTAGCGAACCTAGGATTTCTAGCCTGCGAGGGCACAATTTTTTTTCCAATGAGTTAAGTCATGTATGAAATATAAGGGCTTGCCTAGAATCCATATAATTATTCGGGGGTAAATTTTAATTGGGTGATAATTACCGGGGAAGTTAATTACTTGGGTAATGAATTCAATGATGATAAGTTTGGCATAAGGTTAATGATTACTGAGTAGATATTTTACTCCCTTAATCATTACCCAGGGGGGAGGGTGGGTAATGTATTACCCTTCCATGAGGGTAATAGATTCAGGAGGTGAATACTCTCATACCAAACATAGAAAATGCAACTTACCTATTACTCCCATATTCATTCCCCTCCTTTTACCCTCAATCCAAGCAAGCCCTAATAGAGAATTTTTGAACCATATTTTAAATAAAAAAATAGTTATTCCAAACACAAGATTAAGGTCGCGAAGTGGTCTTATATTAAACTCTCATAGGAATGATGGGGTTCAAATCCCATCAACTACATTAAATTTTAAATACCTTTATAACAATAGCTTTACAGTAAAAAAAACATTCATTCCGGAGTAGGGGTTCGAACCCACACCGACCAGGAGTAATTGCCATCCATTTACCAAGACACCCCAAGAGGCACGTGCTCTCGCGGGCCCTTACGTAGGTCCGCCACTGCTGGCCAGGCCTATTTTGCCAAGCCCTAAATCGGTATATTTAGAGGGCGCTCAGGTTTAGTGGTGGACGCAGGATTTTGAAGGTTGGGCAGAATTTTTTTCTAGTCATTTTCACGTGATATAACTTCTGCCTATATAATTTATCTTGGTCGAAATCCTATTACCTGGTCTTCTCGAAAGCAACGGGTGCACATTGGCACGATCTACTACTGAAGCCGAGTTTCGTGCCATTGTTTGTTGGAGTATGGTGTTGCTCCAAACTAAAATGTGATAATATTGTCTCGCATAGAAAGAATAGTGGGGGAGTCTTATCCTTATATATGGATGTGCTTTATCTAGTGTTAACTAGACTATAGTGGAGAGACTATAGTCTCCCCATGCGCACGCCGTCGTCGCCGTCCGGATCGACTCGAGACATGTGCACGGTGCGATGTGGCTACGTTTTTGCTCCGAGTCCAAACTATTTCCTCGGATTTTAGCTGTTGGAATTCTAGTCTTTGGAACATTATTACATAATAATAATCATACTTAATTTACGATTTTATTACAATTGATTACTGGTTTTATGGCCATTAATCTTGAGATCTTTTGGTATCCAATGTGACTCTTGGAGCCTATTTTCCTGTCTATAAATTGCACTAACTTTCACACTTTTACTGCATAAGAAAATACACAAACATCTCTTCTCTTCTCTTCTATATTCTGTCTTACTGAGAACAATTCCTACTTCCGTCTGTGGAGTGCACCATTGTGCGGAAGGAGGCGTTAAGCCTGGAGTTGGTGACCAAGGAACCCAAGAAGCACCTGTGTGGGGGCCGGTTTAACTGACTTAGGGTAGTGTTCTTACACGATGTCTCGATTAAGGGTATTTTCGATCAGTTAGGTTCATATTTCTTATATTGTTAACACTTTGAGTGGGTTTATGCTCTTTTTCTCGACATTGATATCTTTCTGTCTCACCCTTCTGTTCTTTATTATGATAACTTAAGTGTAACACATAACTTAGATAATTTTATCTTTCATCCTAGTATCACTACAAAAAAAAGGTTTCATTGCGACAGACACATAGTCCGTAGCAAATAAAATACCGCGACGGACCGTGCGACGGATCCCATATTCTGCGACGGAAATTCCGTAGCAGCCAAATCTCCTAGACCGCCAATTTTTCTGACATGGCGGGAAACATTGCGATGGAAATTTCGTCGCAATAATAAAATAACAATAAACCCTGCGACGGAATTTCCGTCGCTACAATAAAATATTATTTTTCCTGCGACGGAAATTCCATCGCAGTCTCTTTTTAATGTCCCCCTTTACAGCTCACATCACACTGGATTTTTAATATTATTTTAATGTTGCGAATTTATTATTATTATTTTATTGTTGCGACGGAAATTCCGTCGCGGGGGTTTTTATACACGGGTGACAAACCCGTCTCCCTCATATATCACTCCTCAATTATTTTTACCCAAATCTTTTCCAAAAACCCCTAAAATTCCTACGACAATCACTCCCACCACCACCCTACTCCGCATATCTCTCCTCCTCTTTCCCCTTTCCCCTTTCCCCTTTCCCTTTTCCCCTTTCTTCTCCTTTTCCCTTTCCTCTTTTCTGCCGCCTGCCGCCGCTCCTCCCTCCCCTTATCTCCTTGTCTCACTTAATTTAATATAAGGTTTGTTTAATTTATTTCATTATTTTGATTAATTAGGGTTTATGGTTTTTATTTTGATTAATTATGATTAGGTTAGGATGCTTAGTATTATTAGGATAGTTTAGTTTAGTTGAAAGCCAATTTAGGATAGTTTAGTTTAGTTGAAAGCCAATTTAGGATGTTTAGTATTATTAGGATAGTTTAATTTAGTTGAAAGCCAATTTAGGATGTTTAAATCAATTTTATGATGCTTAGTTTAATTAAGTTTAGGATTGTTAAAATAAATTAGTTTAATTAATATCCAATTTAGGATGTTTAGGATTATTAGGGTAGTTTACTTTAGTTAAAAGTCAATTTAGGATGTTTAAACCAATTTTAGGATGCGTAGTTTAATTAAGTTTAGGATTATTAAAATGATTTAGTTTAATTAAAGATAATTAGGATATTTAGGATTATTAGGGTAGTTAATTTAGTTTAATTAAAAGCTAATTTATGATGTTTAAACCAATTTTAGCATGCTTACTCTACTTTTGCTTAGTTATATATGGTTTATTAGTAATTATTAAGTTTGTTTTGATAAGTTGTGTACATTTGTGTCATGTGTATTTTTTTTACAAATATTAATTCATCTTATGCCTGTGTTGTGATTGTTAATATATTTTTGACCTAGTACCCGTTCAGGGATTACACATTAGGTGTAATTCTTGAATAATCCCCGTTTTGGGACGGTCTTTGAATCATTTATGCCATTTAGATGGTAAATACTCATTTTTTTCTTGATTGTTATGAGACAAAATTTGGTTAACATTTCCTTTAATGTTCTCCGAGTACATATGTAGAGTGAGAATTCATTCTAAATAATGTATTTAGAGAACTGTAAGGAAGTGCTGCCGAATTTTTGTCTCATTACAATCAAGAAAAAAATGGGTATTTACTAATGGTATGAAAAATTCAAAGATGGGTTTAGGTTGGAGAGATAAGGACCCCAATACATAAAGTATTTTTTTGCAGGTTATGGTTGTTGTTGTTGGTGGTGGTGGTGATGGTGGTGGCGTTGTTGTTGTTGTCGTCCTAAGAATATGTTTATGAATGCTCTTACCATTTTTATTAATAATTTTTATTTACTAATATATATTTAGATTTGCAATGAAGAGATTAGAACGAAACTGGATGTATGAAAGGTTGGATTCCAATAAAAAATTAAGGAAGTAATTCGTAATAGGTGTTGATAAATTCATTGATTATGTTAAGCAACAAGACGAATTCATTAAATTAAAGAAATTAGGTGTCCATGTAGTAAGTGCAAAAATAAAAAGTATTTAGTTGAACAAGAAGTACGAAAACACCTTGGTCTAAAGGGTTTTTGTGACAACTATTATGATTGGGTGTGTCACGGAGAGAAATTCCCCGTTGAGGGAGAGGAAATTGCAATGCCCTCTGACAATCCTTATAGGGATATGGTAGAGGATGCGTTGCGCGATAGCATTGATCAAATTAGGGAAGAAGCTCTTAATGCCGAGGTGGTTGATAAATCTCCAAATCCCAATATATTAGCCTTTTTTCAAATGTTAAAACGTGCCGAGCAACCTGTCTACGAGGGATGTCGACTCTCATTGCTACAGTCGGCTGCAAGGCTTGTCACTTTGAAATATGAATTCAACTTAGCCCATAAATGTGTAGATGGTTTCACGTCACTCATGGGAGACCTTCTTCCTCAAAATCATATTTTGATGCGTAACTTCTATGAAACCAAAAATGTTCTCAAAGCTCTTCAACTTCCTCATGAAAAGATAGATGCATATTTTAATGGATGTATGCTTTTTTGGATGGACAACGCTCTTCTTGACAAGTGTAGAAAATGTGGTAGAGCTAGGTACAAAAGTGCAAAGAATGCAAATGGCAAAAAGGTCCCCGAAAATTTCTTAAATTATTTCCCAATAGGGCCACGTTTGCAACGAATTTATGCCACAAAAAACCTCGCGGAACAAATGCATTGGCATTATGAAAAACCCCGAGTTAGTGGGACAATGTCTCATCCAAGTGACAGTGAGGCTTGGAAACATTTTGATCATCTTCATCCTTCTTTTGCATCTGAGCTGTGACACCCCCATACTCCAAATGCCTTACCAGGACCACTCAGGTATAAAGATATCACCATCTCGGTTTTCCAAGGCAATGATAATCAAAAGACAATAAAGAAACAATATTTAAATAGAATAAAGTTTAGTGAATACAATCCAAAACCAACTGATGAAATACGGTTACATGTTCCTAAACCAAATGTCTAACAACTAAACAAAAGGTCTGACAAACTACTCAACTACAGCGGAAGACTCTATCATCTCGTGGTGACACATCCTAGCTAGCCCACATGTCTCGAGTAATACCTGCTCAACAACTGCTCACCATCCCCGAATGAATCACCATAGTTTTTCAAAAGAAAGACGGGGTCAGTACTAATCACACAATCATATATATAATTACAATAAGACAGAAACCAACACATCTCAATCGTCACATAACCCAAACTCCATAATCAACTCCTCATCACTGACTACACACTAAAGTGTGTAGCCCGCCGAGTACCCATCGCGCAAGGTAACTCAACTCCGCCAGTGGGGGACCGCAGCCGTTCCCACCTAAGCCTCGCTCATACCATAGAGCGAATAACCCAAATCCATTAATGTGCACATCCCTTCTGTGGCGGGTTCCACAGAAGGCGAATAATGGGCGTGAAGCCACTCCCGCAAGTGACTCCACTCAGCCGGGGACGCACCCCGAAGAACACAGACAGATACAATCAATCACAACCATCAACAGTAACCAATTCCAACAACCGTCACAACACGAGTATGATACTATACAACAATCACAACCAACAATCAACACATTATGTGACTAATACTGAGTAGGGAAACCCTACCTGGAATGCAACACACGCAGACAATCTCAACAGCTGTATCAAAAAGCCTATTCTACGAATCCTCCTCCAAACACATCATCACATAATCACTAACCATACAAAAACTAACACAAATCCCCAATCCCCCAAATTAGGGTTTAAACAAACTTGACTAAATACTATAAAATCGTTACGTAGATCTTACCCTCGATGCAAGGATCACAAGGATGTAAAGAACGATGAAATCCGACCTCTCAAGCTCCGGGATTTGTCAATAACACGGATGAATGCAAAGAACGTAACTTGAATCTCTTTTCCAATGTGATTAGGTTTGTAAAAGTGTATTATGAAGATGACGGAAAGATTTATATATTAATCCGTGTTATTAACAAAACCCGACAAAACATTACCCGTAAACCGAGCTACTCGATCGAGTAACTGACGTACTCGATCGAGTGCCACTTACTCGATCGAGTGCCCAGGCTACTCGATCGAGTACCCTACAGGCAGAATACTGTTTTAAAAATCAAAACACCCTTACTCGACAGAGTAAGGTCCACTCGATAGAGTACCTAGAGACTCATAAAACCGTAGTATTACAGTCTTCCCTCCTTAAAAAGAACTTCTTCCCCGAAGTTCAAACCACAACGAAGAAAAGACATACTACCATACTCCCGACACAACAACCAAAACAAAACTCAACACAAAACATGTTACCTACCAAACTCAACCCGACTCAAACCACTACTAACTATACCGACACAACACAAAAAGGTGTAAAAACTCTTCGCAATCATCTCCTACCCTCCTAAAAGAAACAAGGTTACGTCCCCGTAACCATACATACCTGATAAAAAAGGAAAGGGTAACGCTCTCTCATGGCCTCCTCTGCCTCCCATGTAGCTTCCTCAACCTCATGATTAGACCAAAGGATCTTAAGCAAGACTGTCTCACCATGTCTAGTCTTCCTAACCTTCCGGTCAAGAATCTGCTTAGGCACCTCGAGGAAAGACAAGGACTCATCTAGCTCTATGCTCTCTGCCTCTAACACATGTGACAGATCACTCACATACTTGCGCAGCTGAGATACATGGAACACGTTATGTACCCTATCCAAAGAAGACGGTAAAGCCAAACGATAAGTAACCTCTCCAACCCGGTCTAGGATCTCATATGGTCCTATGAACTTATAACTTAGCTTGCATTTCTTCCCAAATCTCATAACCCCACGCATAGGAGACACTTTCAGAAGAACCCTGTCCCCAACCTGAAACTCTATATCCCAGCGATGTAGATCTGCATAACTCTTTTGCCTGTCCTGAGCTGCTCTCATCCTCTCTTTGATCATCTTAATCTTCTCAACCATCTCATGTACCATCTCTGGTCCTAAAACCACAGTCTCAGCACTGTCGTCCCAACAAATCAAACTCTTACATCTCCTCCCATATAAATCCTCAAATGGCGCTATGCCAGTACTAGTGTGATAGCTGTTGTTGTAAGAAAACTCAATCAAATCCAACCTATGTTCCCAGCTACCACCAAAATCCATCACACAAGCTCGTAACATATCCTCAAGAGTCTTGATTGTCCTCTCTGTCTGACCATCTGTTGCAGGATGAAATGCTATACTCATCTTCAACGTCGTTTCCAAAGATTCCTGCAACTCTTTCCAAAACCTTGAAATAAACCGCGCATCCCTATCAGATACTATGTCTTTAGGCACCCCATGTAACCTTAGCACATTCTTCCGATAGGCCGTAGCTAATTGTGCCTTAGTTCATGTATCTTTCATTGGCACAAAATGAGCTGACTTGGTCAGTCGGTCCACTATTACCCATATCATGTTGTTACCCTGTTGACTCTTTGGAAAACCCACGATAAAATCCATAGAAATGGATTCCCACTTCCACTCAGGTACCTCAAGAGACTGAATCTTACCTTGTGGTCGTCGCTTTTCCCCTTTAACTCTCTGGCATGTCAAACAACGGGACACAAACTCACTGTTTTTCTTCATCCTGCATCACCGTAACGTCTTCTTTAAATCCTTGTACAACTTGTCACCACCTGGATGTACCGAGTATGGTGTACAATGTGCCTCTGTCATGATTGTGTTTTTCAGCTCCTCATCATTAGGGACACACCACCTCCCATCAAACCTCAAACTACCATTGTTATGAATAGAGAATCTAGACACTGTCCCTTTCTCTACCCCAGCTCTCCACTTCGCCATCTTAGGATCCAACACCTGTTTACCTCGAATATCATCATAAAGATCAGGCTGTACTGTCAAATCCCCCATGGCATCCCCTTTCTGGATCATATGTATCCCAAACTTCCTAACCTCATCTCTCAACCTCATCAAGGATATGGCTGTGCACAAGGAATGTACACTCTTCCTGCTCAAAGCATCTGCAACTACATTGGCTTTTCCTTCATGGTAGATAATATCCATGTCATAATCGCTAATCAACTCCATCCACCTCCTCTGTCTCATGTTCAACTCCTTTTGAGTGAAGATGTACTTGAGACTCTTGTGATCTGAAAATACCTTAAAGGTCGCCCCATAAAGGTAATGTCTCCAAATCTTGAGAGCAAACACCACTGCACCCAACTCTAGATCGTGTGTAGGATAGTTCTCTTTATAAGGCTTCAATTGCCAAGAAGCATAGGCAATGACTTTACCGTTCTGCATCAACACACATCCCAACCCATTCTTTGAGGCATCTGTATAAACCTCACAGTTCTCACTCCCTTCAGGCAATGCTAAGATTGGAGCTATGGTCAAATGCTCCTTTAATGTTTGGAATGCCGTCTCACAACTCTCATCCCAACGAAACCTGTTCTCTTTCCTCATCAAAGTCGTCATAGGTCTAGCAATCTTGGAGAAATCCTTCACGAACCGTCTGTAGTATCCAGCTAAACCCAAGAAACTTCGATCTCGCCTACATTCTTTGGTGCTTCCCACTTGGTAATCGCCTCAATCTTTGCGGGATCCACGGCTACCCCATCCTTAGAGATCACATGCCCCAGAGAGGCAACTTTCTCTAACCAGAACTCACACTTGGACAACTTAGCATACAACTCATGCCCCCTCAAGGTCTGCAACACAATCCTCAGATGTTCCTCATGTTCCTCCTTAGTCTTGGAGTAGACTAAGATGTCATCTATGAAAACCACCACGAACTTGTCCAAAAACTGACTGAAGACTCTGTTCATCAAATCCATAAACACAAAGTGCGCATTAGATAACCCAAAAGGCATCACCACATACTCATAATGGCCATACCTCGACGTAAAAGCTGTCTTTGGTATGTCCTCATCTCGAATCTTCACCTGATGGTACCCTGATCTCAGATCAATCTTGGAAAAGACCGTTGCACCACTCAACTTATCAAACAGGTCATCTATCCTTGGCAAAGGATACTTGTTCTTCATCGTCACTCGGTTCAGCTCCCTGTAATCTATGCACATCCTCAAACTCCCATCTTTCTTTTTCACGCAAAGAACTTATGCTCCCCACGGTGATACACTAGGTCTAATGTATCCCTTCTCTATCATATCATCTAACTGCTTCCTAAGCTCCTCCAACTCCTTAGGACCCATCCGGTACGGTGCCTTAGAGATTGGCCCCATCCCCGATTTCAGTTCCACACTGAAATCTATCTCCCTCTTCGGCGGCAACCCCGGAATCTCCTCTGGAAAGACATCTGAAAACTCCCCCACAACTGGTATATGATCAACTGTCGGACTCTCTATCCGGTCATCTCTTACATGGCACAAGATCATCGGGCACCCCTTCCTCAGATAGGACTTCAAGGTCACAGCTGCAATCAACTTAACTTTGGGTTTGACAACAAACCCACGATAAGACACACTAATGCCCTTAGGACCTCTCCGAGACACTTTCTTTTGATGACAATCTATCTTTGCTTTGTACTTCCCTAACCAATCCATCCCGACTATCATCTCAAAACCGTCTAAAGGAAACTCCAGCAAGTCTACAGGTAGATCAACTTGCCCAACTATCATAGATACATCCCTAAACAACCTCCCACATGTTACTGGACTCTCCCGAAGGTATAAAAACTTTCTCATTTGGACTCATACTCTCTCAAACCCAATCGTATAACATGACTCAAGATACAAACGACTGAGACGCCCCCGAATAAAAAAAAACAAAGATGTAAACACCATTAACAAAAAAAGTACCAGTGATAACATGTGCGTCGTCCTCAGCTGCTTGTTTCTCCATCATAAACAGCTTTCCACTGGTCTTCTGCCCACCTCCCTGGACAGTACTGGCAGAGGTAATCGGCTTAGCACCCGACCCCTGGTTGTTGTTGGTGTTCGTAGCTGGCTTCTGATAAGAACTACCGCCAATGCGGTTACCTCCCCCATTGTTGCTCTGACCTCCCCGGTTGTTCCATGACCCAGCTGGTCTGTTACTCGCAAAACTCTGTGTCGGCCCCTGAGAAAAGCTCCCCTGTCCCGGCCTCTGGTAACCCCCGCTCACCGCACTGGTGCACTCATGTCTCTTGTGGCCTACACCGCCACAGTTAAAACAGGTCAGCCCATAGCTGCCGCTACTGTTCCCACGACCATGCCCATAAGAAGCCCCTGTACTAAACCCCGAGCCAGATAAATATACTCTAGCCTGAGTGTGGTTGCCTTTCTTGTAGCTAGATTGGCCACCACCCTCGCTCTCAGCCTTTCTTTTCTCAGCACCTCTCTCCCGGGCCATCTCTACCAACCTCTCAGCTCTCCCGGCTCTCTCATAAGCTTCCTAAACATCATTAAAGACTCCCACAGGTAACTTATCCATTATCTTGGGGGTCAACCCCTTCTCAAACCTCAGAGCTAGGTTCTCCTCACTCAATCCCATATCCTCAGCATACCTAGACTTCTTATTAAAGTGTTTGTAGTACTCAGCCACATACATCTCAGAGGTCATCTTGAACCCATCAAACTCCTCCTTTAACTTACTCCTCACATGCTCCGGCACGAACTCCCTCTTCATAGCTTTCCTAAACTCTTCCCAAGGAATAGCAGGCAGCCCTTGCTTCTCATACATATCTCTAGCGCTCATCTTTACCTTATCCCACCACTCTCCTGCTGCCTTCCTCAAGTAGAACGCATCTTGTTCTACCCTCATCTCATCCGGACAATGTACCAAATCCAGAATGTTCTCCATCTCACAATGCCAATTGTCAAGAAGAATTGGCTCCCCGGTCTCCTTATACTCTTTCGGGTTAAACCTCGCTATGTAGAGACTGATATTAGAGTGATCAACCTCCTTATCTTTCCCCACTCTCTTTAGGGCCTCCGTAAGAGCATCTTGATGCTCCAACATTTTAACTATGTCATCAACGTTCATGCTCTCAGCTCTCGCATACAAGGCGGTTTTCTTTGGCGGCATCTTGAAATTATATAAGAAAAGGTAGATATAAACATACATACTATAACCCAAAACACGAAAATAGCCTGCACAGACCCCACTCGATCGAGTACCAAAACCCACTCGATCGAGTTGAGGCTACTCGATCGAGTGCCCAACATACTCGATCGAGTGCCCCGACTCCAGACCCCAAATAGACCTTCTGATCTCTAACATACTCGATCGAGCTGACAAGCCACTCGATCGAGTGCCCCCTACTCGATCGAGTGGCCCTACGTACTCGATCGAGTACCCAAACACACGGTTCTGACCATAAAAACGTCAAACTATCCACTCGATCGAGTTAAGCCTACTCGATCGAGCACCTCACCTACTCGATCGAGTGCCCCCCCCAGTCGATCGAGTCATGCAGACTCGTATACACTACCCGCATGTTATCTCACTTACCCCAACATAATACGCGATCTTTATAAACTCGGCATCATAATTATTACTACGCATGCAAATCTACACAAGTTCTCATATGATCATTAAAGCAATCTATTTCATATTATCAAAATGCCACATTATAAATACCCAACATGTTTCTTCATTCAATTCACATATAAAACATATCTTTTCAACCTTTAACTACACTTTCAATTCTCCACTTCCAACATCCAACACTTCACAACACATACTGTTATGTACACATACGAACCAAAAGACAACATATACGACCTTGACACACATGCCCCCCCTGTGACCGGTTCAAAATTGCAGGGCGAGTTCGCGACATTAGGACGTCTCCCAAGCCTTTGCATTAGCTCCTACAACTTTTACCCCGAGTTCATTTTAATTTGACTCCCTATATTCATTAGATTCATTAGTTACAGGTTTGAGAATCGTCGCTCTGACACCATTTTGTGACACCCCCATACTCCAAGTGCCTTACCAGGACCACTCAGGTATAAAGATGTCACCATCTCGGTTTCCCGAGGCAATGATAATCAAAAGACAATAAAGAAATAACATTTAAATAGAATAAAGTTTAGTGCATCAATCCAAAACCAACTGATGAAATACGGTTACATGTTCCTAAACCAAATGTCTAACAACTAAACAAAATGTCTGACAAACTACTCAACTACAGCGGAAGACTCTATCATCTCGTGGTGACACATCCCAGCTATCCCACATATCTCGACTTACACCTGCTCAACAACTGCTCACCATCCCCGAATGGATCACCACAGTTTTTCAAAATAAAGACGGGGTCAGTACTAATCACACAATCATATATATAATTACAATAAGACAGAAACCAACACATCTCAATCATCACATAACCCAAACTCCATAATCAACTCCTCATCCCTGACTACACACTAAAGTGTGTAGCCCTGCTAGAGTACCCATCGCAACAGGTAACTCCACTCCGCCAGTGGGGGACCGCAGCCGTTCCCACCTAAGCCCCGCTCATACCATAGAGCGAATAACCCAAATCCATTAATGTGCACATCCCTTCTGTGGCGGGTTCCACAGAAGGAGAATAATGGGCATGAAGCCACTCCCTTAAGTGACTCTACTCAGCCGGGGACGCACCCCGAAGAACACAGACAGATACAATCAATCACAACCATAAACAGTAACCAATTCCAACAACCGTCACAACACGAGTATGATACTATACAACAATCACAACCAACAATCAACACATTATGTGACTAATACTGAGTAGGGAAACCCTACCTGGAATGCAACACACATAGACGATCTCAACAACTGTATCAAAAAGCCTCTTCTACGAATCCTCCTCCTAACACATCATCATATAATCACTAACCATACAAAAACTAACACAAATCCCCAATCCCCCAAATTAGGGTTTAAACAAACTTGACTAAATACTATAAAATTGGTACGTAGATCTTACCCTCGACGCAAGGATCACAAGGATGTAAAGAACGATGAAATCCGACCTCTCAAGCTCCGGATTTGCCAATAACACGGATGAATGCGAAGAACGAACTTGAATCTCTTTTCCAATATGATTAGGTTTGTAAAAGTGTATTATGAAGATGACGGAAAGATTTATATATTAATCCGTGTTATTAACAAAACCCGACAAAACATTACCGGTAAACCGAGCTACTCGATCGAGTAACTGACGTACTCGATCGAGTGCCACTTACTCGATCGAGTGCCCAGGCTACTCGATCGAGTACCCTACATGCAGAATCTTGTTTTTAAAACCAAAACAACCTTACTCGACGAGTAAGGCCCACTCGATAGAGTACCCAGACTCATAAAACCGTAGTATTACATGAGCCTCGGAATGTTAGACTTGGACTTTGCACCGATGGTTTCTCGGCTTTTGGGCCATTCAGGAAGTTGTATTCATGCTGGCCGGTGATGCTTACTCCTTTCAATTTACCACCCTAGCTATGCATGAAAAGACAATTTATGTTCTTAACATTAATTATTCCTGGACCAAAGAGTCCCAAACAAAACCTTGACGTCTATTTACAGCCTCTAATTCACGGGTTGAAGCAATTGTGGGACACGGGATTGTTTACATATGACGTGTCTAGGAAATAAAACTTTGACTTAAGAGTCGCACTCCTATGGACGATCAACGACTTTCCTGCTTATGGCATGTTATTTGGCTGGTCAACTGCTGGTGAGAATGCATGTCCATGTTGTACGAAAAAAGAGACTAAATCGATTTGGCTTCAGCATAGCAGAAAATGGAGTTGGTTTGATTGTCATAGACAATATTTAGACACTGATCATACTTTTCGCAAGGATAAGGTCCACTTTCGAAAAGGAAGAATAGAGAACGATGTTGCTGGAACGAGGTTATCGGGCGAATAAGTGTGGGAATGTGTGAAATATTTACCAAAAATCGTGGATGCATCTGACCATGAATTGAGAACGGTTAAAGCGAAACGAATTGGGTGGTGGAAACAAAGTATTTTTTGGGAGCTTTCATATTGGAGCACACTACTAATTCGACATAACCTTGATGTCATGCATATTGAGAAATTGTTTTTCAAACAACTAATTCACACGGTAATAGATAGAAAAGATAAAACAACGTTGAACCCAAATGCACAAAAAGGCATGTTACAACTTTGTTCAAGGTCGCGAAAGGTGGATTCAGTCGTTTTGAAAAAAGAGCCGAAGAAAGTGTTGTGTGATTGGATATGTAATTTAAAGTTTTCATACGGCTATGCTTCAGATTGAGAAGATGTGTCGATATGAATGAGTTGAAGCTACATGGCTTGAAAAACCATGACTGTCATGTGTTTATGGAGCATTTACTGCCGGTTGCTTTAAGGCACCTTCTTCCAAAAATTGAGTGGAATGCCATAACTGAGATTAGTCAATTTTTTAAAGATTTGTGCACTGAATCAGTACAAATTGAAAAAATAACAAGTCTCGAGAAAAATATTGCCGAGATAATCTGCAAATTGGAAAAATACTTCCACCTTCATTTTTTAACTCAATGGAACATCCGCCAATTCATTTGCCATATGAAGTGAAAGTGGGTGGTCCTGTGCAATATAGGTGGATGTATTCTTTTAAGAGGTAATATCAATATCTTTTACAAAGCCTTTTAAGGTTATTACTGATGCGAGCCCGCTAAGTGTTCACAAATTAAGATGTGGTCGTTGGTCACGGTCGAATCAAAACACAATTTATAGCTCCACAAACAACTCTACAATTAGTAAAGAGGCAAGTAAAGGTCGGATCCCAAGGGACGGGAGTTGAAATGAGATTTCTATTGCAACTAGTAGTGTCTAAGGGGTGTCACAAATTGGGTTGATGTAGAAGGTTACTAAACTAAAATAGCAATGAAAATAAACAAGCAAGATGAATTAAAGGGGTGTAAACAATTGATTAAAGGCACTAGGGTGTCATGGGATCATAGGGGAATCATGGGATATGATCATACAAACATGTTCTCAAATTATAAGCAAGCAATTATTGTTGTGATGGATTGAGTTGGGTTATATCTTACAATCCTAGGAAAGTTTGGGTCCCGGAGCCGAATCGATTAGATTGTACAACACCTACAAGTCGACTTAATCTTCCCTACTCAACAACATGCATGGTCTAATGAGACTCGAGTTGGGTTATGTCTTACAAGTCTCATTGAAAAGATAGAAGATGATAGTAAATGCAAGGATTCATAGGCTTAGCATTTCATCAAATATAACATGTGCATGAGTTGAGATCAAAACAAGCAAGCAAATAAAACATGAAAGCATATTAATTTAAGCATGAATCATTCCCCATGTTGGTTTCCTCTAATCACCCATTAACCCTAGCTAAGAGACTACTCACTCATTATCATGTTGATCATGCTAGCAAGGTTGTCAATCATACCAACAATATGAAACATGATGAATAAATGAAAGTAATTAACAATAATTAAAAAGGGATTAAGAGATTATACCTACTAATGATTCCAATAATAAAGCAAAGATAAAAGAAGTACTTGAATGCTTGATTGAGAGGTTGTCAATCTCCCAACAATAACCCAAATAATCTTCAATTACCCAAAATAGAGGATGAACAAAAGAGAGATTAAAGAACTAAAACTTGGATTAAAACTTGATTACAATATTAAAGAGAGATTTGATTGATATTAACTACACTAATTATTGATAAGAAGAACATGCTCCTCTAATTAGACTAATGGGGTATTTATAGTGGAAATTAGGGAGGATGCATTAGGGTTAACTAAGGGCTAAACTAGTAATTACACTTTTTAAGTTGAGCAAGGAGGAGCCGGTATTTTCTGAGAGAAGGGCTTCTTTCTTCGTAGCTTGGAGAAGACAATCCGTCTTTGTGCTAGAATCCGGGCGGAATGGGGTCGGGACGGGCGGATTCTCAGCGTTGGAATCTTAGCGGATTGGGGAATCCGGGCGGATTGTGGAGGGGGAATCCGAGCGGATTGTGGCAAAGCCGCTTGATTGTCTTCTTTTGGGACGGACGGATTGGTGACAATCCGCTCGGATTGTCGATCAAAGCAACAAATCTTCTTCTTTTCTTCCCTTTTCTTCATAAATTCCTTGGGGATTTCCTTGGGGACTCAAGGATCTTTTCTCAACATTGCTCTTCTACTATAGTATGTACAAAGGCCTTCTAATCTTGTCTCTCCTTGATGCTTGGTCATTGAATTCGATCAATTTAGTCTCGTTTTGCCATGAAAATGCAAGATTCTTACTCCTTTCCTACCAAGGGATCAAAATCTCAAAGAATATGCAAAACAAAGAACTAAAGATAAGAAATGACCCAAATAAGCACTAAAAAGCATGGGAACAAGGCTAATTCGGGGGCTAAATATGCGCCAATTATGGTCACATCAATTACTTAATGTCATTCAGTCTTAACCAATTTTTTTGTAGGTTCTTGAATCATTTGAAACAAAAAATTGGAAATAATGCTCGTGTTCAAGGGTCATTATGCAATGCATATTTGCTTGAAGAAATAGCAAATTTTTGTTCTTTTTACTTTGAAGAACATATAGACACGAAGGCAAAAGACCTTGACATAGGTCAAAAAAAGCCGAAGTATTTTACCTTGCCTGAGCTATTTCAAGATTATGAGGGCACTACTTCTGGAAAATGTCGTGAAAGATTTTTGGAAGATAACGAATATGAACGTGCACACCTCTATGTTTTATCTAATTGTCATTCTCATGAGTTGAAACGTATGGAAAGGTAGGTGAAAATAATTTTAATTTTAAATGTTGTTTCAAAAGTAAAACATGCAAAAATTAATTCAAAACTTAATTCGGCATTTTTGAATAGGTTGTTTGAGGATTACATCAAAAGAGAATATCCTGAGGTTTCTATGGCCGAGGATATTTGGAACAAATTTGAAACAAAATTCCCTGACTGGTTTAGAGGTCAAGTAAGTAAATAATATATATTCTATAATGCTTATTTAAATTATATTATTATTTGGTCAATAAATTGTTCATTATCATTAATACTAGGTAAATAATTTAAAAGATCCAGTTTTAGTTGCCTTAGCAAATGGACCTTCAAGGAAAGTAAGAACATGGAAGCGTTATTCTATCAATGGTTACAAATTTCGAGCTTTCATAGATAGGAAAGATTTGGAAAAGTCGGCAATTAACAATGGAGTGTGTGTGATTTCGATTGAAGGAGCTGACTACTATGGAACCCTAAATGAATTTGTTGAGTTGTCTTATACTGGCGAGAAAAACCCTTACAACGTTATTTTATTCAAATGTAATTGGATAGATAACTCAGAAAGGGGAATGCAAGTACATAAGGAATATAAACTTATGGATGTTAATCGGAGCAAAAAATTTCCAAAATATGACCCATTTGTGTTAGCATATCAAGTGGAACAAGTTTGTTATGCTCCTTATCCAAATATCAAAAGAGATAAAGATCAGTGGTCAGTATTATTTAAAATAAAGGCAAGATCACAAGTTGATACTCCTACTGATGAATCTATCTTTCAAGAAGATGTTAATAATGGTGATACAACATTGACAATAATTATAATAGAAGATGAGAATGAAAATGTGGAGGAGGAAGAAGAACAAATGCAAGGAGATGAAATGCAAGTACAGAACGATGATATGCAAGAGGAGGAAGATGAGGAAGAGTTAGGGGAGGAGGCTTTGATGAAGTATTTAGAAGAAGATGATGATGAGGATTTTTTAGATTCGCTTCTTAAAGGCAATGAAAACACTAATTTAAGTGATGATGATGATGATGATGATGATGATGATGATGACTAGGATGCTATATTAGTTGTAGATGTTTTGTACCTTTTCATTCAATCTTATTACTTTGTTGGTACTATTAGTTGTAGATGCCGTATGGCTTAATTTAATGTAATCTAGTTTGTTTTCATTCAATAATCTTACTTTTTATTCAATCTTATTTTTTTTACTTTGTTGCTATTATTTGATTACTTGACCGAGACGGAGGGAGTACTATTTAATTTCTTACTTTGTTGCTATTATTTGATTATTTGATTTCTTACTTTGCCAATTTCTTATTTTGTTGCTATTATTTGATTATTTGATTTCTTACTTTGCCAATTTCTGACTTTGTTGCTATTATTTGATTTTTTAATTATTTTGTTGCTACTATTTGATTTCTAACAATATTTGAAGAATTTAGTTGTTTTGTATGGCGACGAGGGGATGAAGAAGAGGTAGTGGTAGTAATGTAGGAAACCGAGGAAATGAAAACGAGAATGAAGAAATACCAGCAGGTCATCAACAACAACAACAAAATGAGCCAGTTGAGAAAATTCATCTCGATTCTCTTGAGAAAGATGGTGTTTGGTAAGTATGTCATTTTTTCGTAATTAATTATTTTTATATATATATTTATTATATTGTCATTTTTTTTTCAGGTTCAGTGATGCATCCGTTGTGAACTTGATATCGAACAATATTGGATGCAACTACAAAGAACATGCTCCTAATTGGAAATTGGCGTCATCTACTATAAAGAAGGACTGGTGGAATTGGTTTGAGGTATTAGCAATTGTCATTTAATTTAATATTAGGTATTTTATTCATTTATTTTATATTTATTTACAATGAAGTTTATTTTCTAACTTTATTGTTTATTGAACAGTGGCGTGTTAGTTACGATCCCCGCGACAAGGCAAGGGTTAAGAAGGCTCGGGAAGATGCCATGAAGACCCGTTTACGGCAAATGATTTATCGAGCTTATCATAAGGAAGAGCATGAAAAGCCGGATTGGATTAGTGTTGAGTTGCACCGTAAATTGAAGAATAGACCACTTGATGAACCTACTTTTACGGAAAAATCGGAAAAGTATTCGGCTAACCATAAGTCGGGATGTGACGAGAAGGGGAAGGCGTTGGGTACTCACCTAATGCGTCGAAAAAACACATTGCAATATATGGACTCAATGGTAATTTTTTCACTTGCTTTTTTAATTTATTGCCTTTTTTTCTTTAACTTTATTTAAAGTTAGTAATTATATTTAACAAGTATCAAAATTTTAGGTTGATAAAGATGGGAAAGGAGAAATTCCATCCGCTTTGCACTTGTTGGAGAAGACAAAGAAGCATAGCACAAAATGACGGTTATCCAAAAAAGGCAGTCAACTCTTCGTAAGTTACTATAATTATTTAATTTAACTCATTTTTTCAATCATGATTATTTAGTAGATGGTATCTAATCTTTCGTTTTTTAATGATATAGGGTAAGATCCTCTCAAAGAAAACCGAGCTTCAGAGTTAAGGGGTCGAGAACATCGATGATAATGAGATTTATATTGAAGAACATGGAGGATTTGATAAGAAAGGTAGAGTACTTGGCGCGGGAAATGCAGCACCACACATTTGGACTCACCACCGCCGCTCGACTGGTAACGTCTTTTCTACTCCTCATACTCCGGGTTTTGTTGGTAGAGTCGCAAAAGAGAATGCCCGACTTAAGCAAGTCGAGGCCGAACAATCTCAAAGGATTGCGGCAATAGAGGAGTTCTTGAGCCAACAAGGTTTTGCTACTCAAAATTGTAACCCCGGAGGTGTATTTCAAGCTAGAAATGACTTTGATGATGATGGTGGCGACAATGCTAGGCCTATTTCTACTCCCGTGTATTGATTAGTATTTATTAGTTGGTTTATGGACTTATTTAGCTTTCTTTGTTGAACACTTATTTAGTTTAAGTTTGTTGTGTACTAAACTTATGTAAACCTTTTATTTAAGTTAATGCGAAAACGTTGTTTGGAAATCTCGTCTTGAACGAGTTGTGAATTTGTCAAATGCTGGAATTTTCTGTATGTTTGCAGGAAACCGTATGTAATTGCTTTCTAAGCAATTGGGGGAGCTGGAAACGCTATAAACCTCCTGGAAAATTTTTACATGCGACGGAATTTGCGACGAAATTTCCGTCGCAGATATTGACTAGTGGTTTGACTGAGGAGGACACGTGGGCTGGATGAAAAGTAAACTGCGACGGATTTTTCGTCGCAAATCTTGACTTTCCTGTTGACTTTGAAGTAACGTGGCTGCATGAATAGTGTCTTGCGACGGATTTTCTGTCGCAAATTTTGACTTTCCTGTTGACCTTTCTGGCTACGTGGCCTCCATGAACAGTGAATTGCGATGGACATTCCGTCGCAGGGCCAATTTTTGCGACGGGTTTGTGCGACGCATTAATCCGTCGCAGGATTTCATTTGCAACGGAATTTCCGCCGCAGAAGAAAATTTTGCGACGAAAAAACGCGACGGGCTAACTCCGTCGCAAATGCTATATTTGCGACGGGATTTCGTTATTTGCGACGGATTTATCCGTCGCTATGGAAGCTTTTCTTTGTAGTGTATATAGCCTTCCACTTTGTTCGTTATTAGCGTAGTCAATCTCAAAAATTACGGGTTCAACGTATTGCTAGCAAGGATCAACTTGATGATATCCTTACCAAAGCTTTGCCTCGTAGGGGGCGTGTTATTTGTCATTAATATTTCGTTGTATATATTTTTCCGTATATTTGTTACTTGCTCGTCACTTCGTGTATCATTCTGTAATTATTTAGGACATACTTTCTGATAGGGATGGAAATGGGTCGAATTGGATCGGGTTTTTTAAGATCTAAATCCGATCCACTTACTTATTGGATCACAGAACTATATCCATACCCGATCCATATCCAAAATTTTAAAATCCATACCCGATCCATTATACTTTTTTCAAACCCAAACCCGCTCCAAATCCAAACCCGGTCCACCATATAATCCAAAACCCAATCCGAATCTTAATTTGACTACATAAAAAAATAATCTTATATAAGAAAATTGAAATTTCAAGTTCAATAAAGCCTAAATTTTCAAAAATATCCGATTGGATCGGGTTTGGATTTATTTCGGGTTTTCCAATAGTTGATATGGATATGGGTTTTTAAATAGTGGATCGGAGATGGGTTTTTAAAGGATGGGTTAGGATCGAATTTTTTCCTTCGGTTCGATTCGGGTTCGGTTCGTTTTGAGCCATAATTGCCATCCCTGCTTTCTGATTCTCTTCTATAACTTTTAGCTAATAATATTCAAGCTTTCAAAAGTCTTGGAGATAAAAGCATACAATGCCATTGTAAAAGTTATTTTTTTTCCTAAATTTGCCATTGTAAACTTTTTGTTTCTATTATTGCCACTATGTAATTGAAGTTGTTTCATCTATTGACATCGCTTACATTATTGACCTGCTATACCAGGTAAACATACTTTTCTATTTATTTCCTTTTATCCTAAGCAATATTGTTTCATTTATTATTTTACATGTACGACTCTAATCTAATTTGTGTCTTTTTTTTCTCTTTTTGCAAAATATAATTGGTTGGTATGCTTTCCAATTTTTGATGAAGTGCTTACAATCTAATTTTTGCGTACCTTTCAAATTCTTTATCGTATCAAACATATGTCTCCTGATTAGTAAAACAAAATACGAGGGGACCACGTAGAAAAACCATAAAATAAAAGACAGAGTAATGAAAAAAATTCATTTTATTTTTTCATGTTAACTCGCTTGCGATTTCAAAAAAGGGAATAAAGTCGACAAACTAAAGAAGTGCGCATTGGATAAACGAATGGAATAGAATGAAAAAATGGAAGATTTTGATAAAAGGTTAGAAGAGGGGATGAAAATGGCTGAGAATGGAGGGTCCGAATTGAAGAAGATTACAATCGAGCCAACGAGGAAGTGCGTGAATTTGCCACGGCAACAGCAACATACTAGCGACAAAGAGCAAATATTAAATGGACGATTGATGGTAATACTTGTACAAAATATTTTTTCAACTAAGTGAAGGGACGAGCTGGGCGAAATTTCATACTTGGTATTAAAGGAGAGGACGGAGTATGGATCTATGACACGGAAAAGGTTAGTAATGCCTTTCAAAATGCTTTCGTGGACTTATACAATCCAACCCATCATGGACAGAGATGGCGAATGTTACACCCTTATGAGAAAATTTTACGATGTCTAACAAAACGAGTTTTGAATCATGATGCCGATTGGTTGAGTAAATCTTTTTAGCAAAGGAGGTTAGGAAGGCGGTCTTTCAGATGGGGCCTCTCAAATCCCCAGGGCCAGATGGTATCCCGGCGATTTTTTCCATAAATGCTGGCACTTCATAAAAAAGGACATTACTGCAGCAATCATATCCGACCTCAATTCCAAAAAAGTCCTGAAGGAGGCAAATAGAACATTTATAGCCCTAGTCCCAAAATGTGACAATCCGGAGGATATAAAGGATTATTGCCCTAACAGCCTCTGCAACGTCTTTATGAGAATTGTTACAAAGTGTGTTACAAATCGTCTTACGAGGGTTATGGGATACCTAGTAGGGGACTACCAAAACGCTTTCATTCCAGGAAGACACTGTAATACTCGAATAATTTGGAACCCACAAAGGACTTAGGGACACGTGAGGGAACCCACATGTACTCGGAAGTAAAGGATGACCCCTTCTACGAGACCAAGTAAGACCTACACTAGACCTAGTAGATTTCCAGTGGACGGAGTAGAACTCTAGGTGGACCAAGTGAGTTGGCACTCGGCCGAGTAAGGGTATACTCAACCGAGTGAGTGCCACTTAGTTGAGTTAACCGGTCAGCCGGTCGAGTGGTGCTGAGCTGTACCTGAGAAAGGATATTTCGGGATTTCATCCTATCCCAACCCTATCCCCTTCATTCTTATTCTTCTTCTTCTTCTTTCTCACACTAAAACACTCTCCCCCCTCTCTCTCAAATGCTCTCATGCCTTTCCCTTGGCCTTCAAGCTTGGATTAATGGTAGAACACCTCTCTTAATTCCCGATCTACCTTTGTAAGTTGAAATCTCACCTTTTTCTCCTTGTCTTATGAGTAAATTCGAGTTAGGGTTTATTAAGAGAGGTTAATTATTATTTAGTTATGTAAAATGAGTAATTAGTGACTAATAATAAGGGATTTTATGATATAATATAGCATAAAGTGGTTTGTGATAGTTATTACATGATTTATGTAGGATGAGACCGTTTTATGAGATGGATACTTGGTGATTGTGATTAGCTTGTGGATTATGCTAAAAGGTAGGTTATCCTACTCGGTTTCAATATTGTGTATGCATATTTGGGTGTATTTCCTCACTAGTGCATTCATGAGTCGGTTAATATGTATGTGGGATTGAATTCATGAATTTGGTCATATCTTAAATATTGTTCTTCCATTTGTTATGCATGGTTGTGATTGTGTTGTGTTGGAGGTCTTGGATGATGATACTTGATTGTTGAGGAGACGTAAGACGGTTGGGAAACCGTCTTGTACTTGGGTCGCCCCTTAGAGCTTCCCACTCCAAGGGGTATGTGCACATTAACGACTTGAGTCAGGGAGTAACTCATGTGGTTGAGGCAGGACGTCTAGCAGGGGATCCGGTTGGTTTCTGGGCCCGGTACGTCTGGGCGTGTCCCTGTACCTTTGTGTTAGGTGTGGTGTCGTGGACGTGTCCCTGGCACCGATAGTTGTGGGTATATCTGGGCGTGTCTTGGTACCGGTATGGTGATTGCATAGTCGAGTATCATTCATATAATTATGTCGCGTCCACATTTATCGAGTCATGTCTTATGTTTGTGTAATAAAACTGACGTTTGTTCTGTCCGTGTAAATGTCACCTATTTACGGGGTGGCCTGTGTCGATCCATATGATATTTTCGATCATATGGGAAGCAGTTGTCTACAGGTTAGCTTTGGTAGCATGCGGGAAACGGGGACGAGCAGTCATGACATCCGAGTCGAGCATAGTTGATTAGATTAGTTTAGTAGTCATGAATTGTATTATTCATTTCATTTATTCATTTATGTCTATGTAATTCACTAAATAATATTTATGTTAATTGTTTCTCAATCGCGACTCCGATTTCACTAACTCGGGAAACCGAGATGGTAACATCTCCCAATTACCTTGGCCGGGTAAGAAGGGTTGTTACAAAGTGGTATCAGAGCCAGGTTTTGGAACCCAAACCAAAGAACCAAAATGAGCCTAGGTGTGTCTAATAAAATATACCCGACTTGGATACAATAGGGGATCGGTTTTTATTAGGGGGGCCCTCATATCAAAACTAATACCTATTATCCCGGTTGGTCACCACGTGGGTGGTCGTGAGTATGGGCAACGCTATTTGGAAGATGTATTTTGTATGGTTATGTGGTAGCATTACGTTTCTTGTATGACGTAATGATTGCCAATGATGTGGGAATGTGTATGGAAGTTAAATGCTTAGATTTTTGTGACTAGCGTGTTTGGGAAATGGTTAACATGTGTTGGTATACGGATAATGGTCTCAATCTTTGCATCACATTGCGTGTTAATTGAATGCCTATTAGTGTCATTAGTTATGTATGATTAGAACTGGAAGCTAGCGGAGTAGCCGCTAGTGCTACGGTATTGCACCATAAACGGTGAGTTGAATGACGTATGAACTAACTCGGGACGAGTCATCGATAGACGGTGGACTCCCGAACCTTGTATTGTCTTGCAGGAAATCCATCGATAAGATTCCATTGAGAATTTAAACCCAACGGAATCACTTGACCGAGTGGGAGGACCAACTCGGCCGAGTAAGCAAGCACTCGACCGAGTGGACCCTGGACTCGACCGAGTGAACCCAGTTCCAGGAGGTAATACATTCTGGAAAAACCCGTCACTCGATCGAGTGGGTCATCCACTCGACCGAGTGGAGTCGTACTCGACCGAGTACACTCGGCACTCGACCGAGTGAGTTCACACGGGTTGGACTACTTGGCTAAGAGCTCTTATTTCCCCCAATTTTCATTCTTATCTTCATATCTTCACACCTTCATCCCTTTCTTCACCAAAGTTCCCCTAAAAACCTCCATTGTTGTTCTATTTTGCTTGTAATTCATCCTATTACTCCATTTTTCTCATCTAATCCCATTAATTGGTCAAGGTAAGCTTATTCATCTTCTTCCATCTTTTTTCCCAATTTGAGTTTTCTTTAGATCGACTTTTAAATCCTTTGAGTTTTGCTAATTAGTTGTTAATTTTACTTAATTCATGATACTAGTAAGCTTTCTACACCATTGTTGTTGATAAAAAAATCGAATTTTATGATGAAGATTTCGTCCACCATTGTTGAACTCGAAAATGGTGTTCTTGAGTCAATAATGGGATTTTGTTGATTGTTATTGTATCTAATTGGACAACAAAGGCTTAACCTTTGTTGTCATGAATGGATCTTGTTTAATATGTATAAATTTTGTCTTAAAACATCGTCTTAAATTTTCGAATTTTAGACAAGTCATGCCTAATTTTTTATTTTTCATGAGTAAAAACTTGGTTTAATGCCTTATGAGACTACTATCTTGGTTGATAATGTGGTATGTGGTCCCAAAATGAAACCAATTTCGTCTTAAAATTTGGGTGAAACTTCTCCAACTTCTCCTGAAACTCCCATGAACAATGCCTTTTCACGACTTAAAGATAATTTTTCTATGTTGTGGGATTGAGAATTTTATGGTTATTACTATTCGATAAGAGGGATTAAAAGAAAATTTTGTCTCAAGTTCTTGAAAAATCCGACATTTACCATGTCAAATTTTAATTTTCTTTTGTTTACTACTTGAGTTGCTTTCTCATGACTTCTCCAAAACTTCAAACCATGACGCTTGAAGTAGCCTTACACTTAAAATTTGCTCGGCTCAAAGACTTTAAAATGGCAAGGAAATATTTCACTTGCCCGAACCTCTTTTAACATCTTGCCAAACAAATTCTCTTCTTGTCTTAAGTTTAACATGTTAAATTAATGACAACAACATGTGACCTCTTAAGTAAGGCTTTAAAGGGTTAAAATTTTTAAAGCTTGTGCAAATGGCTAATATGATAAGAAACTAGTGTAGTGTATCATGGTTGAGTCAAGTTAGTCAAGTTGGATGATGGACAAGAATAGTACATGTGATTAAAGTCATGTTTTAAAACCATATTATGTCACAAGAGTTTTAATATCCGGAAAAGAATTTGTAACATGAGAAAATTTTGAAAAGGTGGTTAAAATACAAAGAAACTATCTTGGAGATTCATTTTATTTAGTATCCATCAATTTGAGAAGTCGAGAAAATCTTCATTCACATCCAACATTTGCTTCAAATTCTTACCTTTCTCATTCCATATCTTGTGTGTGATTCTCTTGTAACATGGCAAGGAACGCTAGAATCGGTCGTGGAAGGAATGCTCGCCAACCTCAACAAGAGGCACCGCCCGCTATCACCCTCCCGGACTACCCGTCTATAGCTTTTGGGAGTGAGGAGCACCAGGATAAGTTTGAGGTCCTAGCCACTAGGAGGATGGCCCCGACCAAGTGCATGTCGGTAAGTACCTTGGAGGCCCTAGGGATAGAGAAGGAGGTGCATAACATCTTCACGGTTCTCGGATTCGAGGGTTTGTACAATTTGGAGGAGATAAGTTATCACAACCTCACCCTTAAGTTTTTGAGTTCCTTCACCTATGACAAGGAGACCCATAAATGTGAGTTTTAGGCTCAAGAATACCACTTTCAACTTAGGTAGTGATGCCTTTGCCGACCATCTAGGGGTGGGCAAGCGAGTTGTGGGTAACCATGATAAGGTTGAGAAAGACATGAAAACTTCAAAATATTATCATCTTTACACGAGTAAGGAAAAGGTTAGTGTGAGTAACATGAAGACTAGTGACATTAAGCACCCCGTCCTAAAGATTTTCTTGCGCTCCTTGACCAAACTCCTATATGGGAGGAAAGACTCGAGCAAACTCAACTCCACAGAGGTGTTGATCTTGAGCTCCTACCTTAACCCCCACCATGAAAGCCGTTTTCACTTCAATGTCGTATCTTTGGTGTGTCTTGCCCTTGGGAGGATGGCCATGTCGGACCAATGCTCCTTAGATTGTGGGGCCTTGGTAACTCGGTTGGCCAAAAACTTGCTAGCTTACGAACCGGGGGCGGTGGATGCATCCATGTCCAAGAAAGTTGTTTATCTTGATCTTGATTGGTTGAGGGCTCAGTCTTGGGTTGTGGATTGGGAGGAGGATGACACCTACTCTTGGAAGGTTTATGGTGAGTGATATATGAAGCTCCCCGCCTGTGAGGAACTACCCCCCGACTTCCCCTTTGGAGAGAGAGGGATCACCTCGTCCCGAGGCCCAACGGTATACCATCCCTAGTAGCCTTACCTTTGACCTAGATGATGTCACCAAGAAATGGGAGGCACCTCCGTTACCTCCCTCACTTCCTGCTCCCGTAGAGAAAGCATCCACATCTTTTCTCCACTCCATACCTATAACTATGATGCCCCCACCATATGCCGAGAACTTTGGCCAAGGCCCACCCACCTTTGACTCAAACTATCCCATGTTTTACCTGATAAACCGAGTGAACACTGACCTTGTGTTAAGAGACATGCACAAGGCGGCTTATAATCAAGGAGTACGACCCGCCGACCGCCCTAGATTTTGGTCCGGACCCGGAGACACCTCCCGAGTCTTCAAGGCCTATGGTATCCAACCGACGGATTGGGAGTACCACCTTCCTTTCGGTGTAGGGCACTTGCGTGATCCGTTTATGGGTGATATCGGGATCTAATATGGCAATACCTACCAAGGAGGTGGAAGTGAGATGGGAACATCCGCGGCGGCGAAGGCTATGGACCTTGATGAGATATGGGAGGAGGCGACTCGTAGGGCACCGGGATAAGAGGAGGAAATGAAGAGGAGGAGTAGGAGGACAAGGAGGAGGAGTAAGCACAAGGAGGAAGCAAAACGGTGAAGAGTTGCTCCGGGTGGGCAAGATGGGTGTCAAGCATTGGCAAGAAGAGAAAGCCCTCCGAGTAGTGGCGGTTTTATGAATCGGACTCCTTAGGACTTTTCATTATTGTTTAAAACTTTGAACAATTAATTTTCGTGTTGAAAGCCAGCCATAAGGCCAATACTAGCGGACCTTGTATGATATAATGGTGTGGTAAACACCGTTTGGACTCCATTGCATGTATGCTCGACCGTAGGGGAACTTGGAGGCCACTAGTGGCCGAAAATCTAGACTACCCAGTGACACTCGGCCGAGTAACCTTTTTACTCGACCAAGTGGTGGTCCACTCGCACTACAACAAATAAGGTAATTGGCGACCATATAAGGAGACTGAGAACAGTCGCCATTAAGAATAAAGCGACTAAGGCCCGTCGCCCGCACTTCGTAGCTAGGTTTAGTCGCTTTTGGCGACAGGACTTCGTCGCCAATTTTGGCGACGGAATTTTTTAAAGCGGGCGACAGAAACTCGTCGCCAAATTTGGCGACTATTATTGGTAGCCACATTAGCGACTGTCATTGGTCGCCATATTTAAGCGACGTCACCTCCAAATACAGGGCATTTGGCGACGGTATTTGGTCGCCAATTTGGCGACGGATTGTGGTCGCCATTTTGGCGACGGATTGTGGTCGCTATAGCCCCTAAAATTAAATCACAATCAGAAGGTTAGCGACGGTTTGCCGTCGCCAAATGCCCAGTATCCATCGCCAATTTTACATTTTTTTTAGCCTAAAAATCGTTTTTCACCTAGCCAAATACGTAAAAACCTGCAAATAAACCAACACTTCCAGCAGAGAACACATGGGAAGCCAACACAACCAAACTTGATAAATAAAATCATGTTCATACACACAACTATGAGTTTTGGTCATCTAACATTATCCGGGAATAACATGTTCTCTAAAAAACTACATAACAGGGAAACTTGCTCCCGCTCCACTACCACCTCCATAATTAGGATCTCTAGGATCCTTTGGTTGCGGGCGCCACCCAGTGTTGCAATTGGCGAAGAAGGAGTTCATCCGGTCCATTTCCTCTTTCATCCTCCGAATTTCTTCATCTCTCTCGGCATCCCGCCTCTCCCTCTCGGCATCCTGCCTCTCCTTGGCGGCTAATTGAGCTTGGAGCACACTTACGACACTTGGAGTATAATGTTGTTGTTGGGAGGAAATTGACCCTCTTCTTCTTGTAGGAGGGTAGAAAATCTCCTTTGCCGACCCGGCTCCATACACATCTCCTCTTTGAAACCCCTCAACAAGATCAAACCATAGCTCATTGTCATCAATTTCCGAGTTGTTCTTCCTACGGACAAGGAATTGTTTATCCATGCAATAAGGACATGCCTTTTGCCCAGCGGTTGCCCATCCTGATAGCATACCATATGCGGGAAAATAATTTATAGTCCATAACAATGAAGCTCTTAGTTGGAAATTTTGCTTCTTCGACACATCAAATGTTTCTACACCAACTTCCCACAAATACTTCAGTTCTTCCACCAACGGTTGTAAATAAACATCCAGATGGTTTTTTGGGTTATCAGGACCGGGAATAAGTAAAGAGAGGAAAATAAATTGTCTTTTCAGACAAAGCCAAGGAGGTAAGTTGTACGGCGTGGTCATTACGGGCCAACACGAGTACTTTCTACCAAACTGACCAAAAGGGTCAAACCCATCCGTACACAAGCCAAGTCTCACATTGCGAGGTTCCTTGGCAAAATCGGGATATAACTTATCAAAACGCTTCCACTCCTCCCCGTCACTCGGATGACACATCTTTCCTGGTGTACGAGGATTTTCTTTGTGCCATCTCATTTGGTTGGCAAGATTTTTCGTGGCATACATTCTTTGAAGTCTAGGAGCTAATAGAAAATAAATTAATGTGTTTTCTGATATTGGTTTCTTTCTCTTTCCACTCCTTTTATTACCCTTATTCCCCTTCAAAATAATATTTCCTTCACTTGTCTCATATCTATCCCTTTGACATTTCTTACATTTGTCAAGCAAAGCATCATCTTTCCAAAAAAGCATACATCCTTTAGGACATGCATCAATCTTTTCATGTGGAAGTCAAGACCTTTGACCACTTTCTTGGTATTATAGAAATTTCGGGTCATAACATTATTATCGGGTATAACATCCTCAACCAACGTAGCAATACTATCAACGGCTTTAAATGGCATATTATACTCACATTTTAAAGAAACTATCCTGGATGCAACTTGTAACAATGTCATTCTACTCCCCTCATATAAGGTTTTTTCGGAAGCACTTAGCATGTCAAAAAAGGCTTTTTCTCTTGGGTTTGGTTGTTCTTCATCAATCATTGGTACACGGTCGTCATTAATGAAATCATTAGACTGAAAGGCATCAAGTACCATTTCTCTATATGGGTTCTCATTTTGTTGGATTTGAGGCTCTTCGGGATAATATTTTTCTCCATGGGAGATCCAATTGTAGTAGTTTGGAAAAAAACCATTTGTAACAAGATGCTCTTCTACTTCAATGTCAAATAAATATTTTAAGTTTTTACATTTAGTACAAGGACACCTAAGTTTATGTTGTTCCAAATCATATGAATCTTGACATCTAGCAAATTCAATAAATCCACGAACTCCCTTTACAAATCTAGCGATAGGACGTTTCTTCTTATCTACTCTTTCTTCGTACATCCAAACTCACGTTCAAATCTCTTCATTTTAATCTATAAGCAATATATAGCAAACTAACCATTTTAAATAATAATATTTAATTTCAACAAAAAAACAATGGTTACCTCATCCTCCATTTTATGCTAATTTCAAGATTTCAATTGGGTCCTTATCACTCCAACCTAAACCCATCAATGTACGTTTCAAGTCACTAGCAAACACACATTTGTGATTTATTAATGAGAAAAAAAATCGTGACAATTCCCCTTAGTTCTCCAAATACACAATGTGGAATAGATACATATTCCACATATGTATTCAGAGAACATTGGAGAAAATTGCAACCAAATTCTTTTCTCATTAATAAAATCACAACTATGTGTTTACTACCTAAGTGACTTGAACGTACAAAGACGATCCCAAAATGGGGACTATTCAAGAATTGCTCCTAATGAGTAATTCTTGAACGGGTACTAGGTCATTATATATTAAACAAGTTGTCAAAATTATAAGGCAAATTTATACAATCCCCTAATCAAATGACATTACTAATTTAACAAATTTATACACCATGCTCATTCTAACTTAATTTCGTTAATTATAAGGCAAATTTATACAATCCTAACATTATACTACCTTCATAAAACTATACTACCTTCAACAATACTACTTCAATATTACTAAAACTAAATTACTACCTTCAATAATACTAATATTATCAAGATAACCTTCAAGTACATCCCCTAATCAAATCACATTACTAATTTAACAAAAACACCAATTTCTAACCCTAACTCAAATTAATTAACAAAAATGCTAATTAAATTACAACTACATACATTAATAAGCATCACTAATGTATAAATTACAACTAGATACTAAATAAGCATCACAACTTAAACAAAATATGAAGGATTGAGGTAATTAAATCAATTTGAGTCGAAAACAAACCTTTATTAAAAATAAAAACAAAAGGTCGGTAGTGTTGTGGTGATGTGGTGTGCGGATGGCGGCGGCGAGTGGTGGCGTCCGGTGTTCGTGGTAGTTGGTGGTGGCGTCGGGTCGTCGGGTTCTTGAAGCTTTTCTTTTTTTGGTTGTTGATAGTATGAATGAGGATGACGGGTGAAAAATTGGCAAAAAAAAAATATCAGGCGATTTGGCGACTGTTTCTGGTTGCCAAATTGGCGACGGGTTTTGGTCGCTAATTTTGGCGACTGTTTTCGGTCGCCAAATTGGATAACTTTCGGTCGCCCGTGGATTTCACACAGATTTTTGGATAAAAAGCTACAGTCGCCAAATTGGCGACTGTTTTCCGTCGCCCGCTGTTTTTTTCCTGTCGCCAAATTGGCGACTGTAGCTTCTCTGTCGCCTTTGTCTTGTTTTCTTGTAGTGTCGACCGAGTGACAGCTCCACTCGATCGAGTAGGCCGATAAACAGACTTGGAAACCTCCTGTAAGGACCCCCACTCGACCGAGTGGCATGACCACTCGACCGAGTAACTGCTGAATTTGACTGAGTACAGTGGAATTTGGCACTTTCTAGGAATTTTAGACCACCTAAGACGCGTTTGACCGTTATTTTGAACTATGCCGACCTACTAAGAGCCGAACGACCATAGAAACCCCACACGATGGACTTTTATGAATTGTTTACATCTGATCTTAGCATTTGTTTGAGGGGTATACGAGAATAGTCAAGCTACAAATGATTATATGATGGCATAAAGTACATGAAAATGTGTATGTATTCCGTAATAGTAGTGGAAAAGTAAACAATAGTAGTCGGTACACATCACGTAACGAGTTTGTAACACTAGTATGTGTTGTAGCGGTTCAATATGATATGTGAATGATATGTGGAATATTAAGAGTGGTTGAGCCTAGTCATGAAGAGTACTCATATACATGTATATACATAAATTAATCATACACATAAAAACCCCATCAATAGATATCGACCTTGGCCACGCATAACATATAGATATAGTAAAACAAGCCGAAACCCTTTGGAGAACACAACATTTGACAATAATGGTAGATTACTAGGAGAGTGTCATGTGAGACTTATAGCGAACTTGGGGACGAAGTTCTCTTTTAGTGGGAGTAAATGTAAGAACTCGGAAAATTTAGAAAATAAAGAGCACCATACGTGGGGAAGTAACGAGAGTGAACAAGAAACCTAGGATAGATAGGATATACGTGTATAACAATAAGAGTGATGATGACAAGAGAACACACGAGAACCGAGAATGAGGCTTGAGAGTAGATCGAGGAAGATTTGAAAAGAGAATGAGTGGCGAACTTCGGGGACGAAGTTCAATTTAAGGAGGGAAGATTGTAATACTCGGATAATTTGGGACCCACAAAGGACCTAGGGATACGTGAATGAACCCACATATACTTAGAAGTAAAGGATAAACCCTCCTACGAGAACACGTAAGACCTAAACTAGACCTAGTAGATTTCCAGTGGACCGAGTAGAACTCTAGGTGGACCAAGTGAGTTGGCACTCAGCCGAGTAAGGGTATACTCGACCGAGTGAGTGCCACTCAGTCGAGTGGTGCTGAGCTGTACCCGAGAAAGGATATTTCGGGATTTCATCCTATCCCACCCCTATCCCCTTCATTCTTCTTCTTCTTCTTCTTCTTCTTCTTTCTTACACTAAAACAGTCTCCCCTCTCTCTCTAAAATTCTCCCATGTCTTTCCCTTGGCCTTCAAGCTTGGATTAATGGTGAAACACCTCTCCTAATTCCTGATCTACTATTGTAAGTCGAAATCTCACCTTTTTCTCTTTGTCTTATGAGTAAATTCGAGTTAGGATTTACTAAGAGAGGTTAATTAGTATTTAGTTATGTAAAATGAGTAATTAGTGACTAATAATAAGGAATTTTATGTTATAATATAGTATAGAGTGGTTTGTGATAGTTATTACATGATTTATGTAGGATGAGACGGTTTTATGAGATGAATACTTGGTGATTTCGATTAGGTTGTGGATTATGCTAAAAGGTAGGTTATCCTACCCGGTTTCAATATTGTGTATGCATATTTGGGTGTCTTTCCTCACTAGTGCATTCATGAGTCAGTTAGTATGTATGTGGGATTGAATTCATGAATTTGGTCATATGTTAAATGTTGTTCTTCCATTTGTCATGTATGGTTGTGATTGTGTTGTGCTGGAGGTCTTGGATGGTGATACTTGATTGTTGAGGAGACGTAAGACGGTTGGGAAACCGTCTTGCGCTTAGGTCGCCCCTTGGAGCTTCCCACTCCAAGGGAGATGTGCACATTAATGACTTGAGTCACGGAGGGACTCGTGTGGTTGAGGCACGACGTCTGACAGGGGATCCGTTTGGCTTCTGGACCCGATACGTCTGGGAGTGTCCCGGTACCTTTATGTGAGGTGTGGTGTCGTGGGCGTGTCCCTGGCACCAGTGGTTGTGGGTACGTCTGGGCGTGTCTCGGTACCGGTATGGTGATTACATAGTCGAGTCTCATTCATATAATTATTTCGCGTCTACATTTATCGAGTCATGTCTTGTGTTTGTGTATTAAAACTGACGTTTGTTGTGTCCGTGTAAATGTCACCTATTTCCGGGGTGACCTGTGTCGATCCATTTGATATTTTCGATCATATGGGGAGGAGTTATCTATAGGTTAGCTTTGGTAGCATGCGGGAGACAGGGACGAGCCATCATGACATCCGAGTCGAGCATAGTTGATTACATTAGTTTAGTAGTCATGAGTTGTATTATTCCTTTCATTTATTCATTTATGTCTATGTAATCCATTAAATACTTATTTATGTTAATTGTTTCTCAATTGCGACTCCGATTTCACTACCTCGAGAAACCGAGATGGTAACATCTCCTAATTACTTTGGACGGGTAAGAAGGGGGTGTTACAGAGACGCACATTAGTTACAATATCCTTCTTGCTCATGAAGCAATTCATAAATAAACTCACATAGAAAAGGTAAGTATGGTAAATTTGCTTTGAAAGCGGACATGAGTAAGGCTTATGATCGTATCAAATGGGATGTTCTACATGTTGTTCTGGGTAAATTTGGTTTCCTAGATAGGCTAATTGAATTGATCATGAGTTGTGTTAGTACAGTTACGTATGAAGTTCTTTTTAACGGAGCTCCGCTACGGCAATTTAGACCACCCTGCGGCTTGAGGCAAGGGGATCCATTATCACCTTATCTCTTTATTTTCTGTATGGAGATTCTTTCGTGCAGTGTTGAGAATTCGCAACAAATGGGTCGTCTTAAAGGAATTAAGATTAGGAGGGAGGTGGCTCCCTTTACTCATCTTTTCTTTGCAGATGATTCGGTTTTCTTTCTCAATGACAAGGGTAAGTCGGTAAGGTTTCCAAAGAATATTTTAGATGACTGTTGTTGTGCTTCGGGACAAGTTCTGAATGAGACAAAATAGGGTGTTCTTTTTAGCCCGAGTACGAAACTCAGAAAGGCGAGAACCTGTTTGAAAGTCCTAAATATAAGAAACAACAAGGGTATTGGCACATATTTGGGAATGCCTGCGGAGTTCCAAACATCTAAAATGGAATTATTTAAGGGGCTTATTGAAAATGTTTCAAAATGTATCTCTTCATAGAATGGAGTGTTTTTGTCACCAGCGGGGAGACTTACTTTGATCTCGTCCGTCTTATCAAATCTTTTTAATTTCTCTCTATCGGTGTTCAAAATAACGGTAAGTGTTACAAGGAAGATAAACTCTCTATTGCCACATTTTTTATGGGCGGGATGTCGGTCAGGCAATTGTCTTCATTGGTGCAGTGGAAAGTTCACGAGCTTACCAAAATGTGACGGTGGACTTGGATAGTGCCCCTCTCACAATAAGGCAAGTGGGACGAAAAGTGGGGAGGAAATGGAGCACCACATGGATAGTGTCACTTGCATATTGTGAGAGGGGCACTATCCGTCTGCAGCTTGTAATGGATAGTGCCCGTCTTCAATGAGAATTTGTGTAAAAGTAGAAGCACCAATTTAGTGCTTCTAGTCTTTACGTTTTATTTCATAATTTTTAATATATACATGCTAAATTTGTATGTTATAAATATTTCAACAAAATAAAATATTACATATTCATTTATATTTTTTCATACCCTATAAATAGAGACCGATCATGATATACTTTAATTCATAATATTTTCATTTTGCATTTTCTAAGTAAAAAAAGCTCTTTTGGAGAAATAGTTTGTAAAATAAGTAACCAAGCACTTGCTATTTTTTCAAAAAGTAACTTACTAAAAACTCATTTTAAAAAGCGTAAATTATTTCTAGAGAGTTAGGCCAAACATGCTTTTAGTAACCAAGCCTTTTACTTTTAAGCTTAAGTGAAGACAAACAATGGGCCCAAAGGTACTCATCTCATATTATTGAGATTGTGTTACGATGGTGGCAAGTCGGGTTGTTATAACACCAATGACCAACCTATTTTAATAAACCCTTATTTTGTTGGTAACAGAATTTGATCATGATTAATGAGAATTGATGAGACGTTTGAATGTGTTATGAGAGAAGATTGATAGAGAGAAATCTTGAGAGTTAAAGTGATTGTATATTGAATGAATTAACTAAATACAATTGTGAAGGATATCATCCTTATATAGCTTACACACACTGACTTATGTGACGAACCATACGTACAACTAACTGAAGTTAGTTATACAATCAATAACTATACCTAACTTTTGTAATCAACTCCTCCTTAGTCTCCAACACCCCCCTCAAGCTAGAGGGTGTGGAGAACAGCCCCAACTTGGACTGCAAAAGCTGATGTCTTGGACTAGGTAAAGCTTTAGTGAGCAAGTCTGCTGGTTGCTAAACAGTAGGCAGATAAGATAGTGAAATGAGACCTTCATGCAGGTTTTCTCTAACAAATGCCAATCTAAGTCTATGTATTTGGTGCGCTCATGAAACACAAGATTTTTAGCTATATGAGTAGTTAGCTGAATATCACACTTGACAGGTATGGCAGCTATATCAGGGACTGAAAGTTCAGAAAGCAGACGAGTTAACCAGGCAACTTCAGCTGTTATTCTGCTCAAAGATCTATATTCAGCTTCTGTTGAGGAAAGATAGATGGTATGTTGTTTCTTGGATTTCCAAGATATGAGGGATCCTCCTAGAAAGACTAAGAATCCACTTACTGACTTCCTTGTATCAGGGCAGGCAGCCCAGTTAGCATAACAAAACCTTTAAAGTGAAAAATTTGCAGTATCGTTCATCAAAATACCTTTGGGTGCATCTTCTGCAATATACTTCAGACCGTGGATAGCTGATGTCCAGTGTTGATCCCTTGGGAAAGCCATAAATTGGCTTAATAACTGAACAGCAAAGGCTATATTTGGACGAGCGTTAGTGAGATAATTTAGTTTACCCACCAATTTTCTGTAATTAGCTGGATTATCCATAAGATTTCCAGATTCATGATGAAGCCAGATATTTGGATCCAAATTACAAGAAACTCTTCTTTCATTTGTACAATCAAACTCTTGCAACAATTCCTTTGTAAATTTGTTTTGTGTGATTGTAATACTATTGTCCAAATGGTGAAATTCCAAATCTAAGAAATAATGTAATTTGCCCAAATCCTTGATTTGAATGTAGAGTCTAGAAATGCCTTGAGAGCAGACATCTCATTATCATCATCTCTAACTAGAAGAATATCATCTACATAGACTGCTATGTAGACTACTTTACCATGTGTTCTTTTTTAAAACAAAGAATAATCATTCAAGGACTGTCTATAACCACTTGATCTCAAAGACTGGCATAGCTTGGCATTCCATTGCCTAGAAGCTTGCTTTAGTCCATAAAGATGCATCTCAAATTTGAAAACTATGTTCTTGTCTTGAACTTGTAAACCAGGTGGAACTTTCATATAAACCTTTTTCATTTAAATCACCATGAAGAAATGCATTGTTCACATCAAGTTGACTCATTCTCCATTTCTTTTTCACTGCTACAACAATTAAAGTTCTGATTGTTGTCATCTTCACCACAGGAGAGAATGTCTCAGTGTAATCTATGCCTTCTTTCTGTGTAAAACCTTTCACAACCAATCTTGCCTTGTACCTTTCAATGGTACCATTTGATTTATGCTTGACTTTGAAAACCCATTTACAAGAAATTGACTTCTTGCCAGTAGAAGAGGCACTAAAGACCATGTGTGATTGGCCTCTAATGCTCTAAACTCAGCAGCTATAGCATCTTGCCATTCAGGATAGACAGATGCTTCTTCATAATTTTTAGGTTCTTGAACAGGTAATATATTTCTAATAGTAGAATTAGAATCAACAATAACAGACAAACAGGCAGATTATGACACAGAAGATGGTGTAATGCACAAAGAAGTTAAAGTATGAGAACATACATCAGAAACAACAGCATTACATGATTTGGTTTTGGAAGGGCAAACATAATGCTGTAAATATGATGGAATATTTGGCTGAGTATTTGTAACAATCAAAGTAGTAAAGTTACCATTGTTAGTATTATTGGCAGTACCCGAAGTAGAAATACTGCTAACACTGGATATTTGATCGGTATTAACATTGACAGTAGCATTATTATTGGTAATGATTTGGATCGGATGCATCGGAAGGACAATCGGTGCAGAAACTGGTATAAAAGAATTCATATAATCTTGCACATAAGGAAAAACAGACTCATGAAACACTACATCTCTCAAATGAATGATTGAGTGATTTTCCAGATTTAAAAGTTTATAAGCCTTTTTACCAAAAGGATAGCCCAAGAAAACACAAGAAAGAGCTCTAGGAGAGAACTTGTCTCTGTCAGGTTTAGGAGAAGTAGCATATACTAAACAACCAAAGGATCTCATATGAGTAAGATCAAGGTTCTTTGCCAAATAAGACTTGATAAAGAGACATATTCTGTCAAATTTTAGTAGGCAATCTATTAATGATGTAAATAGTTGTCAAAACACACTCTCCCCAATATTTTGTTGGCAAATTAGATTGAAAACTCAGAGTCCTAGCTGTTTCTAGCAAGTGTTTGTGTTTTCTTTCAACTGTGCCATTTTGTTGTGGTATATGAAAACATGAAGTCTGATGCAAGATGCCATTATCAGCTAAAAACTGAGCAGTAATATTGCTTGTGCCTAATTCAAAAGCATTGTCTAACCTAATGGTTTTTACCTTTCTACCAAAATAAGTAAATACAATTTTTATGAAACTCTTGATGAAAACAAATGCATTACCCTTACAAGACAATAAGTGAGTCCAAGTACACCTTGTAAAATCATCAACTATTGTTACAAAATACTTATAAGCATTATATGTTGCAGTATGATAGGGACCCCAAAGATCAATGTGAAGTAAATCAAAAGGTTGAAGAGAAACAAATGTACTGGAAGAAAAAGACAACATGTATTGCATTGCTTTTGCACAAATGGAACATGAAAGTAAAATGTTCTCATTAACAGATGAAACATTACAGATTTGCTTCAATTTGTAAAGTGGTAGATGGCCTAACCTATGATGCCAATCAAACATTACAATTTTCAGTAACAACTACAGAGTTAGAACTACGTTTATTGAAAGAAACATCTGGTACAGCGTACAACTTGTTTAATATGTTTGAGAAGATAAAGATCATTATAATTCCTACCAAGGACCAAGTGCCTATTGGAACAATCCTGCAAATAGCAAATGGTGGGAGTAAAACTAACTCTTTGAATTAAGTTGTTTATTCAATTTGCTAATAGATAACAAGTTAAATTTAAAGCAAGGAACATAAAGAACATCATGTAAACACAAATCAGAAGTAAGAGGCACATAACCAACAGTATCAATGCACATAACAGAACCATTAGGCAAAGAAATAGTATAAGGTTTTCAAAGATCTAAAATTATAAAACAAGGCCTTGTTAGAACACGTATGATTGACACGGCTGTCGCAACCCTATCAAAAATAAAACCAACTGGCTCTAACTAATGCAGCAGAGGCAAGTCGGGTATCGTATCCACAGGGAGGCGGTCACTATCTACTCGTTATTCGGTCTGTATACGGTCACAAAGTAGGGGGTTTAAGTTGTTTTTACTAAACTAACAAACTAAATTGAAAGCAAGGACTGAGGGAAAATAGAAGGAGAAATGCTAGAATGTCGGTTCACCATGATATTATACAAATCAGCTAAAGGTAGGTCAGTCGTTCTGATGTGATAAGGGTAATGGAAAGGCCCTCTCGGTCCGCTATCCGCCCTAAAATACTACTAACTTAGCTTTCACCCTCATTAGTGTAGTCTATTGTTCATAGCAGGTCTGTTCATTCTAATCTCTCGATCTAGGTCTGCATTTAACCAGTGTAAATACTTCAGTTGCATGCATTCAACCTAACAATTACAGTTATATTGCTAATGAGACAATTCTCACAACAAACCTCCTAAACCAAATATCGCATCATCGTTATACTGCCATAATTCCCCTAATCCCAGCATTAAAGATTTAGCTACGCATAAAAGTAAATAAAACAAGCACGAAAGATAGGGAAAGAACAAATATGATGAAGAGATTAACAAAAGATAAATAACATAAAAGAGAGAAAGGAAATTACAAAGAATGAGATCCAGAAAGTGAAGAGCCAAAAGTAACGTTGAACAGTACAAAGAGCAGAGGAAAAATCTGAGATCCTCAAGTGTGTGAAAGAAGAGAGTTTAAACCTAATGACGTCCTTCCTATTTATAGGAAAGATAATTATTTGACCTAAGATACATAACAAGATATTAAAATCTTGCGTCACATAGAAAAGTACTCGATCGAGTGGTTTCCAGCGCGTAACTCCAGCTTTGCGCACTGAATTTCAAACGGCCGCCATTTCTTTGTTACTTGAGAAAATCAGGCATTTTTAGTGGCGTTGGAAAGCTAAGAGGATAAGATTTCATATCCAATTAGAATAACCTGATTATCATTTGTAGAACTCGAGATATGGCTCTTTAAAGTAGGCACTAGTAATATGAAGCTCTTCCTTTGTCCGCTAAGCTTCCTCACTTCTATGCGCATCTCAAAATAGTAGTCTCCAAGCTCCGACTCAACTCATCTCACTACAAAAAGAAATAAAATAGGTGACCGATTTTGGTGACTGCAATCAGTCGCTAAAATCAATTTGGCGACTGATTTCAGTCGCCAAACGCCAGTCGCAGACATTAGTCGCCTTTTCTAATTTTGGCGACTAATGTCGGTCGCCAATTTGGCGACTGAAACAAGGTAGTCGCCAAATTAGCGACTGAAATTCAGTCGCTAAATTGACTTTTAGTCACAAAATTTAGGTGACTAGGCCAATATCACTGAGTCAAATTTGGCGACTGAAAAGGCATTTAGCGACTGATTTTCAGTCGCCAATTTGGCGACTACCCTGAAATCAGTCGCCAAATTGGCGACTGAAATTCAGTCGCTAAATGCCTTTTCAAACGCCAAAGCCACTGATTGTTTTGGTGGTTTTTTTCGTTTTCATTGCTAGCCAAATATTTACAACCTGCATACAAACCGAAGTTCCACAATGCCATACATCCCAAACTTCACCACACATAACACCATACATTTCAAATTTCAACCCAACACCACACATTTTCCCAAACTTCATTTCATATATTGAAAATGAAAGTTTTACAAGCTAACATATTCTAAAGTTCAAGTCTTATTACATGCTAAATTAAACTTACTTAACTACTTAGAAGCCAACACCGGCTCCACTCCCCCCTTGTGGACCATGCAGATCAAAAGGATTGTAGTCGGGTCTAGGTCCGGGGTTACAACCTTGCCACCAAGTCTCAAACATTGCCATTTTTTCCTTCATTTGGCGGAATTCTTCATTACGTTTTCTTCCACGTTCATCACGCTCTCTTACTTGAGCTTGAAGTTGACTAATAAATCCCGGTTGATACGTGTTGCTGGGAATTGTTGAAGTCGATCTCCTACGCTTGTTCTCACAGAAAGCCGGTGTTGAACTTCCGGTACCATACACGTGCCCTTTCTTGAAGCCATTCACCAACTCAAACCATATGTCATTATCCGCCTTTTCTGGATTGGTGGCTTTTGTATGTTCAAATGCATCCTACAATATTAAACAAATCATTATAAGTTAATATGGTAACCAAAATATATAAGACATTAAAAAAGAGTAAATTAACAAAAATTAAGTGTTAGGGAAAACTTACATATAATTCCTTGTCTTTTGGCTTAGTCCAACTTCTAATCCCTTTGTGGTCATCCCTGGAATGCGTGTCCAGAAACAGTTTCGGTACCGTCGTAATCGGCTTTGACTTCTTCTTTCCTTTCTGAATGAAAAAAAAAAACATACATGTTAGAAAATCAACAAAAAATCTAACATAAAATAAACATGTTGAAAACTAAAAAAAGTGTGAAATAATAGACAAACTTACACCCATTACACGATCCCAGAATGATCGGGATCCCCCATAATGAGTAGGCTCGACCACGGCATCTATCTCTCCTCCTTTGTTGTTGAGGGATGCTTGCTTAGACTTTTTCTGAAAAGCTTCACTTTTGGTATGCTTTATTAAGCCTTTATACTTCTCACCTGCAATTACACATATGAAATCATAACTAATAAGTTACTGATATTATTTATAATATAAGAGAGTATATGCTAATTAATACAAATAACAAAACAAGTTAATTAAATACCTTTCATGTTGTATGCGGCTCCTTGGGCCCTGACCGTCTTCCAGATCACGTCTCGATATCGTCGAGTACCGACTTCATTATACCTGTTACGGACATTCATTTCTTGAGACGGTTCCCAAGCAAATGCTTTCTACAAAAAAAAAAAGGTTTCGGGCTTTTTGGTCCGGGAACAATAAGTGACAAGAAGATAAATGGTCTTTTCATACATAACCAAGGTGGTAAGTTGTATGGTGTGACCATAACGGGCCAACAAGAATACATCCTCCCAAAGTTACCGAAAGGATCAAATTCATCCGTACACAAGCCAAGTCGTACATTGCGGGGTTCCTTGGCAAATTCAGGATACATCTTATCAAATCGTTTCCATTCTTCTCCATCACTAGGATGACTCATCTTCCCCGGAGCACGTGGGTTTTCTTTGTGCCATCTCATTTGTTCGGCAATGTTTTTGGTGGCATATATTCTTTGAAGTCTTGGTGCGAGAGGAAAGTAAAACAATTGGTTACATGCTATTGGTTTCTTACTCTTTTTGGCCCTCTTACTACCCTTGCCTTTTTTCAACACCAAAACTGTATCTCCTTCACTTGTCTCATATCTATCCGCACCACAATCTTTGCATTTGTCAAGCAAAGCATCATCTTTCCAAAATAGCATACATCCTTCAGGACATGCATCAATCTTTTCATGCGGTAACTGAAGACCTTTAACTACTTTTTTGGTAGTGTAGAAATTTCGCGTCATGATATTATCATCGGGGAAAGATTCCTCAAGGAACGAGGCAATGCCATCAACAGCAAGAAATGGCATATTAAACTCACATTTCAAGGTAACTAGCCTAGAAGCGGCTTGTAACAATGTCATTCTGCTTCCTTCATACAAGGGTTTTTCTGAGGTTTTTAACATGTCAAGAAAGGCTTTTTCTTGTGGGTGTGGCGGTTGTTCTTCAGAAATGGTTGTATGGTCATCACTATTAAAAATAGTGGAATCCATAGTATCAACAACCATTTCTCTATATGGGTTCTCATCAATTTGTATTTGTTGGGTGTGAGCTTGTTCATGAATTGGAGAATATGCTTCTCCATGTGAAATCCAATTGTAATAATTTGGCTTAAACCCGTTTATAATGAGATGTTCTTCTACTACAATGTCAAGCTGGTATTTCAGGTTTTTACATTTGGCACAAGACCACCTAAGTTTTTTGTCTATCAAGTCATATTCATCTTGTTGTTTAGCAAATTCAATAAACTCGCTAACACCCTTTATAAATCTAGCGGTAGGGCGTCTTTTCTTATTGAAATGGTCTAATCTTCCTTCATACATCCATGAACGTTCCAATCTCTTCATTTTAATCTAAAGAAGACCCCACAATAATTTAAACATTTTTAAAAAATAACAATAATATTACATACAAAATTTAATCATTATACTCCACATTATACAATAAACATATGAAAACAATATATAAATATTGTCAATAAGTAATCCATCTTCGAATGGGGTCCTTATCACTCTAACCTAAACCCGTCAATGTACGTTTCAAGTCACTAACAAACACACTTGTAATTTATTAATGAGGAAAAATTCGGCGACAATTCCCTTGATTCTCCAAATACACATCAATGTAGAATAACTAATTACTCCACATATACATGTATTCGGAGAACATTAAAGGGATTGCCACCAAACATTCCTCATTAATAAATCACAAGTACGTGTTTACTACATAAATGACTTGAAAGGTACAAAGACAGTCTCAAAATGGGGACTATTCAAGAATTACTCCTAATGAGTAATTCTTGAACGGGTACTAAGTCAACATCAAATCAAACTAACACTAATTTAAAGTTTAAGATAAACAACAACACTTGGTACTAAATTAATTAAGTCAATCAATAGCACAATTCAACAACATAATAAAGGTTTCTATCCTAGAGTCCGTAGCATAATTTGAACTAAAATTAGTAAATTTAAAAGGTAACTGGTAAGAGAAGGTTACCTAATCAAGTAAAAGCAAAAATGAAAATAAAACAAGAAGCAACAGCTACCGCGGACGGTGGTGCTCAGCAGCGCGGTGACAACCCCGAAAGGAGAAAAGAAAAACAAAAAAAAACAGGGTTATTCAACCTCAATTCATCAATAACATGAATTATCAAACTAAATTTATCAAAATCAAGTCCTAAAGAAGGTTCCACTTAGCCAATAGCTAATTTCTTTTAATCCAAAAGACGGTTCCACTTAGCTAATTCCATTAATGCAAAAGACGGTTTCACTTAGCTTAATATTAATAATAATAAGACGGTTTCACTTAACTTAGTAATAATAATAATAATAATAATAATAATAATAATAATAATAATAATAATAATAATAATAATAATAATAATAATAATAATAATAATAATAATAATAATAATAATAATAATAATAATAATAATAATAATAATAATAATAATAATAATAATAATAATAATAATAATAATAATAATAATAATAATAATAATAATAATAATAATAATAATAATAATAATAAAAATAATAATAATAATAATAATAATAATAATAATAATAATAATAATAATAATAATATTAATTAAGACGGTTCCACTTAGCTTAATACTAATGATAATGAGACAGTTTCACTTATCTACCCAACACCAAACACCACCCACGACCCACCCAAGGCCACCCCACGACCCACCCAATCCACGGCCCACCCACGGCCGACAACCGCCACCCACGGCCGACCAATCCCCCACCAATAACCCTAAACCTAAACACAAACCCTCTTAATCATTCCCTTTTAATTCAAACATAAATTAAACTAAATCTAACTACAAATTAATCTAACATACTAATTACAAATAAATCTAACAAACTAACCACAAATTAATCAAACTAACTACAAATTAATCTAACAAATTAAACTAATTAAACTGAAATTAAACAAAAAAAACTAACCTAATTAAAGAGAGTGGAAATGGCGGTGGAAGTGGCGATGGAAGTGTGGTTGTGTTGTCGATGTTCGTCGCTCGTCGCTGCTTCCTTTTTTTTTTGTTTCGAAACAGTAAAGTAAGAGAGAGGAGGATCTGGTTTCTATAAAAAAATTTGGCGACTGAAACTCATTTTGGCGACTGAAATTCAGTCGCCAAATTGGCGACTACCTTGAAATCCGTCACCAAATCTGAAAAATTAGCCGCCAAATTAGATTCCCTTTTTAAAAAAGTCAGTCGCCAAATTAGCGACTGATTTCAATCGCTAATTTGTTAATCAGCCGCCAAATTGGCGACTACTATTATCAGTCGCCAAATTTCGATCGCCTGTTTTAGTTTTTCATGTAGTGTCTACTAAATGCAAGCATAGGGACATGTGTTAAGCTTGATTATGCTCATCTCCGGTTCATACCTGTAAATAATACAAGACAAACCAAAGTAGACTATTCGGTGGACATTTGTAGCTAAACACTACATAAAATGCATAGAAATGCGTGCAAATAAGGCTTAGAAACACTATATAAAATGCACGCATCAATGATCACTACCTCCTGTGTCAAGAATCCAGGAATTAAAATAAGGATTAAGAAAAACTTGGGAAAAATTAGATGAATGAGAATTACCAACAAAATTAGCAGATGATAATAGCCCATCAGAAGTATTAAAACCAGCAAAATTTGCAGATGAATCACCACCAAAAGATAAGGAACCAGCAGCATTCGTGCCATTATTGAAACCAGAATTAAACCCTGTTAAAGCATCACCTAATACACCTTCTTGATCATTAAAGACATTTCCTGCAAATCTCTTGTACCTGTTCCGTAAAGGCCTGCAAACCTTAATCTTATGGCCATACTTCTTGCAGTAATTACAGAAAGGATGAGGAGCATTATTATCTGCAACTAATTCTTGTCTTTATTGTTGTATGACTGTTGAGCTTAATGAGAATTATTCTGAGAATTCTGCTGAGAATATTGCTGAAATTTTCCTCGTCTGTAATTGTAATTAGCTTGAGAAGTGGAACCAATAGAGATGAGCTTATTGTTGTAATTCTTCTAATTGTACCCAGTGGCTGAACTATTGTAATTAATCCAAGCATTGTCATTGCCAAAACCTACAATGCCATAATTGCCTCTATAACCTTCTCTATTGTTATTGCCAGCATAAAGTGTAGCGGAATCAGATTGAAAATTGACAGTATTATGGATCTCTCTTTGACACTTTTCTTATAAAAGGTTGTTGTAGATGGTAGACAACTTCGGCAAAGGATTTTGAATCAAGATAGTAACACGAAGAACAACATAGGAATCATTCAATCCCATCAGGAACTGAACAGTTTTTTTATCTTCTTAAAACTTCTGCTGCTTTTCTTTTGCACCACATTGACAGTTGCATGAACAAGGAGAGTTCATGACCATACCATCAATTTTATCCTAGATGGACTTCATCTTGGTAAAATATGTAGAGATGTTGTCATTGCCTTGAGATAAATCAGAGAGTTTCTTCTTAGTACCATACAACTGGGCTCCATTGCTCTAACCAAATCTATCTTCGAACTTAGACCAAGCAATTTCTGCAAAATTACTGTAAAGAATTGATTTACCAATCTCTAAGGAACAAGAATTCAGTATCCAAGAAAATACTATATCATTGCACCGTTGCCAAAACTTCGTTGTTGGTGTTGTAGCTGCTGGTTTAGGAAGACTGCCATCAATGAATTCCAACTTGTTCTTGGCAGAAAGAGCAAACAACATAGCATTTCGCCAACCGCCATACCCAGTACTTTCAAAGACATTACCAACAAACTTTATTCCTGGAATTTCTGAATGATGAATAAAATGAGGATCATCGGGACCAATCGTAACATTGTTATCAGAGTTTTCTAGCATTGTTGTATATATGAAGGAATATTATGTACATGAAGAAAAAGATAGAAATTTCGAGATATACGAAGAATAAATAAGGAAAGATGAGAAAAATTGAGATAAAGAAGATGAATATAAACTATAGAAATAGAAATTGGAGATGAATAGGTATGAATTCAAATACCACCCCTTGTGCAAGCAACTAAGATTTGCAAGCTTGATGTTTGCTGATGATATCTTATGTAATACCCGTCCTTTTAGGGACCCGTTGACCGATGTTGACTGACCTTAGACATTGATCTTGACCTTGGGAAACTTTACGAGTGATGACTTGTGACATGGTGAGTTTTGGTTTGTGTGATACTCGATCTAGCTGAGGGTACTCGATCGAGTAGCTTGGGAACTCGATGGAGTAGGGGTCACTCGATCGAGTAAGTCAGTTACTCGATCGAGTAACGAGTTTGCAGCGAGGAATTATAAATCGATAATCGTGAAACCCCAAATCATTTTCGCACTTCCTTCCTAAACCTAAATGCCGTCACCTTCTTTCTCCTTCACCATAATCCTTTCCTTGAGGCCCTCGAGGATACTTACACCAAGGGGATGAGGCACTTGAGTCGGGTAGTGGTCTTGATGCCGGATCTCTATGTATAGGTATGTTATCGTCATCATCATCGTCATCGTTGATTTCAGTTAGGTTGGTAGTAATAGTGATAGATGGTTGTACTGTTGGTATAGGTGATGTGCTTGGTTGATTGGTATCTTTTGGTTGGACGCGGGATCACTGTGGTTCGCTAAAGGTAGGTTTGCCTACTTAGTACTGTTGATTGTCCAGAGAGTCTTTTGATGTTGTTTGGTTGGTTTAGTGTCTGTGTTTATGATTGGTTGTGGTAGTTGGTTGAACCTGTGTTGTTTTGATAATCGTTGTTGTGGTACAGCTGTTTGTGATTGTTTGTCTGTGGTTCTCGAGGTGCGTCCTCGGCTGAGTGGAGTCACTTACGGGAGTGGCTTCACGCCCGTAGTTCGCCCTCCGTGGAACCCGCCACGGGAGGGGATGTGCACATTAATGGACATGGGTTTATCGCTCGGATAGATGAGTGGGGCTTAGGTGGGAACGGCTGCGGTCCCCCACTGGCAGGGCTGGTCTAGTGGACAGTCGGCGATGGTGGTTAGTTAGAGGAGTTGTGGTGTGTGTGTTGTTGTGCTTGTGTTGTGTCTGTTTTATATGTTTGTTTCCTTAGTTGCTGATCTTGTTTGGTTTATTTTGTTGTTTATTTCTATTGTGTCTGCCGTGATCCACTATGGTGAGGAGTCGGTCTTAGCAGGTTGTTGTTTGGATGATAGCTGGGTGCTTGGAGGGACGAGTCTATCACGAGTCACGACAGAATTAGTTCACGTAGCTGATCGTGGTTTTTTAGTTGTATCTTTTATATCATTAGTTTTGTTAATCGCTTGTAATATAACTTAAACGTTTTTTTATCGATATTTGATCATGACTGTCCTCGGGCAACCGAGATGGTAACGCCCTTATATGCTGAGGAAGGTCTTGGTAAGGCTCCTTGGTATATGGGGTTTTTACAAAGTGGTATCAGAGCGACGATTTTGGAACCCGTAACAAATGAACCTAATGAACGTAAAGAGTCTAATAAAATGAACCTGGTGTATGTATGTTGGGAGCCCCGGCTGATGCTTGATTTTGGTTGAGTAGGCACCCTTATTTCAAAATCATGGCCCCATTATGCTTAAGCCAGTCACCGGTTATGGGATATCAAGTCGGGAATTATATGCCTAGCGTGTATAATGGTTATGTTAGAAATATATGTGATTGAGTCTCTATCTGTGCTAGTGTGTGTAATTGAGATGAGGAATTGTGTAAGTCTGTGGTTAAGTAGAGGTGTGTATGAAAGTTGTGGAAATGGTGAAATGTTTATAGTACGTAACAGTGTTTTGTGATGTGGCGATACTAGTGTTTTCTAAATCTTTCTATGTGTGAGGGTTATAAAGGAGTTGTGAGTCTTGCATGTGGTGATGACAGTAAGTAGTAAGTTTGAATTAGTTGTAACATTTATCAAGTAGTATTTGGTAAGTGTGATGGATGAATGGTTGAATGCTTACATGATATGGCATAGTAAGTTGAGTAATGTAGTTGATAATTTGTGGTGACTTGATTGAATTATTAACAAACTCGGATGATAAATGATAGTTTAATGTTAGATGTATGCTTAGAGTGATATAACTATAAGTTGTATTGTTGAAGTTGCAAATCCATGATTAGAAGTAAAATAATGTGTTGAGTGTATGCATGAATAAGCTATTAGTGTGGTCAATCATTTCGCGTAATGTTCGCTATAAAATGAAGTAAAATGTATCTTGGTTGAATGAAACTGTTGCGTTGCATTTGAGTAGTAGTAGTAATACGTCATGAATGAGTATAATAATCTGTGACGATTTCCGAATTTAATCTTGCCCGACCGAGTTGGATTTGCCAGCGAAAACTCAATCGAGTAGCTCAAACTCGATCGAGTAACCCACTTACTCTATCGAGTAAGTGAACAGTACCCGGGGATTTGCGGGATTCGTATACCCTTTTCCATCTTCTTTTCTTCTTATTTCCTATCGCATCTAAACTCTAACATCCTATATACCTCTCTATTTGCTTTCAATCTTGTGTTTTGGGTGCATAAATTTCTTGGTGTTCATCTTGTTAACCCATCATTTTGCTTGCTAATCAATCAAGGTAATAATATTCATCTCTTTCTATGTTTTTAATTGATTAGAAGCATGTAGGTTGTTGGTATTTGATGAAACTTCGATTTGTATGTGTAGAATCTTGCTTATAATTGTTGTCACATGATTTATTTGCTTTAATTTGTTGAGTATTGATGCTAGACATACAAAAATCGAATCAATTTGGGGGTTTTGTATGTACCGAATTTTCTAGGATTTGGAATTTTAAATTGATTTTTGATTGTGTTTTGCATATGAAAGGGGGAAAATTAAGTGATTTTTGTTATGGATATCATGTTTAGAGTTGATTTTGATGATTTTTTTTGCTTGAAATTTTGCCTTAAAACTCCGTCTTAAAAGTGCCCCAAACTGAAATTCATCCCACATTCTTGTGAAATTTGTCTACTTGTGAAGCTAATTTGAAGGTTTAATTTTTTAAAATTAGTAGTTGAGTTGTTAATTGATGCCATAATTGCCATAATTTGACAGCTGTAGAGACCGTCTGATGATAATTTGAGAGTTTATACTTATACTTTCTGGATTGTTTGGTGAAAGTGTGCACCTAGTAACTCTTTTCCATGACTATACATGAAGTTATATGTGTTTCAAAGTAAGTGTTGTTTGTGTATCTAAGTTATGTGTTGAAACAGATGCCGAGACCAAAGTCGAAATCCGTCAAAGTAAGAGCGGGAGGGCTTTTGAGCCCGACGTAGGTGAGGGGAGTGGGGGACCTACGGTCCCAGCGGTGCCTGAGTACCCTTTTGTTGTCGTTGCGGATTTTACGCAAATGAATGCTTTACAGAGACGTCGTATGAAACCCACCCATTGCATTTATACTACCATCTTGACTGACCTAGGAATTGAAACCGATGTGAGACACATCTTCAAGACCTTGGGTTGACCAGGCTGTACCGTCTTAGGAAGCATTCTTATGCTTTTCCGACCTTAGAGTTCATGAGTTCTTTCAAGTATGATGCAGTGGAAAAGACCGTTGAGTTCCGTCTGATGAACACCAGTTTCTTTCTGATCATGGACATGTTTGCCACCCACCCCGGCCTTTCTAGACCCGAGAAGGGAGCCCTTAGGGACATCCCGACTGAGTGTGGAGCTAGTAGTCTTATGCCTTGCTTTACCGGCAAGCCACCTCCCACCTCTAGTAACATGCTTATCAATGACGTGCAACACGTCACTTTGAAGATATTTCTTCGTGCTTTGACCTGTTTACTTTATGATCAGAAAGATGTGAGTAAGCTTAAATCACTCGAGGTGATGTTGCTTGCGGCGTACCTTAACCTCACCCGAGCCCAGAGAGTCTCCATCAGTGCCCCGACTATAGTGTGTGCTTGCTTAGCCTTGATGGCCTCTTCTGACACCCCTTTCCTTAGCTGTGGTGCCATTGCCACACGTTTGGCGGAGCGTCTGACTACCTTTGTGGCCTCCTCGGCTTATACCCCATTGACCTCGATGGTGCCTACCTTAGACCGTGAGTACTTTCTTGACACCAAGTGGTTGAGGACTTTGGTGGATGGTGGATTAGCATGGAGAGTTTGGGGGATGAGTTGGATGAGGATACCCGACCCTGAGCACCTTCCCGTGACCGAGCCTTTACCGGCGGCAGTGGTGGCAGCCGATTCTGATGATGAGGAGGAGGCCCCCGATTGGCAGTAGTACCTCATTGATGATGACATTTTAGAGGTGATGCCTGAGCCGACGAAGAGGAATCAGGTTAGTGCCGAGGGTGTACAGCCTAGAGTGGGGAAGGGACCACGATGGGTGAGGGGGAGGGTGGCTAAGACCCATCCAGAGCAGTCTGTGCCTCCACAGTACCAGTTTCCCAGTTACCCTCACTTCTACAGCCCTGAGATGAAAGTGAGCGAGTTCACGGAGAGGGTATCTGCTACTTTGACACTCCAGAACCTCCATGAGATGGCGCATGTGCAGGGCATCGGGACCGAGGCAGCTTAGCCGGTGTGGTGGAGGGGCGTTGGGGATGACAGCGAAGTCTTCCATTCTTTTGGCATGGAGCGGTCTACCTGGGGAGAGCCCACGAGCTACCCCTATGGTTGCTTGGCACCATGGCGAGTGGGAGCCGATGCTGGCGTTGGTGGAGTCGCAGGTCAGGAGGCAACTGGAGCAGGCACGTCGGGAGGTGATGGTGGAGACGAGGTGATGGATGAGCAGGCTATGGAGTGATGATACTCGTTTGTTTTTATATCGTTTCATGGACTTGTAGTTGATAGTACTTGTTTTGGTTAGTACTTTTATTTGACCTTGGTTTGTACTTTGGCCATAAGGCCGTATTTTAGATACTTTTAGACTGTTTATGCAGGATTTTGGGTCGGGAAAGCATTCCCGACTCGCGTATATATATTGCTTTGGACTTGAAGTGGCGTCTTAGAGGATTTTTGACCTGTGGCTACTCGATCGAGTGCCCCTCACTCGATCGAGTAACTGCAGGGGTGACATCTAGGGAGTATTCTGATCTCAGCCAACTCGATCGAGTAAGTCCAGCTCAATCGAGTGCCTTACAAACTTGATCGAGTAGCACTGTTACAGCTTCATTTCGTTTAAAAAAACTTGTTTGCATCATCATGTCATTGGTTATTGTTATAGTATTTCTTGCTGTGGGTATATTATATTGTAGAATTACCTCAACGGTGGTTATACAGTGTGTGTATTGGTATGATTTATACAACTTTCGGTGGTGTTTACAAATTTTGTATGCTAAATCGTTTTGTCTCAGGTAATGTCATGTTTAAGGGTTATAAATCTCGTTGCATAGTTTGGATGAATGTATAATAAAGTAATTGTTGCCATGACTGCTAATTGATGATGGCATATCTCGTACTATAATTTTCGTTTTCGATGGTTTCGTATTTATATGAGTCAAATTTGGGTAATGTCAAGGACGTATATTGCTTAACATGAGTCAAGGTTTGCATTGTGGTTTGTAAGTAATGTCAGTGTGGAATTATATGTATCGGTTCATGGGACAGGAAAGTTGTTTACTGGCGAACTTCGGGGACGAAGTTCCTTTTAAGAGGGGAAGAGTAATGTCGCGTAGAAAATGACGTAATTTTAACAATTTTATAGTGTATTCATGACATTTTAAAGCATTTTAAATGGTAGCTTGGATGATTTTGTAGTGGTTATTGTGTAATTGCGTAGCAGTTTATAATTGTTGAATAGAGTAGCATGCTATTACATCTTTTTTATAATTAGTTGTTCATTATGCCGTCATGTGAATTGGATGTTATTAGTAGTAGTAGTGTTGCTATTAGTAGAATTGTGTTGTGTGGTTAAAGTAATAGAGTGGAATGAATAATGTGTTGTTTTGAATCAATAGTAGGACCGTTGTTTTGAGTACTTTGTAACTGATAGTTGTTGGCAAGTAGTTGATGAAGGAATACTCTGAATGTTGTGTTTGTTTACATTTGAGCACTATTGTGTAGTAAGTACAAGTGATAGTTGGGTTAGTCGTTTTTGGGTCAATGTGTGTTCGGTGATTCAAAAGGAAATTGGTGATTCGTTGGGAGTCGTGTTATGTAATATGTGCTAAGGTAAATGATGACGATGGTTGATGAACATACATAGTGGGATGGTATTCTTAAACGATAGGGTTGGCCTGTGTCCGATAAACGGTGGGTTTACTTTGGTTCCTTTGCCTTGGGTTTGCGGGAGAGGTTGAGTCGAACTTCGGGGACGAAGTTCATTTTAAGGGGGGAAGACTGTAATACCCGTCCTTTTAGGGACCCTTTGACCGACGTTGACTGACCTTAGACATTGATCTTGACCTTGGGAAACTTTACGAGTGATGACTTGTGACATGGTGAGTTTTGCTTTGTGTGATACTCGATCTAACTGAGGGTGCTCGATCGAGTATCTTGGGAGCTCGATGGAATAAGGGTCACTCGACCGAGTAAGTCAGTTACTCGATCGAGTAACGAGTTTGCAGCGAGGAATTATAAACCGATAATCGTGAAACCCCAAATCATTTCCGCACTTCCTTCCTAAACATAAATGTCGTCACCTTCTTTCTCCTTCACCATAATCATTTCCTAGAGGTCCTTGAGGATACTTACACCATGGAGATGAGGCACTTGAGTCGGATAGTGGTCTTGACGTCGGATCTCTATGTATAGGTATGTTATCATCATCGTCATCGTCATCGTTGATTTCAGTTAGGTTGGTAGTAATAGTGATAGATGGTTGTACTGTTGGTATAGGTGATTTGCTTGGTTGATTGGTATCTTTTGGTTGGACGCGGGATCGCTGCGGTTCGCTAAAGGTAGGTTCGCCTAGTCAGTACTGTTGATTGTCTAGAGAGTCTGTTGATATTGTTTGGTTGGTTTAGTGTTTGTGTTCATGATTGGTTGTTGTAGTTGGTTGGACTTCTGTTGTTTTGATAATCGTTGTTGTGGTACAGCTGTTTGTGATTGTTTGTCTGTGGTTCTCGAGGTGCGTCCTCGGTTGAGTGGAGTCACTTGCAGGAGTGGCTTCACACCCGTAGTTCGCCCTCCGTGGAACCCGCCACGGGAGGGGATGTGCACATTAATGGACATGGGTTTATCGCTCGGATAGATGAGCAGGGCTTAGGTGGGAGCAGGCTGCGATCCCCACTGCGGTGGGTTGGTCTAGTGGACAGTCGGCGATGGTGGTTAGTTAGAGGAGTTGTGGTGTGTGTGTTGTTGTGCTTATGTTGTGTCTGTTTTATATGTTTGTTTCCTTAGTTGTTGATCTTGTGTGGTTTGTTTTGTTGTTTGTTTTTTTGTTGTTCGCCGTGATCCACTATGGTGAGCGATCGGTCTTAGCGAGGTTGTTGTTTGGATGATAGTCGGGTGCTTGGAGGGACGAGTCTATCACGAGTCACGACAGTAGTTCACGTAGGCGATAGTGGTTTTTGAGTTGTATCTTTTATATCATTAGTTTTGTTAATCGCTTGTAATATAACTTAAACGTTCTTTTATCGACATTTGATCACTACTGTCCTCGGGCAACCGAGATGGTAACGCCCTTATATGCTGGGAAAGGTCTTGTTAAGGCTCCTTTGTATATGGGGGTGTTACACTTTTCAGCAAAGGGGATGCTACCTCAATGATGCTTCTGCTCAAATTCTTTTCTACATTTTCTAAAGCCACTGGTTTGAAGGTGAGTGCCTCAAAGTCAAATGCTTACTTTAAAGGCGTGCTTGATCATGTCAAGCAAGATATTCTTAGGGTCTCAGGCTTTATTGAAGGTGTGTTGCCATTTAAATATCTTAGAATGCCTGTCCAAAATACCAGATTGAAAAAAGTGGATTGTGATCGTCTGGTGGAGAAAATCTGCAGCAGAATCCATAGTTATGAAGCTAGGAAGTTCTCTTATGGAGGGACATTAACTCTGTGCAATCTCTCTTAACATCTTTGCATTCTTATTGGGCATCAATGTTTTTCTTGCCTAAGGAGATTACTCATAAAATTGAAGCCACATGTAGGAACTTCTTATAGGATGGTAGTGCAGAATATAGAAGACCCCTCTAGTTGCTTTGGACAAAATTTGTAGGCCAAAGGAGGAAGGAGGACTGGGGATCAAGGATTAGGATGCTTGGAAATAGGCTATGGTGGGAAGACTTGTTGACTGGATTGCTGAGAAAAGAGATTCTATTTGGGTGCATTGGGTCTCTCAGAACTACTTAAAGGGACAAAACTGGCTGGATTATCAACCAAGTGCAGGTTCTAGCTGGGTTTGGAGAAGAATATGCAGGGTTAAACAGAAGATTTCAACTGGTTATGTAGATGGGAAATGGGCTATTCAGGATCAAGGTTTTACAACTGGCTCAAAGAAACCAGGTTTATCAACCTGGCATGGGGTGGTGTCTAATGCCTGGGTCACACCTAAGCACCAGTTTATGGGATGGTTATATGCCAATGAAGCTCTGCACACTAATGAGAAGCTGCTGATGTATGGTTTGGACATAGACGATAGATGCTTTCTATGTGGACAGGATACAGAAACTCAGAGCCACCTCTTTTTTTACTGTGAGTACAGTAGGAGGATAATGCTTTGTCTGTAGCACACTCTGGGATGCAGTTTACCTGTGACAAATGTGATAGACTGGTGTGTTCATAGGGTAGGGTCTAAAATACATAGAGGAATCCAAGCAGCTATTGTTATGGCTGCCATATATCAGATTTCGTGCCAGAGGAACAAATGCTGAGTGGATAGCGTGATTGCAAAACCTGAGAAGATTGCCACAGTGATTATGGATGAGATGAAGGCTAAAATACGGGGGAGGAATGAGCATGACCTAAGAATTGATGACTTAGATTGGCTAAAGAGATTAAAGCTTGTGTAATTACTAGTTTTTCTAGCTTTAGCTCATTTTTTGTAACTTGATATCTTATATAATATACTCACATTTTACCAAAAAGAAATTGGAGATGAAGATATACATAAACAAGATCAACTCTTGGCTGTGATACCATGTTGGTAACAGAATTCGATCATGATTAATGAGAATTGATGAGACGATTGAATGTGTTATGAGATCAAAGAAGATTGACAGAGAGAAATCTTGAGAGATAAAGTGATTGTATATTTTTTTTTTTTGACAATCTGGTTATCGAGTTCTACAGTTTAATAGCACACTTAGCTAACCTATGAGCGCCTTTATTACAAATTCTAGGAACATAAGAAAAGGAAATACAATGAAAGTTTGTCGCTAGATCAATGATTTCGTCAACGGTATTCCTAGTCCAATGTTTGAGCTCAGAGTACTTCAGGACTTGAGCAAGAACCTGCAGACAATCAGAGAAAATGTTAATATGAAGGATGTTGCGAGAGAGTGCCCACTTGAAGGCCTCCCTAATTGCCAATGCTTTCGCATACTCAACATTCTCAGCTCTTCCCTTGATACAGAATTCAGATACAACCTCATTATCTAACATGATACACCCACCATAACCAGCAGCAAGTTCCGCAGACCACGCAGCATCCACATAAACATGAGACCGAGAGCAGCTTAGAGAACCCTGAATCAAAGGAATGAATACCCCATTCGTAAGGTTAGTCAAGTCTTCCTCTAAAGGTGTTTGGACAGCTATAGACCCAGGCTTCCTATCTTCAGCAGAAAGAGCCCAAGTTAAGAGTATCTTGGTATAATAAGATAGCACCAATAGGGGAGCTCTCCGAATGATCAAAGACCTTTCTACACCTTACCACCCAAATAGTCCAAATTAAATAGTACACAAAAAAGAGAGACAAGCCTCATGTTTATTATTAGCCTTAGAAAGAACAGAAAGCCAGTTGCAAATCCAAGACTGGAGGCTCAAATTATCCCCTGATTTTGCCCGAATCCGTAGAAGGCTACCAGCCCAAACTCTATTAGCAACGGAACAATCACGGAACAAATGATTCGGTGTTTCCATTTCGTGTGAATCACAAAGTAGGTGTTAGGCATGGAAATCCGCAGACCTTCCTGATGAGTATCTCACCTGAACCTGACCGCCAGGCTGTCAGGGTCCCAGGCTATCAGGGCACATGAAGATAGGCGCCAGGCCATAGAGAGGACAACGGTCAAAATATCAGGACGATATTAGACCACATTCGCGTATATTAAAGGAATTAAATGCGCAGCATTAAGTGTGAAGATTATGCAGTAAATACGATAATTAAGAGAGAAATATTCGGTGATTATTACTGGAAATTATGGAGAATATTCTGCCTTTAATACCAGATCAAGCAGTCGTTCAGGGAAGAAGACTATATAAGGAACACTTTGAAGATTTCAGAAGGCATCTCATATATACGCAAGAAGAAGCATACGCAATACTTAGAGAAATACAAAGATTGTTATTATCATATAATTATTCTCTCAAATTACATAGTGAAATCCTCTCCTGGCTTGGTGCCCGTGGTTTTTTCCCATTCAAGGGTTTTCCACGTACAAAATTGTTTATCTTGTTATTATTGTTATTTCATTTACGTCTTGTTATTGTACCCTGACGACCTGACCAACAGACTACCTAGAGCTAGTTAACCCTACACAGTTTCACCCTGACCTGATTTCGCCTTGCGCAAAATCCACACAAAACAATTGGCGCCCACCATGGGGCATCTAGCTCTTTAAATCCTTTTTTCCTTATCTTACAAAAACTCAAAAACCTACAAAAATGGCCCAGCCCACCGTTGAAGAACAATTGAATGCGGCTCTCAAAAAATCACCGAATTGGAAAGCCACGAAAGAAAAAGTAGCCCAAACCAAGCGGGAATCCGCAACCGAAAGAATCTGAGTCGGCCCTGAAGCAAAAATTGGAAAAAAACCCAAGGGGCAGGCTCTAGATTCCAACCAGGAACCTCGTTTTCATCAATCATTAAGAACATTGATTTTTCCAGCTTTGGGAGCCCAAGTATTCCTAAAGTCATTAACATAGATGGTGATGATGAACCAAAAGATGATGATAAAGAGAAACCAGATGAATCTGCAGCAGCCATCATGATGGCAGTAGTTCAGGAGATCAAGAAACTCAACGAAAATTTTGATAAGATACCAGGAGTACCTGCCAGCATGGAAGAAGCTGCCCCTGATAGCTATGCTGATTCACCTTTCATAGACGAAATAGCAAAAGTAGACCTACCAAAAAAGTTCACAATTCCATCCATGAGGGTCTATGATGGAACCACGGATCCACAAAATCACGTGGCTCTTTACAAGCAGAAGATGTTGGCTGCATCTATTCCTAGCTAATTCAGACAAGTTTGCATGTGCAAGGGATTTGGAACGACCCTGATTGGTCCTGCCCTGCAATGGTACATCAACCTGCCAACTGGCAGCATCCATTCCTTTGCCAACCTGATCAATAGTTTCAACCAGTAGTTTGCGAGTAGCAGGGAGTTGGAGAAACGATCCAGTGACCTTTACCGAGTTACACAGAAGCCTGATGAAAATCTCATGACATTCCTTACAAGACTCAACAAAGAGAAAGTGTCTATACCCAGGTGTGACGTTGGAACAGCAGTGGAAGCATTCAGACAGGGGTTACTACCATACAGTGACTTATACAACGAACTCACTAAGTATCCCTGCCACACCTTCGAGGATGTTCAGGCCAAGACTCTTGCTTTTATCAGGCTTGAAGAAGATAAAAGCTACAAACTTGGATCACCCAGTCAACCAAGGGATCATGAAAGGAGCAATAGGAAAAGCAACAAAGGGAACAATTATAGACCTACTCCATATTCCAGGCCAGATCAGTCAGAAGTCAACCTGGCTCGTGAATATCAAGATAAGGTTAAAGTTTATCCATCTATCTCCGAACATAACTTCATTGTTGATATTGCAGGATTAATCCAGAGACTTGACAACATGGGATCAGCTGTTAGATGGCCCAGGAAGTCAGAAAATCCAAATCCCAGAAGAGACAATTCAAAATGGTGCGAATTTCACATGGATATTGGACACACCACGGTTGATTATTTCACCCTGAGGAAGGAAGTAGCCTACCTACTAAAGTCAGGATACTTGAAAGATCTGATCAAGACAAAAGGCAGGAATGCAAGGCAAGATAAAGAAAATCAGGAGCATAAGCAGGATCGCAACCTCCCTCCACCACCACCAATCTATGAAGTAAAATTCATATCTGGCGGTTCAGAGATTTGCGGCCTGACAAGTTCAAAGAAGAAAGAAGATAGCCAGGACACCAAGGACCGTGTCACCCCGCAAACCGGATCTTGTCCCAACAATCACTTTCAATGATTGTGACCTGGTGGGCATCCCCGATGTTCATCATGATGGCCTGGTAATTTCTATGCAGATTGGAACGACCCACAGTAAGAAGGATCCTGGTAGATGGAGGCGGCTCGGTGAACCCGATCATGCTTGACGTCTTGAAAGCCATGAAGATAAACGAGGATCAAATCACCAAGAAATCTAGCGTCCTAGTAGGATTCAGCGGTGAGACCAGGAGCACCTTAGGAGAAATCCACTTCCCAACCGACGTGGAAGGAGCTCATCCTATGAAAAATTAGGAGTCCTTGACTGCCTGTTATCCTACAATGCTATCTTGGGCAGACCCTGGATTCACAATGTCAAGGCCGTACCATCAACCTATCACCAGTGTATCAAGATACCAACAGACTGGGGCATAGCCACAATCAAAGAGGATCACAAGACAGCCCAGGAATGCTACTCAGCGGCCTTGAAGCCTTCAAGGCGGGTAAGTCCCGGCATAGCAATTACAAGACTGTTTGGAGCACTTATGTGGCACCTCCCCGGAAAAACAGATCGAGATAATCCTAGACCCGAGTATCCCTGACGGGTATGTTTTGATAGGATCCGACGCACTGAGATAAGTGTCCGACCGAATCGGTAAAATTCCTTAAAAATAAATCATCTTGGTTTGCTTGGTCACATTTTGATATGACTGGAATTATGCTGATATAATTACTCATAAGCTCAATGTTGATCCATCCTTTAAGCCTGTACAGCAGAAAAGACGCAAATTTGCAGCTGAAAGAAACACCATAATAAATGAAGAAGTACAAAAATTCTTGGACATGGGGATGATCAGGGAAGTAATGTACCCTGAATGGTTGGCTAACGTAGTCGTTGTGCAGAAAAAGAATGGAAAGTGGAGAGTCTGTGTAGACTACACTGACCTGAACAAAGCCTGTCCTAAAGATCCATTCCCCCTGCCTCATATCGATGCCATAGTAGACGCCACAGCAGGCCAAGAAATGTTAACATTCATGGATGCTTCCAGTGGATTCAATCAGATAAAGATGCACCCTGCTGACCAGGAGAATCGTATTCATTACTGAGGGGCATCGAGACATATCTTTTACACTGCCATGCCTTTCGGCCTGAAGAATGCAGGGGCAACGTACCAGCGCTTGGTCAACATGATGTTTAAAGACCAGATAGGTGACATTATGGAAGTATACATAGACGACATGGTGGTAAAATCCAAGAATGCAGAAGACCATGTGAAGCATCTAGAAATAACATTTGAGATATTAGAAAAGTATAACATGAAGCTAAACCCTGCAAAGTGCCACTTTGGAGTCTCTGCAGGCAAATTTCTTGGATATATGGTCACAAAGAGAGGCATAGAAGCCTTGACCACGACAGGATAAAGGCTATCCTGGAACTACAGTCACCCAAGTCTGTCAAGGATATCCAAAAATTGACAGGCCGGATAGCTGCCCTGAATCGCTTCATATCAAGATCTTTTAAGAGATGTAACACACTCTGTAACCTCCTCAGGAATAATAAACAATTCCAGTGGACGGATGAGCACGAAGCAGCCTTTCAGGATCTAAAATCCTATTTATCATCTCCACCCATCGGCTAAACCGAGAAAAGGGAGAACCTTTGTCAAGATACCTATCTCATCACGACACAAAGAATGGCGTAGTCCTGGTGAAAGAAGAGCGGGGCAAAGCAACATCCAGTCTACTATATAAGTAAAAGCCTGCTAGATGCTGAGTTGAGGTATGGACTACTTGAAAAATATGTTTTAGCTTTAATTATGTCATGTACCAAGCTGAGACCCTATTTTGAAAGTCACCCCATTATAGTGAGGACCAATTTACCCATAAAATTTGTCCTACGTAAGCCTGAACTTTCAGGCAGGATGGCTAAATGGTCAGTACAGATTAGCACGTACGATATCTCATTTGAACCTAGGGCAGTGATCAAGTCGCAGGCCCTAGCAGACTTTGTGGCTGATTTTAGCCCTAACCTGGAACCAGACCTGATAAAAGAGGTCAATCAACTAGAAAATAATACCCCAGACCAGGACAATAACTCTTGGACTAAACCCTATTATGATTGGTTTCTCCGAGGAATACTGCCTCAGGGAAGACATGAAGCAAGGGCTTTTAAAATTAGAGTTTCAACTTATGCTATCATCAATAACACCCTGTTCAAGAGATCGCAAGCCGAACCCTACCTGAGATGCTTGGAGCTTGACGAAGCCAAACTAGTACTTCAAGAAATACATGATGGACATTGTGGCAACCACAAAGGCGGAAAGAGCCTGGCAAGCAAAGTTCTCAGGACAGGCTACTATTGGCCTGCACTGAGGGCTGACTGCCTGGAATACTCTTCAAAATGTGAAGCCTGCCAAATTCATGCACCAATCATACATCAGCCATCTGAACTCCTTCATTCAATTTCCGCACCCTGGCCATTTATAAAGTGGGGCATGGATATTGTGGGAAAATTACCTGTAGCTCCAGGACAAAAAGTCTTCATGCTAGCTATGACTGATTATTTCTCCAAATGGATTGAGGCTGATTCTTTCAGGAAAGTAACCGAAAAAGAAGTAATATCCTTTATCAGGACAAACATTATTTGTAGATACGGAGTACCATCAGAAATAGTATGTGACAACGGGACTCAATTCGTGGGGAAAAGGACCCAAGCATTCTGCCAAGAATGGAATATCAACCTGGTAACATCAACCCCTGGATATCCAAAAGCTAATGGCCAGGCGGAGTCAAGCAACAAGGTAGTCATAAGCTGCCTAAAAAAAGAAGTGAAAAGAAGACGAGGCGGATGGGTGAAGAACTTCCATTAGTACTATGGGCGACAGACAACTCCAAAACTGCAACAGGCCAAACACCTTACTCCCTGGTATATGGCTGTGAAGCTGTCATTCCCGCGGAAGTACGAGTACCAACATCCAGATGTAGCCTGAATAACGTTGAAGCAAACAAAGACCTGATGCAAGATAATTTGGTTCTGACAGAAGAACTAAGAGACGCTGCCAAAATCTGGATGGCATCATATCAACAAGTAGTCGCCAGGACTTACAATAAAAACGTCAGGGTCAGAGTCTTTAAAGAAGGAGACCTGGTCTTACGTAAAGTATTTCCGAATAAAAAAGAAAAGTCAGCAGGCAAACTGGCTCCCACATGGGAAGGTCCTTACTTAATTGATTCAATTGTTAGACAAGGAGCATACAGGCTCCAAACACTAGAAGGGGAAATGATCCCAAGATCCTGGAATGTAACTCATTTAAAATTATTCCATATGTAAATATCAGGCTACAATCAGGTAAAAATTCAATCACTACTCAACCTAACATACTATGTGATGAACTACATGTTTTACATGCCTTGTCTATATTTTATACATGTTCAACTAACCCATCTATTTAGTTTTTGAATCCTGAACTATTATACATAATAAAAGATTATATGCATAAATATTCAGGATTGAGGGCTACTCTACTGTATATTCCTGAAACAAAAATTCTGCACTTAACCGTGTCTGACGAGTTGGTAACCACCACAGATACGATGAAAGAGTCGGACCAATCGGCATGAAATAATTGCCTCGACTCCGACTAGGTTTTCGCCACGGATTACAACCGACTGGATGCAGCAAGACAGGTGCAAGGGTGTTTTATCCCGACCATCAGTCTAAATGCCCTCTTGATAGGCCGAATACCAAGCCCTCCAGCTAGGCAGGGGACATAAGCCCTCCTGACAAGCCGGATTTCCCGCCCCTTCAACCATTATAGCAAAAAACTATACTTGGTTGAAATACTCATAACAAATTAAAACAAAAATAATGTGCAGGTTATTTAAGCAGAATGTTTGACAGCACCAACAGGATGAAATTCACAAGTAAAGCAAAAGACAGAATAAGCCAAAAGAAGGCCACCATGCCTATATTAATAAAACCTTTACCCCCTGGGGCAAAGGTGCCAAAATATTCATAAAAGCCAGGGACAACCTCCCTGACCCAAAACAGAAAAAGAAAAATAAATGTTTGTCCAGGGACATCCCCCCTGGATGGGCCAAATACCAATCGAAAATATTTATCTTTGTTTCTCCTTAAAGAAACAAGAAAGATCAACAACCGCTCCTCACTCTTAGCGGATCGGCGCCAACATCCTGCTCTCCTGGAGAGTCGACCTCCTGTTCGTTTTCCAAATTGTGCAGGTCAGGATACTTTGAGGCAGCAAAGGCCATCTCAGCTGCAGGATCCCACTTGGACCTGGCCTCGACAGGCTCTGACATAGCAGCCGCCCTTCCTTTAATGTAGAAATAGAGGGAAGCATCATCCAGCTTAAACTCCAAGCCATCCCTCTCTTGGGTGAGCTCCTCATTCCTATCCAAGGCCTCCTGCAACAGCCGCTTGCTTGAAACCGCCTCGATCTTAGAAGCATCCTCTCTCGCACCGGGTCAAGTCGCAGCTTTAGCGCCCAAGTCACTCGTGCAAAATCCAGCTCAGACTTTAGCCTATCATAATCTAATCTCATCAGATCAATTGTGGCTACCAAAGAAGTAGCCGATAGGCATTATGGAGACAGTCGCAGACACCCTGGTCCAAAAACAAGAAAAGTATGAGTAACTTATACCAACAATAGAAAACTACCAAAACAAAACACATATAGAAATTATGCCAACCTACCTCCTCACAAGAGCCGGGGCACTGACCAAAAGGTCGACCGAATGATCCATCGAAGCAAATTTGCCGAGTAGCAGTCTCAACAGTGGTCAAGGGTAAGCATGACATCCGATTTAGAAGCCGCATAGTCCCTGATCTTCACCCTAGCCGCCACCATATTATCCAACCTGGCTCTCACCTCCCGACCAAGGCGAAACATCAACATCTTCAATTCTCCTTTTTTGGTCATTTGTTGAACTTGTTTCAAACAGGGCGGCAAAGTGCAACAGTGACCTTGGCGCATCGACGCTCGGTCAAGTCAATAACAGCTCGAGTATCCCCGCTTCCCTCGGGGACCTTCCTCCTTAATCTTAGCCACCTGGCCGAGAGGTCACCATGCCAAACCCGGCAAGGCGAATAAACGACCGGTGGCCGCAACACGAAATACTGTATCGCAATATAAACCAAACATTATCGGAAACCCAGGTAAAAAGAAAGGAAAGATTAAGATGGACTTATGCTGAAGTAGTGGCACTAGCGACCCCACGAAACTTTAGCCGCCCTAGAAGCACCGTCGGCCTTCAAACAGCGTGGAAGGTGACCAACCCCACAACAAAGAGGCCGGGACCTCTCCAAAGGAGGAATAGCAAGGAAAGCAGAAACATTGGGAGTGGGATACTCGGTTTGATAACCCGGTCATCAATCGCACACATAGGAGGTATGATTTATTATAAATTTCATTTCATTTTTTACTAACAGATAAAACATGCGAGGCAAAGAAAGAAACCAAAAGACTCACCACCACACGCAGCTTCATGATTTAAATACGCCGGTCGGGACCCACAAAATTGGTCCGACAAACATGTAGCCAGCAGCCCTAGCCCTTATCATGGCCTTTGTCCAAGTTACTCGAGAAGAGGAGTAGTAGACGCCCGACCTTAAAACTTATACGGCCCGGATCGTTTGTTTTTGAGAATAACAAGTCTTCAAGCCATCAAGAGAAAAAGAAATATTGTGTTTTTTACAGAGGTTCTCAATAGAACATACAACCTTCCACACCATTGGCATTAATTGATAAGATGGAACACCGATTTCCTTAATAACCCCAACCATAAGAGCAGAAAAAGGAAGTTTACAGCCTGCCCTGAAGGCCCAGTCATGGATGCCGAACCAACCAGGACAAGCCCAGTCAGCCCTGATAGGAGAATCCTCAGGGATCCAGACTTCAAGATCGCAGGATGATCCCCTTATCCTTCAAAATCTTCTCGAACTCGGGCTTCAAACGGTTTGCGAGGAGATCGATCCTCATTTAAAGCCTTCGTAGGCTTGAATTGAAAAGCACCATGAGATATTGAGATCATCTCCAATGGAGGATCACTCGGCTTATTTGCCATGGGAGATGAAGCGACGGAAAGCGAGACAAGGTTTTTGAAGAAATTTCCTCGGGATTCGAGGAGGAGGAGTTGCAGGAACCGCTGCCCTGGTAGATTTTTCTTTGCAGCCATTATTTGAAGAATTATGGAAAATTGATTAAAGATTAAGGAAGTTAGAAATTAAGAAAACTGAAGAAAAGGATTGTTGAAAAGAGAAGATAAGAAGAAATTGCGTTGATTGAGTTCAACTTAATGAAGCACACAAGTATTTATAGTGGAGAAGATTAGGGTTTTCAACCCGCAAAATCATTAAGGAAGTTCGGTAAATAAACACGCGTCAAAGAATCGCAGATAAAAGAGCCGTTACAGAAACTAATCAGGAAAAACTTAACCGTTGGGTAATCTTACCAATAATAAAGTTATCTCCTCATTTTTTCGTCCTGACACAGTGCAAATGAGGAGATAAGGGGCAATTGTTAGGCCTGGAAATCCAGACCTTCCCGATGAGTATCTCACTCCGAACCCGACCGCGCCAGTCGTCAAGGTGTCAGGCTATCAGGGCACATGAAGATAGGCGCCAGGCCATGGAGAAGACAACGGTCAAAATATCAGGATGATATTAGACCACATTCGCGTATATTAAAGGAATTAAATGCGCAGCATTAAGTGTGAAGATTATGCAGTAAATACGATAATTAAGAGAGAAATATTCGGTGATTATTACTGGCAATTATGGAGAATATTCTACCTTTAATACCAGATCAAGCAGTCGTTCAGGGAAGAAGACTATATAAGGAACACTTTGAAGATTTCAGAAGGCATCTCATATATACGCAAGAAGAAGCATACGCAATACTTAGAGAAATACAAAGATTGTTATTATCATATAATTATTCTCTCAAATTACATAGTGAAATCCTCTCCTGACTTGGTGCCCGTGGTTTTTTCCCATTCAAGGGTTTTCCACATACAAAATTGTTTATCTTGTTATTATTGTTATTTCATTTACGACTTGTTATTGTACCCTGACGACCTGACCAACAGACTACCTAGAGCTAGTTAACCCTACACAGTTTCACCCTGACCTGATTTCGCCTTGCGCAAAATCCACACAAAACAGTAGGCAAGTGAAAGGGCCATCAAAACCCCTCTTTAAGAAGCCTTCCCCAGTGGGCAACGATTCAGTGAGAAGTTTCCAAACAAGAATGATCCAACTTTTCGACCCTGGTAGGTTTCATAGGATTTTTTTAAAGACACACATACACGCAGCTGAAACTCTTGATTGTATATTGAATAAATTAACTAAATACAATTGTGAAGGATATCATCCTTATATAGCTTACATACACCGACTTATATGACTAATCATATGAACAACTAACTGAAGTTAGTTATACAATCAACAACTATACCTAACTTTTGTAACCAACTCTTCCTTAGTCTCCAACATATTTAAGTTATTTTATACATTTATTTGTATTATATGAAAAAAATTACAGTAAGTTTATCTATCTTACAAATAAAACGGGTTAAATAACACTTCACTAGTATAGATGGGACAAGCCTTTTATTAATATTAATGCATTATGTTTCTGTGTTATGTAGTTATGTGTGATACTTGACTCGTCTTATAAAACGACAACAAGTCTCCCTTGTGAGTTGTGACTTGCGATGGATATGCCCGTCACAAATGAGATTTTATGATAAAACGGATATGTTTATCTTAAATAAAAATTTGCGAAGAAATAAACAATCCCATGAAATGACTTTAAAAAAGACGTAATTATATCGTACATGGGTGACCCAAAATAAGAAGGGGTTTGTGAAAATAGTGACTGGTGAGTCGTGAGTGGTGACTACACAGACGCAAGAATAAACAGCAAGATAAAAGGGCAGTTGGTCTATTAATATGGGAGAGTGAGACGTTGAGTTAGACGTAAGGTGCAAGGTGTGGCATCTACGATCCGGGCATTTTGATGCACATCTGATGTCTACACTCTGGGTTTTTGACTGCCTTCCCTTTATATTACGTCAACAACCACTTGCCACATGAGAATCCCCAATTTGTGTTAAACCCAAATTCTCGTTTAAAATAGGCATATATTTGTCTTAAACTTAAAACGGGTCATGGAATATGAATAAAACAAAAAATAATACATAGGGAAAAATAATAGATTTGTTTTATGTGTACAAGTGCAATTATACTTAAGACAATACATCCATATTAAGATAGACTAACCAGTGCGTTTTGCTTTAGACGGGCCTTTTTAGTCTGAAATAATAAGATGGGATTTTGTAACCATTTTACATTTAAATATGACCACTATTGAAAAACCAGTTACCATAAGCTGGTAACACTGCCTATACCATAGTGGTTACATTTAACTATAAAATGGTCACATATGTCCGTCTGAAAAATAAGACGAAAAGTGTCCGTCTAAAACAAGAATTTGTGTAAACTAACTGTTTAAACACAAGAATCGAGACATTCAATAATTTGTACAAGAATTGAGTTTTTTTTATAAAGTAATTAAACTAATTTTCATATTAACTTGGTAACTTTATGAAAAAATGATTATGGAAAAATTCAAAATTACAACTTTTTATATACCATCTTATTTGAGTTTGTTTTAGTCTTCCTCTTCCCCCCAATAATACTATTAGCCATTCTACGTCTCTTCATTTACTTCATCGATGCTTCCAGTCATCTCCGCCGCACATGGTCAAACCACATTAATCGATTTTTCCCCATCTTATCTTCAATTGATGTGACACCTATTTTCTCCCGGACCTCCTCGTTCCTCAACCTATCATTTATTGTGTCGCCACACATACATCCAGCTAGCGAACCATGCGCATCTCAATTACCCTCAATCCCTCATCTTTGATTGTAATATCCGGACAGTAATATAAAAATACTAATTGGATATGTCAAGTTTTCTTTTTGTAAACTTCGTCTTTTTAGGAAAGACCAAGTTGCGACTAATTTTGATTCGACCCGACTCGATTAGCAAAACTACTTATTTTGACCCAGGATAACTTACTACATTATATTTTTTTTATCATTTTAGGACAATACCAATAGTCGATAGTTATTATATGCACAAATCACCTAGAATTAACTTCTCGTAAGTACTAAATAGACCAAGTAACTTATAATTATACACTATAGATATATTATAAAAATAAAAAAAATAAAAAAAATAAAAAAATAAAATAAGGATAAGTATCTATACGTGGCATGGCATGGGAGAGGTAAAAGAAAAACTTACTCATTAAGTTTTGAATGGGTAAGATCACCTCATGTGATAGTTACCCAATATGGAATTGTTAGCCGACTTTAACAAGCTATAAATAGCCATGTTTCTTCACAAAATGTTACAGCAACTCCAACTTTTAACAAAGACCTTTAATATAGGAAGACTCTTTCAATAGTATACACCCATAATCACTTAGTATATATAATAAAAGGTATGATTTCAGGACCTTTTATCGAAGAAATTAGTAAATTCTTTAAAATAAGATAATATCATAAGTAAATATTTATAAATATAATGATTATAGAGTCCATATTATTATTGTTATACCATTCACATGTTAATTTTATGTCCTTTATACAATAGTGTTTTCATGCTCATTTATTTATATAATGTTCATTTCGCCATTTGTTACATTCGGGATACGATTACGGGAGGGGGACAACATTACAAATTTAACCTGTGTACATGGAAGGGGGCACAGCCCCATGTGAACTACGGTTCTGATTATTACTGGTGAAAGTGCCAGGGGGTTTACACGGGTCTTAGACCTAGGATCTTGTGTACATGGAGGAGGGCTTAGCCCAGGGGAGTTTTACTCCGTAATGTGTCTCATTTCAGTAATAGTAGACCGGTATTCTATATTTTTCATATTATGATAAAATGACAGGGGTATCCAATTAACCGAAGACTCGTAATTATTAAATGAGAATTATTTATTTAGGATCGTTGAAGGTAACTGAGATCATATTCAGTCAGTTTTGACTGATTTTGTTTATTTTAATATTTTTCAGGTCTATATGCTGGGGAACCAAGGGAGTGAGTTTCACTATAAAATTAAAACCTATTAAATAACTAGTATTTAATTTTAAGTTTGGTGAGTAGATCTTGTAGCCTTGTATTTCCAGTACAGGAAATACGGCGGTGACGCCTTGTAATAAATTTGTTTTCAAGTTTTTTTTTATATGAAATAAAAACGTACTCTTTGTTATTTTATATTATTGTCATTATTTCAGGGCGTTACAAATTGGTATCAGAGCCAAGAAAAAAAGAATTAGTAAAATTGAACGAGAGAGGGGTAAATTAGTAGTAAGGGAAAATAGTACTAATTTTATTTATTTTATATTATTTTATTTCCATGTTATTATTATTATCCATTGTTAATTTATGTGCGTAAGATTACTAATGTGGTTAATGTCTTTTTGTTTTATATATAATGGCAGTACCTCACCCGTACGATCTGATAATGAGTCCAGACGAAACGGTTGCAGTACATGTAGATCGTCTGAGAAATGCTTTAAGGAACCACAATGTCTTAATTCCAGCATTCTGGATGACTGAACCGTATTTAGCACATGCCCTTATCAAAACCTTGCCTGACATAGTACCGTGGAGAACTTTTAAGGATCGGTATTATGATTTGATTGTAAACGGGGTCCCAACTCATTCGAAATATCTTCACAGGGGTGCATTTTATGATCGCTGGATCCCCACATTTGAAGATATAGCGTGGGAACTTATCACTTTTGAGAGGAACCGTGTGGCATATATTTCTGATGATGAGGTAGATGATGAAAACGATCAGGGGAACTACTATCTAAATGACAACCCACTTGAGGATGATGTTGGATCAAATGACGAGAATGTTAGTACCATAACTGGTAGGGACGGAGATGATACTCCAACCAAGCCGTAATCCAGCACTTAGAGACGAAAGGGGGGATAAATAGTGGCTTTGTAATCCCTTGTTATAAGTAGGGAAGCAGAAGATAACGTAATGTATTAGACTAAGACTAATATAGGTTAAATATGGTGGTTTGTAGATATTTTGATAGCTAGACACCCAATTTTGAAACTTGTGATCTATATAGGGTTGTTCTAGTAGCTTGCGGATGTATGTAAAATTAGGTGTGTTATATGTTTGTATGTAATATATAACGTTTGTAAATAGTGTGCACCTGTTAATAAATAAAACCGTGCTAAGTTTCTAATCCATGTGTATTTTTATGTTTTATAGGATGTCTTTTCTTAATAATTTTGACGTCAACCAACCCGCTCCTAATAATCAATCAGATGCAAGAAACTTCGCTGAAATGATGGCTGAAGCACTAAGGAATAACCCTCCTAATAATCAGGAAGAGAGTGCTAAATATTTTAAGAAAATGGCAAGTTATAACCCAAAGACTTACGATGGAAAACCAGACCCTGTAGAATTTGAGAAATGGGTAAGGGGATTGGACAAAATTTTCGATGCCATACATTGCCCTGAGATATGGAGAGTAGATTTTGCTATTTATTATTTGGAAGGACAAGCTGATTTATGGTGGGAAACTGTTAAGGATAGAAGAGAGGAACCAGGATTTGGATGGATTCAGTTTAAGGAGCTTCTGAGATCAAAATTTTATCCTCCTTCACTTAGAAGACAGAAAGAGGAAGAGTTTAATGACTTGGAACAAGGATCAATGTCTTTTACTTTGTATGCCTCAAAATTTATGGAATTATCTCGATTTGCCTCGCACATGGTGGCTACAGAAGAATTAAGGATGAATCGTTTCGAAAGAGGACTGAATTTGAATCTCCGAGACAGATTATCTACACATACTTGTCTAAATTATCAAGAGATGTATGATAAATCCACTAATGCAGAGAGGATAATGAAAGAGAGAAATGATACACCATCTGGAGGTAAAAGGAAGTTTGAAAGAAACAGTGTCACCGGGGGAAATTCTTATAAACAGCAAAACTTAGGATTCGGAAGAAATCCTTCTAACCAATCACATGAAAGGAACCAAACATTTCCCTGCGCAAGGTGTGGCCGTACTAATCATCTTACATCTCAATGTAGATTTGTTAGCCCGCGATGCTTTATGTGTGGAAGCCCAAACCATGTTAAGTATAATTGTCCAATGAATCGGACAACTGTGCCAGGAAATACCCCTAGGCCTAACTCCACTGCGTCTACATCAACCCCAAAAGTATTGGCACCTCAGTCTAAAACACAAGGACCAACTCGGGGACGTGTGTTTGTGATGAACTCCCAGGAAATGGAGACTTCAGAAAATGTGGTTACGGATAACATTTTTCTTAACTCTAATCCTGTTAATGTGTTATTTGATACCGGAGCATCTAATTCATTTATATCTCGATCCTTAAGTGAAAAGTTGAATTTGACCCCACAAAGTCGGAAATTGACATTTTCAGTTGGATTACCTACCGGGGAGAATATTTCATGCCCTATTTGGTATAAAGACTGTATATTGACTATAGACTCAAACCGTTTCTTGGCTGATCTTGTCCAGTTTGATTTACAAGATTTTGACATAGTATTAGGAATGGATTGGCTTAGTAAGAATCATGTGATGGTAAATTGTCATGAAAAATCATTAACTATTACAAAGCCTAATGGGAATGAGATACTATTTCAGAACCACAAATCCAACAAGAACAACAGTAGGATTATATCCTTTTTAAAAGCCCTTAAGTTATTACGACAAGTATGTAAGGGTTATTTATGCGATGTATGTAGCAGTTTAGAGGCGGAACCAAATTTGACCAGTATTCCTGTAGTTAAGGAATTTTCGGATGTTTTTCCTGAAGAAATCCCAGGAATGCCACCATATAGGGAATTAGACTTCACAATTGAACTAATACCAGGAAGTGCACCCATTTCCAAATCTCCTTATAGAATGGCACCTGCTGAATTAAAGGAACTGAAAATTCAACTAGATGAACTGTTAGAAAAAGGGTACATAAAACCCACTACCTCACCTTGGGGAGCACCAGTACTTTTTGTTAAAAAGAAAGATGGAAGTTGCGCTTGTGCATAGATTATCGAGAACTTAATAAGGTCACTATAAAGAATAAGTACCCTATACCTCGAATAGATGACCTCTTCGATCAATTGCAAGGATGTGATATTTACTCAAAAATAGATTTGTGCTCTGGATATCACCAATTGAGAATAAAAACAGATGACATCCTTAAAACAGCTTTCAGAACTCGTTATGGACATTATGAGTTTATGGTCATGCCTTTTGGATTTACCAATGCTCCTGCAGTTTTTATGGACCTTATGAATAGAGTGTTCAGGCCTTATTTGGATAGATTTGTCATTATTTTCATTGATGACATTTTAATATATTCTAAGGATGAGAAGGAACATTTTCACCACTTGCGGATAGTTTTGGAAACCTTAAGAAAAAACCAGTTATATGCCAAATTTAAGAAATGTCCATTTTGGTTGAAAGAAATAAGTTTCTTAGGTCATGTTGTCTTAGAAAAAGGAGTACAGGTGGACCCTCAAAAGATTGAGGCAATCACCAAATGGCCCGTACTCAAGAATGTAGCAGAAGTACGTAGCTTTTTGGGATTAGCAGGATACTATCGTCGTTTTGTGAAAGATTTTTCTAAAATAACCCAACCACTTACAAATCTTATCAGAAAAAGTACCAAGTTTGCATGGAATGAAAAGTGTGAGGAGGCATTTTATGAACTGAAAAATAGACTCACCTCTGCCCTCATTCTTACGCAACCAAATGGCATTGATGGATTAGAAGTATACAATGATGCCTCAAAGCTAGGATTAGGTTGTGTGTTAATGCAGAATGAGAAGGTAATTGCTTATGCTTCTAGGCAATTGAAAGCACACGAGCAAAATTATCCCACTCATGATTTAGAACTTGCTGCGGTGGTTTTTGCTTTGAAAATTTGGAGACATTATCTTTATGGGATTTCGTGTCGCATATACACCGATCACAAGAGCTTAAAATACCTGTATACACCGAAGGAGATAAATATGAGACAACGTAGATGGCTTGAGTTTATCAAAGATTATGACTTAGATATTCAATATCATCCTGGTAAAGCTAACGTGGTAGCTGATGCACTTAGTCGAAAACCTTTTTCCACTCTAAACATGTTTACGGTAAAAGAACCTCGTATCCTGCAATACATGAACAGACTAGATATAGAAATGGTTATTGGTGATCTAAGTGGTTATATGGCAGCCTTAGAAATAAGACCAACCTTCAAGGATGAAATAAAAACAGCCCAAAGAACGGATCCCCAATTTGAGAAAATTCGAAAGGATATACAAAGAGGAAAAGCACCAGGTTTTGTGATTCAGGAAGATGGGTTGCTTTGGTTTCAAAATCGAATTTGTGTACCAAATTCAGAAGTTATCAAGGAAAAGATTTTGAATGAAGCACATAAGTCACGATATTCGATACATCCCGGGGGAAACAAGATGTATAAAGATGCCCGACATACATTTTGGTGGAGCAATATGAAGCAAGAAATAGCAGATTTTGTCTCAAAATGTGTAACATGTCAACAAGTAAAAATAGATTATCAAAGTGATGTGACCATAATTAGCGCATATTTAGCCCCCGAATTAGCCTTGTTCCCATGCTTTTTAGTGCATATTTGGGTCATTTCTTATCTTTAGTTCTTTGTTTTGCATATTCTTTGAGATTTTGATCCCTTGGTAGGAAAGGAGTAAGAATCTTGCATTTTCATGGCAAAACGAGACTAAATTGATCGAATCCAATGACCAAGCATCAAGGAGAGACAAGATTAGAAGGCCTTTGTACATATTATAGTAGATGAGCAATGTTGAGAAAGGATCCTTGAGTCCCCAAGGAAATCCCCAAGGAATTTATGAAGAAAAGGGAAGAAAAGAAGAAGAAATCTTGCTGAAGAACAATCCGTGCGGATTGACTACAATCCGGCCGTCCTCCACCTGCACAATATGTGCGGTTTCATCCCAAGACGCTCGGGTTAGCACTGCCACAATCCGCCCGGATTCCTCCTAAGCCGCTCGAGTTCCACCGCCAGAATCCGCCCGTCCCGACACTAATCCGCTCGGATTCCTCTACAGCGCATTTTCGTCTTCTCCAAGCTACAAAGAAAGAAGCCCTTCCTTCGAAAAATACCGGCTCCTCCCTGCTCAATCTAAAAAGTGTAATTACTAGTTTAGCCCTTAGTTAACCCTAATGCATCCCCCTAATCTCCACTATAAATACCCGATTAGTCTAATTAGAAGAGCATGTTCTTCTTATCAATTCTTAGAGTAGTTAATACCAATCAAATCTCTCTTTAATTTTATAATCAACAATTAATCAAGTTATAATACAAGTTTTATTTCCTTAATCTCTCTTTTGTTCATCCTTTGTTTTGGGTAATTGAAGATTATTTGGGTTATTATTGGGAGATTGACAACCTCTCAATCAAGCATCAAGTACTTCTTTTATCTTTGCTTTATTATTGGAATCATTAGTAGGTATAATTCTCTTAATCCCTTTATAATTATTGTTAATTACTTTCATTTATTCATCATGTTTCATTTTGTTGGTATGATTGACAACCTTGCTAGCATGATCAACATGATAATGAGTGAGTAGTCTCTTAGCTAGGGTTAATGGGTGATTAGGGGAAACCAACATGGGGAATGATTCATGCTTAAATTAATATGCTTTCATGTTTTATTTGCTTGCTTGTTTTGATCTCAACTCATGCACTTGTTATATTTGATGAAATGCTAAGCCTATGAATCCTTGCATTTACCACCATCTCCTATCTTTTCAATGAGACTTGTAAGACATAACCCAACTCGAGTCTCATTAGACCATGCATGTTGTTGAGTAGAGAAGACTAAGTCGACTTGTAGGTGTTGTACAATCTAATCGATTCGGCTCCGGGACCCAAACTTTCCTAGGATTGTAAGATATAACCCAACTCAATCCATCACAACAATAATTGCTTGCTTATAATTTGAGAACATGTTTGTATGATCAATTCCTATGATTCCCCTATGATCCCATGACACCCTAGTGCTTTTTAATCAATTATTTACAACTCTTTAATTCATCTTACTTGTTTATTTCCATTGATATTTTAGTTTAGTGACCTTCTACATCAACCCAATTTGTGACACCCCTAAGACACCACTAGTTGCAATAGAAATCTCATTTCAATACCCGTCCCTTGGGATCCGATCTTTACTTGCCTCTTTACTAATTGTAGAGTTGTTTGTGAAGCTATAAATTGTGTTTTGATTCGGACGTGACCCAACGACCACACCTTAAATTGTGAACACGAAACGGACCGATCACAAAGACCAGGAGGACTTTTACAACCCCTAGATATTTCTACATGGAAATGGAAGTCAATTGCTATGGATTTTGTGATAGGATTACCTTTAACATTTCAAGGAATGAATGAAATATGGGTAGTAGTAGATAGACTAACAAAGTGTGCTCACTTTTTAGCCACTAAGACTTCATGGAACTCAGAACAACGAGCTAAGAAATACATAAAAGAAATAGTGAGGTTACACGGGGTTCCCACAACCATTATATCGGATAGAGATACAAATTTCTCAGCCAAGTTCTGGAAAAGTATTCAAACAGCGATGGGATCTAAACTTAACTTTAGTACCGCTTTCCACCCGCGGACAGATGCTCAAACTGAGCGAACCATCCAAACCTTGGAAGATTTATTAAGATCACGTGTTTTGGATTTTCAAGGATCATGGGAGCAACACTTACTCTTAATAGAGTTTTCTTACAATAACAGTTATCATGCTAGTATTGGTATGGCTCCCTATGAAGCTTTGTATGGACAAAGGTGTAGAACACCATTATGTTGGAGTGATATTGATGAATCCAAAATAATTGGACCAGATCTGATACAAGAGACAACTGATAAAGTAAGAATCATACGAGAGAAAATGCGAATCACACAAAGTCGTCAAAAGAGTTATGCTGACCTCAAGAGACGACCATTAGAATTTCAAAAGGGAGATTTCGTATTTCTCAAAGTATCACCTACGAAAGGAGTAATACGCTTTGGGAAGCAACGAAAATTGAGTCCAAGATACATAGGGCCTTTTGAAATAAATGAAAGAGTTGGAAGTGTGGCATATCAACTTTATCTTCCGATAGAATTGTCAAGGATACATGACGTTTTCCATGTTTCACTTTTAAAGAAATATATCATTGATCATGGTCATATTATTGGCATACCACCTTTACAAGTTATGGAAGATCTTACCTACGAAGAGCTGCTAATTCAAATTTTAGATCGAAAGGCGAAAATTCTTCGTAATAAAACTATTCCATTGGTGAAAGTTTTATGGTCTCGCATGATATGTCAGAAGCAACATGGGAAACAGAACTAGAAATGAAAAACAAGTACCCCCATTTGTTCTAAACCAAGGTAATTAAAGTTTCGGGACGAAACTTATTTTTAAGGAGGGTAGAATGTAATATCCGGAAAGTAATATAAAAATACTAATTGGATATGTCAAGTTTTCTTTTTGTAAACTTTGTCTTTTTAGGAAAGACCAAGTTGCGACTAATTTTGATTCGACCCAAATCGATTAGCAAAACTACTTATTTTGACCCAGGATAACTTACTACATTATATTTTTTTATCATTTTAGGACAATACCAATAGTCGATAGTTATTATATGCACAAATCACCTAGAATTAACTTCTCGTAAGTACTAAATGGACCAAGTAACTTATAATTATACATTATAGATATATTATAAAAAAAATTAAATAAGGATAAGTATCTATACGTGGCATGGCATGGGAGGGGTAAAAGAAAAACTTACTCATTAAGTTTTGAATGGGTAAGATCACCACATGTGATAGTTACCCAATATGGAATTTTTAGCCGACTTTAATAGGCTATAAATAGCCATGTTCCTTCACAAAATGTTACAGCAACTCCAACTTTTAACAAAGACCTTTAATATAGGAAGACTCTTTCAATAGTATACACCCATAATCACTTAGTATATATAATAAAAGGTATGATTTCAGGACCCTTTATCGTAGAAATTAGTAAATTCTTTAAAATAAGATAATATTATAATTAAATATTTATAAATATAATGATTATAGAGTCCATAGTATTATTGTTATACCATTCACATGTTAATTTTATGTCCTTTATACAATAGTGTTTTCATGCTCATTTATTTATATAATGTTCATTTGGCCATTTGTTACATTTGGGATACGATTACGGGAGGGAACAACATTACAAATTTAACCTGTGTACGTGGAAGGGGGCACAGCCCCATGTGAACTACGGTTCTGATTATTACTGGTGAAAGTGCCAGGGGGTTTACACGGGTCTTAGACCTGGGATCCTGTGTACATGGAGGAGGGCTTAGCCCATGGGAGTTTTACTCCGTAATGTGTCTCATTTCAGTAATAGTAGACCTGTATTCTATATTTTTCATATTATGATAAAATGACAGGGGTATCCAATTAACCGAAGACTCGTAATTATTAAATGAGAATTATTTATTTAGGATCATTGAAGGTAACTGAGATCATATTCAGTCAGTTTTGACTGATTTTGTTTATTTTAATATTTTTCAGGTCTATATGCTGGGGAACCAAGGGAGTGAGTTTCACTATAAAATTAAAACCTATTAAATAACTAGTATTTAATTTTAAGTTTGGTGAGTATATCTTGTAGCCTTGTATTTCCAGTACAGGAAATACGGCGGTGACGCCTTGTAATAAATTTGTTTTCAAGTTTTTTTTATATGGAATAAAAACGTACTCTTTGTTATTTTATATTATTGTCATTATTTCAGAGCGTTACATTGATTCAATGGCCTATATACATCTCCATCTAGTTCTCCATCACTCTAGATAATGTATCCTAAATACCTAAAAAAGTTGGAACTATAGACTATCTCGCCATCAAGGTTGATTGAACCTGCCTCACTACCCACATTTCCATTAAATTTACACTCCAAATATTTCATCTTCTTTTTGCTTAGTATAAATCCTCTAGATTCTAACACCTATCTCCATCCAACAAAGCTCCAATTTCCTTTTAACTCCACCTTTTATTTCATCAATCAGCACAATATCTTCTGTAAACATCATGTAACATGGAACCGCGCTCGTCTTGAACTAATCCCATAACTTTATCCATAACAATATCAAAGAGCAAAAGACTACGAGCGTAACCTTGATGGACTCCAATTGTAATGGGAACTACTTTTATCATCCTATATATATATATATATATATATATATATATATATATATATATATATATATATATATATATATATATATATATATATATATATATATATATATATATATATATATATATATGTTGGACCTTTAGTCCTAATTAGTTGTTTTGATAATGACAGTAATGATTTTTATGTTGACTTAATATTATAAACATATGCGTGTAATTGTGTACTCAAATCTTAATATAGAAAGGAACAATTACAATGACGCAAGCTTGAAGTTTGGCCCAAGGAGGTATAACTTCAAAAAGAAGCAAGCTTGAAGTTTGGACCAAGGAGGTACAACTTCAAAGACATTTGATCATAATATTCAAGATCAAGATCAAATAACAACCACAAGACTCAAGATGAGAGACTTGTGAAGAGACGATTCGTTCATCAAGATCTATCAAGATTAGATAGTATAGGTCGTCATCCAGTAATGGTTTTACTTTGTTTGATTTAAAGGTTAGTAAAGTTATGACCTCATAGCCATAACTTTCTTTGCTAGACAAAAATGATGCGTTAATTTTTGGAAAATATATTTTTAATGCTTTATAAGAATAAGAGAGTATTTATATAATTGGAATTATTTAATTAGAATTTAAGTTGGATGTACTATCGGTTTGTAGCACGATATTTATGTCGTCATGCAACCTAGGGTTTCAACTAAATTCTATCTCGATTTGTTGTGAACAAGTGGAGGCCAAATTGGACTCATAAGAGCCCAATGATGGGTCGGTAAGAAACCCTAGAGGCCGAACCACCAAACCCTAGCCTCCTACTTGTTCGTTAAGTTATTTAGGGTTCTAAAAACTATAAATACCTCTCTTCATTCAACAATTATTGGTGACACACATCTACAACTTTCAAGAGAAAAATATTTAAGCAAAAATTATTTGAGCTTTAATTCTTATTTTACAAATTGCTTATACAAAAGTTGCGCATCATATTTGTCAATCACTCAAAGGAAATCGTTATAGGATACTAAGTACACAAAGATATTATACTCACTCGCATAACGTGAGATTAGTATTTATCGTTGTGCTTTTCTTATTAACGTAAGAGCAATCTAGAGTATTTAGCGATACTCAGCTGAGTTATAATCATAGTATTGATTATACGAGTGGATTGATAATTTTTGTAATCCGTAGAAAGGTACTAAAAATTATTAATCGAGAATAGTGGACGTAAGTTTCAACGTGTGAAACTGAACCACTTCAAAAATCCTGTGTCTCTCTCTTTCTCTCTTTCTTTATTTTTGTTATTTCGATTTTACGTTTATTTTTAGTAAATTAATTAGTTGATTTTAATCAATAAAATCAAATAATTAATCTTACATCATATATTTCGAAAAAGTGGGCATCGTTTTTAATACTCAATTCACCCCCCCCCCCCCCCCCCCTCTTTTGTATTCGATCAATAGACTCCTCATCTGGTATCAGAGCCTCGTGCTCTTGATAGCCTAACAGCTAGAGTTTGATCTTTTTTTAAGTCTATTTATCGTTTTTCCGCTGCATTTATTTTTTATCAGATGGAGTCCAAACATCTTAAGTGTTCTATATTCAATGGGAAGAACTATGGTTTATGGAAGAATATGATGACCCATTTCATTAAGGGTAACGACTGGGAGTGCTGGTTGATTATCAAGAATGGTCCGAATAAGATCTTACTTGCAACCACTGAAGGCACTACCGTCGAAAAGAAGGAAGAGGACTATATTGAGGCAGATTATAAAAAGGCTGAGAAGAATTCAAAAGCAATACTCATATTGCAAAACGGTATGATTTCAACTGAATTCGATCGCTTCTCAACCAGTTCATCTGCCAAGGAAATATGGGATGGTCTGGAATTAGCCTATGAGGGAACCGTTGTTGTCAAAAAGCAACGCATGGCATTACTGATGCGAAAATACGAGCTGTTTGCCATGGAGCAAAACGAGTCAGTTGACAGCATGTCCTGTCGCTTTTCTAGTATCAATAATGAGCTAAAGAATTTAGGAAGAACATTTGACTCCGAATAAATTGCTAGAAAAATTCTAAGAAGTATGTCTCGTAGATGGAGACATAAAGTGTCTGTTATAGAGGAATGTAAGGACCTAACTTCGTTATCCTATCAGGAGCTACTCGGAACCTTAATGGCTCACGAGATTACTCTGAATCAGGATGAGGAGGAAGCTGGTACAAGCAAAAAGATGGCCTTACAAGCTGAGTCTAGCAAGATTAACGATTCTTCAGATATTAAAGATGAAATTGTGTTGCTTGTTAAACGACTTAGGAAAACGTTTTTCAATCAAAACCAAAATAAAACAAATAACAAATCAAAGCAAACTCCCAAGAAAACTTCTGAGTCAAAAGGGTCCTTCTATAACCGTGGATGCTTCAAGTGTAGTGATAATGATCATATGATCAAAGATTGCCCCACATGGAAGAAAATAAAAGACAAAGATCAACGTAACAAGACAAAGAAGGAATTCAAGCAAGTTATGATGACATACTGTTGGGGAGACTTGGACTCTGAAGATGGTGAAGTCGAAGATGAAGAAGAAACGGCAAATCTTTGCCTAAGTAACGTCAGTCTTGACCTATTCTCCGACAGCGACAATGAAAGTAATGTATCCAATGCCGAGATGTGTCTTGTTGGAAATTCAGATTCAGATTCAGAGGATGAAGAGGTAAGCTTTCTTGAACTTAAAAAGCAAGTTAAGAAACTTTCTAAGAGTGCTTTAATTAAAACTTTTGAAGAAACCCTTGATTATTGTCATGAACAGAAGTTAGAGTTAAGAGACCTTAAGGAACAAATTCTAGACATTGCTGAGGAAAACCAACTTCTAAAAGCTAAAGCCAAAAAGCTCAAGTCTAAAGTTATGGCTACCCCAGCTATAACTTCAGACATGACAAATGCTGCGAAAAATGCTCTTGAATCAAAAGTTAAGGCTAGTGATGCCATAACTTCAGAGCTCAAACTCAACATTAAGCATCTTCAAGTTAAAGTTACAGCTAGTAATGCTATAACTTTTGAGCTGAACAAAGTCAATGAGATTTTAAAAGCTGAACTTAATGGCAAAGATAGTGTGGTTTCCGAACATAAGAGAGAAATTACATTTCTCTCTAAGCAATTGAAAGAAGCTAGTTGTAACACCTCGTATTTTATTATGTTGGATAAAATTCTTTTAATTGCTACTTTGTATTTAACTACGTTGGTTAACGATTTATATATTTATTTTCTCAGCTAATTAATTAATTTCATTATAATTTGTTACATTAAATTTAATAATCGTTAATAAGTTCTTTTAAAAGTTAGCTCGAGTTTGTTTCGCTGACTTTTTATGGGTTCACGTAAATAGTTTTATTTATTTAATAACTTTTTGTTTCTTTCTAAGTCCCTTATCGAAGTCGAGCTAAGTGGGCTCCAGACGGATCAGTTAGCTATTTCGAGTTTGTTCCGCTAAATTAGCAAATATCTTTAAAAGCCGCTAATTTAGTTAAAATCTCTAATAATTCCGATTCGAGCTAATTTCGTATTATTTTAGTTAACTAGCTGAGTTTATTTTATTTTCATTCATTAAATTTATTTATTATAGAGTATGTTTTATCTCAAAAACCTTTACTAAAATTGCTACTATTTAACTCGAGACGGTTTTAAAAATTAGCGAAATTTCTTAACGATGAAGAATCGTACGTATTATAAATAGCAGTGTGCAAGTTTGCTCCCCACTTCCACGTCTCTTTCTTCTTCTCGTTTCTTCTTTCTTCATATTTTTTTCCCTGTTTCAGTTTTTGGATCTTCAAAATCGATATTGTCACTCCGTTTGTCATCCGTTTTCAACAATTTTTGTTCCATAGTCCTCCTCTCGTTGTTCCCGTCAATCCATAGCGACATGTCGGTGTTATACGCGGTTTTATATGATGGGGGTTACAAGACGAGTGGCTAGCGAGCGTTGTTGAGACAACGATATATCCTTTTAATTATCATTCGTTATTGCATTTCTTAAATTTGGAGGGATCCGAGATCCCTAGCATATTTCTATTCGTATTATGTTTTTATTTTGTAAAAGTAGTAATTAGGTTAAATAGTTTTCAATGGTTTTCAGTGAACTCCACGGCCATGCCTCAAAGTTTTAAAATTTTACGTATTTTCCGCTGTTAATTATGTGTTTATTCTTTAGTATAACCGCGGGGGTTCACACTAGTGATAGTATGTCCGAACTTAAGAAACAACATGAAAATGAGAAACGTGTCTTGAATGAACGTTTTGATAAATTTCGTGAAGATTTTGAGAAAGGTAACTCTTTCAAGGATTCAAGTGTAGATCATTCGAAATGTGAAAAACAAATTGAGTCCTTGAAAGAATTACTCTTACACGCACGAAAAGTTCATGATAAGTGAGAAGGAAGCACAAAGGTTTTAAACTTCCTTACTGAACAATCTGATAATAACATGAAAATGGGACTTGGTCATGAATGCTATAGCCGTAGAGACCATGATAAATGCAAATTTAATCCTTCTGATCACGATTTCAGAAAAAGAAAATATGTTAATCTTCCAGAATACTTGATTTGCAATTACTGTGGTACTACTGGACATATTCAAGTCAATTGTGTCAAACTTGCTTTGGATAAGCAAAAGAATGTCGAATTTGTTAAGACTTGTGATTTCATAGTGGAAGATGATGTCTCAACTATAGATGAATCTAACAACAATGAAGAACGTAATAATGAGTTTAGATGGACTTATGATATGGCTTTTGATTACTCATCAGTTCCTCCAAAATCAAACAAAATAAATGAGAATCAAAAGCATACATTCAAGTCTAAAGTTCATAACACTAAACCTAGAGTGTCTCATGAAGGTATTAGACCCAGAGCTACTTTTGTTAGAACAAAACCTAAAGTACCTTATGTTCCAATTGTTCGACAAAGACCAAGACAACCCATTGTTAAAGCCAAAAGAATAATAAGACAAGTAGGGGTTAGAAAGGATCAAATCTACAAAGTCACTAACCATAAAGGACCCAACTTAGCTTGAGTACCTAAAAGCCTTATTTGATTCATATGCAGGAAGTGGTGAAAGAAAATAATCTATGGTATCTCGACAGTGGATGTTCGAGACACATGACAAGAGACAGAAATATTTTTCTTTCACTAGAGCCCTTCTTTGGTGGCAAGGTTACTTTTGGAGATAACAAGAAGGGTAGGATTATTGGAGTAGGAAAAATTGGAATTTCAACCTCTCATTCAATCGATAACGTATATCTGGTAAGTGGTCTTAAACATAACTTACTTAGTATTTCTCAATTATGTGACAAAGGTAACAAAGTTGTTTTTCATGCCGATGTTTGTCGTATCATAATTGAAGGTACTAGTAATGTTTTACTTGAGGGTCACCATAGGAGGCATGTGTTGGAAATATCGGTATACTTCCCTTTAAATTATAAGGATTATAACGAAATTATGTTTATGAATACGAGTCATAAATGAAATAGCATAAACAAAATAGAGAGATTAAGAAATAACCTTCGGTCCTAGCAAATATGGCCTATGAACAATATCGCAATGATATTCTCCTATCGATTGCACCAAGATGATATGAGATATGCCTTTGTTCTTGCTAGAATCGATCCCCAAATTCGCTTAATTAATTTAGGGTTTTGTGTTTTGTTTTGATGAGAGTGTGCTAGGTTAAAATTAGGTTAAGAAAATAATCTCCTACTCTCTTATTATAACCGAAATAAGAGAAGTCAAGGGGAGATATTTTCTCTCCTCAATTTCGGCCAAACCAACTGAAAATAAGAGGTATATTCTTCTTATTTTCGGTTTATCCACCTACCAAAATGATGAGATTAAATCTTCTTATTTTGGTAGTTTACAAAATGTATATAAAGTGTATAATTAAATTGTCATTTATTTTATTCCGTATTAATAAGTCTACACACAAATGACTTTGCAGTTGATTTATTATACTGGTCGTTGATAATTTATTATGACAATATCGTATAATATATACTTTAACTATAAATATCGCATATTTATAATTTGCTAATTAAATATAACTGGTTACATTTAATTACGAATTAACATCTTAATTCGTTTAAGCTAACATTATATACATTTATTAAATATAACATATTATATTCAATTTACGAATTGTGATTAATTCGTCTCAACCTAATATTATTTAATTAAATTAAATAATCATCTCATCAACACATTGACTAACTGTTTAGTCAAATACATGAACTAACCTTTTAGTCATATAAGGCATCAATGTGATTACATATCCATAATCACATCTCCCAAACACATCCTTTAGGTGTGACTTTTAGGAACCAGTTGATCACCGCCATCAGTATGATAATAACGTCAAACTTTCTAGCAAGCCAACCGTTATTAGGTAATCGTTAATCAACTGATAAAATATAAAGTATACCCTTGTGAACCTATAAGAGATTTATAAATGTTATCACACTAATTTGTGGAGGACACAAGCTACAACAAACTCCCACTTGTCCTCACAAGTGTATGTGCGATAACCGATTCTCATATCCTAAAATTTCTCCCACTCACTGTAAAACAATTTGCAAAATCCGTATTCACAAAGGTCGTATTTTACAAGTGATCAATATCAAGAGTGGTTTCCCCGACTAGAGAGTAACTTAACTGATAAACGAATCATCATTCGAGCATGGCCATGCATTTCAGTTACAACTCCTCGAGTGGCCCTGAGAAATAACTAAACCTGATAAAGGCTGGATATTTTCTTCAACTCGAATCCTGAGAGATGTAACACAGATGAAATGACCGAGAAAAAATCTACTTAGTCTCTGTTACGGCACACCATGAGAAAGAAACCAAAGTCACCAAAAAGCGCCTTAATCTCAAGAGACGATCGATAGTCAAAAGAATCGACTATAGGAACACAATGGACGTCAATCCACGACCTGGCACCGAATGTTTTTAAACATTTAGGACTCCATTACGTTGTCACAAAAAATGTCCTACGAGGTATCGTTATAACTCGTATCTGTGATCGATCAGCCAACTGTTTGACTTATGGCTCGTTGAACCCACCATCAATCGACTGCACAATATAATAGCCAGAGTTATCAGCTCATATGGGCGATTACGGACCAAAACAAATATAATGTAATTCAGTTCACTTTGTGGCGTTCAATGTTGTCAGTACAATCCACATGAAAAACAAAATATTATAATAAAACGATGAAGTTACAAATAGTATACGAAAAAGATAATGTATCGAATCCATAATCAACTACTACAACTCAGGAACACGTTTAACTCCCATAGAAATAACGTTCCCTTCATGCTTATCATAATTCAACGGTTTAGTGAGAGGATCCGCGATGTTATCATCCGAAGCTATCTTCTCAATCACTATCTCTTCTTGCTCCACGTAATCACGGATCAGGTGAGCTTTCCGATGTACATGTCTAGACTTGTTGCTAGACTTTGGCTCCTTAGCCTGGAAGATGGCACCTCTATTATCACAATAGATAGTGATCGGGTCATTCGAACTAGGAACTATCGTAAGTCCTTGTAAGAATTGACGCATCCATATAGATTCCTTTTCTTTGCTTCGAAGCGGCATAGTACTCGGATTCGGTGGTAGAATCTGCTACAACATCCTGTTTGGAACTCTTCTAGCTGACCGCAACACCATTAGGAGTGAAGACGAACCCGGACTGGGATTTTGAATCATATCGATCCGTTTGGAAGCTAGCATCTGTGTAACCGATTGCGCATCGCTTAGAATCTCCTCCATAAGTCAATAACCTATCCTTAGTCCTCCGCAGGTACTTAAGGATGTTTTTAACAACTATCCAGTGTGTTTCACCTAGATTCTTTTGGTACCGACTCGTCATACTCAATGCATATGCCACGTATGGACGTGTGCATATCATGGCATACATGATTGATCCTATTGCAGATGCATAAGGAACACGACTCATGCGCTCAATCCCTTCAGGCGTCGTGGCATCGAGACTTGCTCAATCGCATCCCGACGTCATTGGAAGATTCCTCTTCTTGGAGTTGGTCATGCTGAACCTTTCAAGAATCTTATCCAAATAAGACTCCTGACTAAGTGATAACGTCCGTCGTGATCTATCTCGGTAGATACGGATTCCCAATATGCGTTGTGCCTCACCCAGATCTTTCATCTGGAAATGGTTCTTCAACCATCCTTTAACCGAAGATGGGAGAGGAATGTCATTCCCAATCAAGAGTATGTCATCGACATACAATATCAAGAAAACAATCTTGCTCCCACTCGACTTGATATATAAGCATGGTTCCTCAACCGATCGAGTAAAACCACTCTCTTTTATCAATTGGTCGAAACGATGATTCCAACTCCGAGAAGCTTGCTTAAGTACATAAATGGAACGCTTAAGCTTGCACACTTTCTTAGGATTCTCAGGATCTATGAAACCTTCGGGTTGCACCATGTACAACTCCTCCTCCAAATAACCATTTAAGAAGGCGGTTTTCACATCCATTTGCCAAATTTCATAGTCATGAAAAGCGGCAATCGCTAAGATAATCCGAATGGAACGCTGCATAACTACGGGTGCAAAAATTTCATCATAATGCAAACTGTTCACTTGAGTGAAACCTTTTGCCACTAGTCGTGCCTTATAGGTATCTGGTTACCCGTCTATAGAACGCTTTATTTTGTAAAGCCATTTGCATTGTAGAGGTTTTACCTTATTAGGTAAATCAACTAGATCCCATACGTCATTCTTCTACATGGAGTCCATCTCGGATTGCATGGCTTCAAGCCATAGCTTTGAGTCGGAACAGGTCATGGCACTTTTATAGGTAGCGGGTTCATTACTCTCTAGGAGCAAAACGTCACTCTCCTCGACCAAACCAATGTATCTGTCCGGAGGATTAGAGACTCTACCCAACCTCCTAGGTTCCTCAGGAATATTAACCGTATCATCAGTTGGAGGAACAACTTCCTCCATCTGTTCCTCGGTTGTTGGTTCTTGAATCTCCGACAGCTCGAAGGTTCTATTACTTGTCTTGTTTTCGAGAAATTCTTTCTCTAAGAACGTCGCACTAGCCGCAACAAAAACTCGATGTTCGGTGGGCGAATAGAAGTAATGACCAAACGTTCCTTTTGGATAACTAATAAAGTATGTCTTGACCGATCGCGGGCTAAGCTTATCCTCGTGTCGCCACTTGACATAAGCCTCGCAGCCCCAAACCCGAATAAAGGACAAGTTAGGGACCGTTCCCTTCCACATTTCATATGGAGTCTTGTCGACAGCTTTAGTCGGACTTCGATTAAGTATAAGAGCAGCTGACAAAAGAGCAAAACCCCATAATGAATCGGGTACTACCGTGTGACTCATCATGGATCGAACCATATCAAGTAAGGTTCGATTTCTCCGTTCGGACACACCATTCAATTGAGGTGTTCCGGTGGAGTTAATCGTAAAACGATTCCACGAGTCTTTAAGGTGTTGATCAAACTCATTTGAAAGATATTCGCCACCCCGATCTGAACGGAGTGCTTTAACCTTTCTACCCAGTTGGTTCTCAACCTTGTTCTGGTATTCCTTGAATTTCTCAAAGGACTCACTTTTATGCTTCATCAAGTAGACATATCCGTATCTACTTAAATCGTCCGTGAAAGTGATAAAATATCTATAGCCATCTCTAGCGGTAATTGACATAGGTCCACAAACATCAGTATGTATGAGTCCTAATAGGTCACTAGCGCGCATTCCAACACCTTTGAAGGAAATTCGAGTCATCTTGCCGATAAGACATGATTCACACGTGCCAAATGTAGAAAAATCGAATGCGGGAATAGTCCCATTATCGACGAGTTTCTTTACACGTTTTTCATTTATGTGTCCCATTCGACAATGCCATAGATAGGTTTGATCTTTGTCACCAACCTTTAATTTCTTATTATTCACGTGTAATATTTCCGTGGTTTGATCTAAGATGTAAATTTCATTCATGGAAACTGCTTTGCCATAAATCATTTCATTGAAAGAGAAAATACAGTTATTATCCTTTATCAAAAATGAAAAACCGTCCTAATCAAGTACGGAAACAGAAATAATGTTCTTAGACAAACTGGGTACATAGTAACAGTTATATAAAAATAACTCAAAACCACTAGGGAGTTGGATTACGAATGTTCATTTCGAAACTGCAGCAACTCTAGCTCCATTCCCGACTCGCAGGTCCACATCACCCTTTCCGAGAGGTGTGATGTTTTTTAGGCCCTGCAAATTATTACACAGATGAGAACCACAACCAGTATCAAGTACCCAAGTTCCGAAACTTGCATGGTTAATCTCAATCATATGAATATAAGATGACATACCAACAGGAACGACGCGGCTTGCTTTTATGTCCTCACGGTACACGGGACAGTTCCTCCTCCAATGTCCAGTCTTGTGACAATGGTGGCATTTAATGTCACCGCCCTTGCTCTTTGCCTTGCCCTGCGAGCCACTAGTCTCACCAGGTCCACTCTTACCGTTTCCTGACTTCTTAAACTTTGGCTTACCTACAGTTAGGTCGCCTGGAGCTTTGCCCTTACCTTTATTCTTGTTGGAAATCATGAGAACATCCTGCTTCATGCTCCCACTCAATTTCATATCCTTCTCGGTCTGTACGAGAAGTGAGTGAAGCTCATGAGGACTTTTCTTCAAGTTATTCATGTAGTAATTTGCCCTGAAAAGGGCAAAACCATCTTGAAGTGAATGAAGCATTCGGTCAATGACTATGCTCTCACTGATTTTGTAATCAAGTGCCTCCAATTTCTCGACATTCTCAATCATGTTAAGAATGTGTGGGCTAACCGGTTGGCCCTTCTGGAGTTTCGCATCAAAGAAGCGACAGGTATGCTCATAAGTAACGATTCTCGGTGCTTTTGAGAACTCGTTAGTGAGCGTGGTGAAAATCTTGTTTGCACCTTGGGCAATGAAGCGTCTCTGCAAATTGGTTTCCATTGCAAAGATGAGTACGTTCTTTATCGCATCCGCTTCCATGACGAAATCACTATAAGCAAGTGACTCGTTAAGCTTCATTGCATTGGGGCCTGGGTTTACGGTATTGGCTCGATTAAGTACTTGAGCTTACCGTCGGCAATGGCGGCATTCCGTAGTCCGCCTCCCGATCCATGAGTTGGACCCATCATTCTTCAGTCGTGTGAACTGAATCATGTTGTCCATGAAAACTTTAAGCCAGGACTCGCGTCCAAGTGTGGCACTTGGCATTGAGATTTCGTTATTTCCAGCCATTTGTTGTAACAGTATTATCAAAATAAACGTATTCTACACTGCGAAAAGAAGAATAAAAATAATAAGCATATGCATTGTTATGATTTTAAGTCTTAATGCAAAACTGTTATAAGCGAAGACTCAAGCATTTATACAATTGACCTCCCTCAAGAATTATATAAATGATCCCAAGACTCAATTATCTGTAAATTGATAAGCCAACCTTTTAGCTAATTCTACTGTTAGAATTCTTGGTCGATAAATTTCTGTAAATTCAATCTTTAGTCCATCATAATCATGAGAAACTCTTCGGACTATAATGTTGAGATAAACTAAGTCAACACAAACTACTTACCCAACGTAGAAGGGGTCATATTATGCCTACCGACGAAGAAGGGATTCATAGTTGTTTGCCCTTATAAAGACTAGTCTCAATTTCCATTTTAGAGGAAGATCCCATCAACTTTATTTAATTCATTTTGAGTGAACTAATATCTAGCATGCGTGAATGAATAAACTAAGGTGATGGCTTAAACTGTGTGACATCTGTAAGTCTATGAAAACTAACATACAATCTATATGAGTCAATTTTCATGCATTTTAGTAGGAGGTTTGGTTTTAGGCGGAAAATGATGCACTAACTAGCATGTGAATGAAAAGCAATAAGAACGGTAAAACGTAAAACAAAATAAAGTCCTAGTGTGGCCTATCTACCAAAATGAACATAAATACAACTTTGGAATCCATCCTTGGACCCGAGAAACTTGTCTTGATGTTCCATCTTGGTCCATGTAGCGAGAGTGAGCAATCCAATCTCCATCTTTAGTCTTCTCAAAAATTACAATTTAAAATTACATAATAAACCTATTTACATTCTAATTTCAAAACCGTAATAAATAAAGAAAACCAAACAGAGATACGAGATCTCAAATTACATTAAAAATTATGTTTCCATCATTACGAAAACATAATTTAACTAAGGCCACACTAGGTATTACAAATTACAACCGATTGCAAAAATACGTAAATAAATCCATTCAACGATTCATTCAACAAAAGAAATGCATCAACTAAAAAAAAATTAGACATGCAAGACATAATTCCTTAATTATGTAGATTAATTCCCAAACCACCTATTTAAATGATCAAATTAAGTGACAATTCTCAATTACTCACATTAATTTCAATCTTAATTCACATTAACCTATAATATGAATTAATCACACATTATTTTAAACTTCTTTAAAATAATTAGGTATCTTTGATTTTGTGAACCACTTCACAAAACTTTATCATACATTGTAAATTTAATGTATAATCAATCTAGGCCAAACCAAACCAAACAAAACCGAAAAAAAAAATTCTTTTTTTTTTTTTGGTCTCGGCATTGCAGAAAAAAACAAGAATTTTTTTTTTCTCCTCTTTTCGGTATTTCTGTAAAAAAAACGAAACACAAAAAAAAAACATAAACCCTTTTTTTCTTATGCACTCGGCTGAAAAAAAATTGAAAACAGCCCTATTTTTTCATTTCGGCATTATGCCCTAAAACAAAAATATTTAGATGAACAAATTCGTTTATAGTTGCTATTAGAACAAGATTGGCAAAATCATCTTTTTAATTTAACCATATATTCAAACTTGAAGATTCAATTTAACTTATTAAAAAGAACATCTAAATCATGATTAAGCGATCATCACAATTGATTTGAATGTTAAATTAATTTGTTTGCCAAAAACTATATAGCAAAAATAATTTATCATCATAAAACAAAAACAATTCTCATTTACATTTCAATTTAATCCTAATTAAATCAAAACATCTACAAATTTATCATATTATTATCTTAACTGATTAAAACAACAATATGAACAAATCAAAATGGAAATCAAATCAACAAAAAAACAGAAACTAAAAACAAATGGTCACGGCAAAAAAAAAATTCTGCCGAAATGATTTTTTTTTCTTTCAAATTTTGTTTAAATTCAATTATGAAAATCACAAAAATAATTTCGTGGCCTTGGCTCTGATACCACTTGTTGGAAATATCGGTATACTTCCCTTTAAATTATAAGGATTATAACGAAATTATGTTTATGAATACGAGTCATAAATGAAATAGCATAAACAAAATAGAGAGATTAAAAAATAACCTTCGGTCCTAGCAAATATGGCCTATGAACAATATCGCAATGATATTCTCCTATCAGTTGCACCCAAGATGATATGAGATATGCCTTTGTTCTTGCTAGAATCGATCCCCAAATTCGCTTAATTAATTTAGGGTTTTGTGTTTTGTTTTGATGAGAGTGTGCTAGGTTAAAATTAGGTTAAGAAAATAATCTCCTGCTCTCTTATTATAACCGAAATAAGAGAAGTCAAGGGGAGATATTTTCTCTCCTCAATTTCGGCCAAACCAACCGAAAATAAGAGGTATATTCTTCTTATTTTCGGTTTATCCACCTACCAAAATGATGAGATTAAATCTTCTTATTTTGTTAGTTTACAAAATGTATATAAAGTGTATAATTAAATTGTCATTTATTTTATTCCGTATTAATAAGTCTACACACAACAGCTTGCAGTTGATTTATTAATACGGGTCAGTGATAATTTATTATGACAATATCGTATAATATATACTTTAACTATAAATATCGCATATTTATAATTTGCTAATTAAATATAACTGGTTACATTTAATTACGAATTAACATCTTAATTCGTTTAAGCTAACATTATATACATTTATTAAATATAACATATTATATTCAATTTTAATTGTGATTAATTCGTCTCAGCTAATATTATTTAATTAAATTAAATAATCATCTCATCAACACATTGACTAACTGTTTAGTCAAATACATGAACTAACCTTTTAGTCATATAAGGCATCAATGTGATTACATATCCATAATCACATCTCCCAAAAACATCCTTTAGGTGTGACTTTTAGGGACCAGTTGATCACTGCCATCAGTATGATAATAACGTCAAACTTTCTAGC